>NW_027480446.1:4819536-5421978 GCF_051401765.1 Calliopsis andreniformis
CAATTCACAGTTTTCAATACTCAATCCCCATTCTTCAGTCTTCAAACCTCAATCCACAAACATCAATTCCCATCACTCAACCCTCAACACTCAGTCCTCAATCTTCAATCCTCAATCCTCAATCCTCAATCCTCAGTCCCCAAACCTCAATCCTCAATTTTCAATCCGCAATCCTCAATCCTCAGACCTCAAACATCAATACTCAAGCCTCAGTCCTCGTCCTCAATCCACAACCCTCAATCCTCAATCCTCAGTCCTCAATCCTCAATCCTCAATCTTCAATCCTCAATACTCAATCTTCAATCCTCAATCCTCAGTCCTCAAACCTCAATTCTGTATCCTCAATCCTCAATTTTCAATCCTCATTCTTCAATCCTCTATACCCAGTACTCAATCTTCAATCCTCAATCCTCAATGTTCAATCCTCAATACGCAATCCTCAATCTTCAATCCTCAATCCTCAATCCTCAATCCTCAAACCTCAATCCTCAGTCCTCAAACCTCAATCCTGAATCCTCAATCCTGAATCCTCAACCTTCAGCCCTGAGTCCTCAACGATCAGTTGTCAATCCTCAATCCTCAATAGAATATCCTCAATTCACAGTTTTCAATACTCAATACTCAATCTGCAATCTTCAGATCTCTATCCACAAACATCAATTCTCATCTCTCAACCCTCAATACTCAGTCCCTAATCCTCAATCTTCAAACCTCAACACTCAATCCTCAATCCTCAATCATCAATCCTCAATCCTCAATCCTCAATCCTCAATCCTCAACCGTCAATCTTCAATCCTCAACCCTCAACCATCAATCCTCAATACTCAACCATCAATCCTCAATCGTCAACCTTCAATCCTCAATACTCAATCTTCAATCCTCAATCCTCAATCCTCAATCCTCAATCCTCATCCTTCAATCCTCAATACCCAATCCTCAATCTTCAATCCTCAATCCTCAATCCACAATTCTCAATCTTCGATCCTCAATCCTCAATCCTCATTCTTCAATCCTCAATACCCAATCCTCAATCCTCAATCGTCAGCCTTCAATCCTCAATACTCAATCTTCAATACTCAATCCTCAATCCTCAATCCTCAATCCTCAATCCTCATTCTTCAATCCTCAATCTTCAATCCTCAATACTCAATCTTCAATCCTCAATCCTCAGTCCTCAATCCCCAATCCTGAACCCTCAATCCTCAATCTTCAATCCTTAATACTCAATTCTCAATCCTCAACCCTCAATCCTCAATCCTCAATCCTCACTCCTCAATCCTCAATTCTCAATCCTCAATCCTCAATCCTCAATCTTCAATCCTCAATACTCAATCTTCAATCCTCAATCCTCAATCCTCAATCCCCAATCCTGAATCCTCAATCCTCAATCTTCAATCCTTAATACTCAATTCTCAATCCTCAACCATCAATCCTCAATCCTCAATCCTCACTCCTCAATCCTCAATTCTCAATCGTCAGTCTTCAATCCTCAATACTCAATCTTCAATCCTCAATCCTCAATCCTCAATCCTCAATCGTCAACCTTCAATCCTCAATACTCAATCTTCAATCCTCAATCCTCAATTCTCAATTCTCAATCCTCATTCTTCAATCCTCAATACCCAATCCTCAATCTTCAATCCTCAATCCTCAATCCACAATTCTCAATCTTCGATCCTCAATCCTCAATCCTCATTCTTCAATCCTCAATACCCAATCCTCAATCCTCAATCGTCAGTCTTCAATCCTCAATACTCAATCTTCAATCCTCAATCCTCAATCCTCAATCCTCAATCCTCAATCCTCATTCTTCAATCCTCAATACCCAATCCTCAATCCTCAATCTATAATCCTCAATCCTCAATCCTCAATTCTCAATCCTCAGTCCTCAGTCCTCAGTCCTCAAACCTCAATCCTCAACCCTCATTCCTCATCCTCAATTCTCAATTCTCAATCTTCAATCCTCAATCCTCAATCCTCAATACTTAATCTTCAATCCTCAATCCTCAATTCTCAATCCTCAATCCTCAATCCTCAATCCTCAATCCTCAATTCTCAATCGTCAGTCTACAATCCTCAATACTCAATCTTCAATCCTCAATCCTCAATCCTCAATCCTCAATCGTCAACCTTCAATCATCAATCCTCAATCCTCAATCCTCAATCCTCAATCCTCATTCTTCAATCCTCAATACCCAATCCTCAATCTTCAATCCTCGACTCTCAATCCTCAATTCTCAATCCTCAATCCTCAATTCTCAATCCTCAATCCTCAGTCCTCAGTCCTCAAACCTCAATCCTCAACCCTCAGCCCTCATCGTCAATCCTCAACCTTCAATCCTCAATCCTCAATCTTCAATGCTCAATACTCAACCTTCAATCCACAGTCCTCAATTCTCAATCCTCAATCCTCAATCCTCAATCCTCAATTCTCAATCCTCAATCCTCAATCCTCAATCCTCATTCTTCAATCCTCAATACACAATCCTCAATCCTCAATCTTTAATCCTCAATCCTCAATCCTCAATTCTCAACCCTCAATCCTCAGTCCTCAGTCCTCAAACCTCAATCCTCAACCCTCATCCCTCATCCACAATCCTCAATCCTCAATCTTCAATCCTCAATCCTCAGTCCTCAATACTCAATCTTCAATCATCGATCCTCAATCCTCAATCCTCAATCCTCAATCCTCGATCCTCAATCTTCAATCCTCAATCCTCAATCCTCAATCCTCAATTCTCAATCCTCAATCCTCAGTCCTCAGTCCTCAAACCTCAATCCTCAACCCTCATCCCTCATCCACAATCCTCAATCCTCAATCTTCAATCCTCAATCCTCAGTCCTCAATACCCAATCCTCAATCTTCAATCCTCAATCCTCAATCCACAATTCTCAATCCTCAATCTTCAATCCTCAATACTCAATCCTCAATACTCAATCTTCAAACCTCAATCCTCAATTCTCAATCGTCAATCCTCAATCCGCAATCCTCAATCCTCAATCCTCAATCCTCAATCTTCAATCCTCAATCCTCAATTCTCAATCCTCAATCCTCAGTCCTCAGTCCTCAAACCTCAATCCTCAACCCTCAGACCTCATCCTCTATCCTCAATCCTCAACCCTCAATCCTCAATCTTCAATCCTCGATACTCAATATTCAATACTCAATCCTCAGTCCTCAAACCTCAATTCCGAATCCTCAATCCTGAATCCTCAATCTTCGGCCCTCAGTCCTCAACAATCAATTGTCAATACTCAACCCTCAATAGAATATCCTCAATTCACAGTTTTCAACAATCAATCCCCATTCTTCAATCTTCAATCCTCAATCCTCAATCCTCAATCCTCAATCCTCAATCTTCAATCCTCAATACTCAATCCTCAATACTCAATCTTCAAACCTCAATCCTCAATTCTCAATCGTCAATCCTCAATCCTCAATCCTCAATCCTCAATCCTCAATCCTCAATCTTCAATCCTCAATCCTCAATTCTCAATCCTCAATACTCAATCCTCAACCGTCATTCCTCAATCCCCAATTCTCAATCTTCAATACTCAAACCTCAATCCTCAATCCTCAATCCTCAATCATCAATCCTCAATACTCAATCTTCAATCCTCAATCCTCAATCCTCAATCCTCAATCCTCAATCCTCAATCCTCAATCCTCAATCTTCAATCCTCAATACTCAATCTTCAATCCTCAAGCCTCAATCCTCAATCCTCAATCCTCATACTTCAAACCTCAATACCAAATCCTCAATCTTCAATCCTCAGTCCTCAATCCTCAATTCTCAATCCTCAATCCTCGATCCTCAGATCTCAAACATCAATACTCAACCCTCAGACCTCGTCCTCAAGCCACAACACTCAATCCTCAATCCTCAATCTTCAATCATCAATATACAATCTTCAGTCCTCAATCGTCAATACTCAATCCTCAATCCTCAATCCTCAATGTTCAATCCGCGATACCCAATCCTCAATGTTCAATCCTCAATCCTCAATCCTCAATCCTCAATACTCAATCCTCAATCCACAATCCTCAATCCTCAATCATCAATCCTCAATCCTCAATCCTCAATCTTCAATCCTCAATACTCAATCTTCAATCCTCAAGCCTCAATCCTCAATCCTCAACCCTCAATACTCAATCTTCAATACTCGATACCCAGTCTTCTATCCTCAATCCTCAGACCTCAAACCTCAATTCTGAATCCTCACTCCTGAATCCTCAATCTTCGGCCCGCAGTCCTCAACAATCAGTTGTCAATCCTCAATCCTCAATAGAATATCCTCAATTCACAGTTTTCAATACTCAATACTCAATCTGCAATCTTCATACCTCTATCCACAAACATCAATTCTCATCACTCTACCCTCAACACTCAGTCCTCAATGTTCAATCCTCAATCCTCAATCCTCAATCCTCAATCGTCAATCTTCAATCCTCAATACTCAATCTTCAATCCTCAATCCTCAATCCTCAATCCTCAATCCTCATTCTTCAATCCTCAATAGCAAATCCTCAATCTTCAATCCTCAATCCTCAACCCTAAATTCTCAATCCTCAATCCTCGATCCTCAGACCTCAAACTTCGATACTCAACGCTCAGTCCTCGTCCTCAATCCACAACCCTCAATCCTCAATCCTCAATCTTCAATCATCAATGTACAATCTTCAGTCCTCAAGCCTCAATACTCAATCCTCAATCCTCAATCCTCAATGTTCAATCCGCGATACCCAATCCTCAATGTTCGATCCTCAATCCTCAATCCTCAATCCTCAATCCTCAATCCTCAATCCTCAATACTCAATCCTCAATCCTCAGTCTCCAAACATCAATCCTCAATCTTCAATCCTCAAAACTCAATCTTCAATCCTCGATCCTCAATACTCTATCCTCAATCCTCAATCCTCAATCGTCAGTCTTCAATCCTCAATACTCAATCTTCAATCCTCAATCCTCAATCCTCAATCCTCAACCCTCATTCCTCAATCCTCAATACCCAATCCTCAATCTTCACTCCTCATTCCTCAATCCTCTATTCTCAATCCTCAATCCTCAGACCTCAGTCCTCAAACCTCAATCCTCAATCCTCAGCCCTCATCCTCAATCCTCAATCCTCAACCCTCAATCCTCAATCTTCAATACTCGATACTCAATCTTCAATCCTCAATCCTCAGTCCTCAAACCTCAATTCTGAATCCTCAGTCCTGAATCCTCAATCTTCGGCCCTCAGTCCTCAACAATCAGTTGTCAATCCTCAATCCTCAATAGAATATCCTCAATCCACAGTTTTCAATACTCAATACTCAATCAGCAATCTTCAAACCTCTATCCACAAACATCAATTCTCATCACTCAACCCTCAGTCCTCAATGTTTAAGCCTCAATCCTCAATCCTCAATCCTCATTTGTCAATCTTGAATCCTCAATACTCAATCTTCGATCCTCAATCCTCAATCCTCAATCCTCAATCCTCATTCTTCAATCCTCAATACCCAATCCTCAATCTTCAATCCTCAATCCTCAATCCTCAATCCTCAATCCTCAATTTTCTATCCTCATTCTTCAATCCTCAATACCCAATACTCAATCTTCAATCTTCAATCCTCAATCCTCAATCCTCAATCCTCAATCCTCAATTTTCAATCCTCATTCTTCAATCCTCAATACCCAATACTCAATATTCAATCTTCAATCCTCAATCCTCAATCCTCAATTCTCAATCCTCAATCCTCAATCCTCAATCCTCAATCTTCAATACTCAATCCTCAATCCTCAATCCTCAATCCTCATTCTTCAATCCTCAATACCGAATCCTCAATCCTCAATCCTCAATCCTCAATCCTCAATCCTCAATTTTCTATCCTCATTCTTCAATCCTCAATACCCAATCCTCAATCTTCAATCCTCAATCCTCAATCCACAATTCTCAATCTTCGATCCTCAATCCTCAATCCTCATTCTTCAATCCTCAATACCCAATCCTCAATCCTCAATCGTCAGTCTTCAATCCTCAATACTCAATCTTCAATCCTCAATCCTCAATCCTCAATCCTCAATCCTCAATCCTCATTCTTCAATCCTCAATACCCAATCCTCAATCCTCAATCTATAATCCTCAATCCTCAGTCCTCAATTCTCAATCCTCAGTCCTCAGTCCTCAGTCCTCAAACCTCAATCCTCAACCCTCATTCCTCATCCTCAATTCTCAATTCTCAATCTTCAATCCTCAATCCTCAATCCTCAATACTTAATCTTCAATCCTCAATCCTCAATTCTCAATCCACAATTCTCAATCCTCAATCTTCAATCCTCAATACTCAATCCTCAATACTCAATCTTCAAACCTCAATCCTCAATTCTCAATCGTCAATCCTCAATCCTCAATCCACAATCCTCAATCCTCAATCCTCAATCCTCGATCCTCAATCTTCAATCCTCAATCCTCAATCCTCAATCCTCAATTCTCAATCCTCAATCCTCAGTCCTCAGTCCTCAAACCTCAATCCTCAACCCTCATCCCTCATCCACAATCCTCAATCCTCAATCTTCAATCCTCAATCCTCAGTCCTCAATACCCAATCCTCAACCTTCAATCCTCAATCCTCAATCCACAATTCTCAATCCTCAATCTTCAATCCTCAATACTCAATCCTCAATACTCAATCTTCAAACCTCAATCCTCAATTCTCAATCGTCAATCCTCAATCCTCAATCCTCAATACTCAATCCTCAATCCTCAATCTTCAATCCTCAATCCTCAATTCTCAATCCTCAATCCTCAGTCCTCAGTCCTCAAACCTCAATCCTCAACACTCAGACCTCATCCTCTATCCTCAATCCTCAACCCTCAATCCTCAATCTTCAATCCTCGATACTCAATATTCAATACTCAATCCTCAGTCCTCAAACCTCAATTCCGAATCCTCAATCCTGAATCCTCAATCTTCGGCCCTCAGTCCTCAACAATCAATTGTCAATACTCAACCCTCAATAGAATATCCTCAATTCACAGTTTTCAACAATCAATCCCCATTCTTCAATCTTCAATCCTCAATCCTCAATCCTCAATCCTCAATCCCCAATACTCAATCCTCAATCGTCAGTCTTCAATCCTCAATACTCAATCTCCAATCCTCAATCCTCAATCCCCAATCCTCAATCTTCAATCCTCAATCCTCAATCCTCAATCCTCAATCCTCAATCTTCAATCCTCAATTCTCAATACTCAATAGAATATCCTGAATTCTCATGGTTCAATACTCAGCCCACAATATTCAATATTCAAACGTCAATCCTCAAACATCTATTCTCAACACTCAATCCCCAACACTCAGTCCTCTCTCTTCAATCCTCCATTCTCTACTCTCAATCCTCAAGCGTCAATCCTCAATCCTCAATACTCAACCCTCTATCCTCAGTCCTCAAACCTCAATCCCGAATCCTCAATCCTGAATCCTCAATCTTCAGCCCTCAGTCCTCAACAATCAATTGTCAATCCTCAATCCTCAATAGAATATCCTCAATTCACAGTTTTCAATACTCAATCCCCATTCTTCAGTCTTCAAACCTCAACCCACAAACATCAATTCCCATCACTCAACCCTCAACACTCAGTCCTCAGTCATCAATCCTCAATCCTCAATCCTCAATCTTCAATCCTCAATGCTCAACCTTCAATCCTCAATCCTCAATTCTCAATCCTCAATACTCAATCCTCAACCGTCATTCCTCAATCCCCAATTCTCAATCTTCAATACTCAAACCTCAATCCTCAATCCTCAATCCTCAATCATCAATCCTCAATACTCAATCTTCAATCCTCAATCCTCAATCCTCAATCCTCAATCCTCAATCCTCAATCCTCAATCCTCAATCTTCAATCCTCAATACTCAATCTTCAATCCTCAAGCCTCAATCCTCAATCCTCAATCCTCATACTTCAATCCTCAATACCAAATCCTCAATCTTCAATCCTCAGTCCTCAATCCTCAATTCTCAATCCTCAATCCTCGATCCTCAGATCTCAAACATCAATACTCAACCCTCAGACCTCGTCCTCAAGCCACAACACTCAATCCTCAATCCTCAATCTTCAATCATCAATATACAATCTTCAGTCCTCAATCGTCAATACTCAATCCTCAATCCTCAATCCTCAATGTTCAATCCGCGATACCCAATCCTCAATGTTCAATCCTCAATCCTCAATCCTCAATCCTCAATACTCAATCCTCAATCCACAATCCTCAATCCTCAATCATCAATCCTCAATCCTCAATCCTCAATCTTCAATCCTCAATACTCAATCAGCAATCTTCAAACCTCTATCCACAAACATCAATTCTCATCACTCAGCCCTCAACACTCAGTCCTCAATGTTTAAGCCTCAATCCTCAATCCTCAATCCTCATTTGTCAATCTTCAATCCTCAATACTCAATCTTCGATCCTCAATCCTCAATCCTCAATCCTCAATCCTCATTCTTCAATCCTCAATACCCAATCCTCAATCTTCAATCCTCAATCCTCAATCCTCAATCCTCAATCCTCAATTTTCTATCCTCATTCTTCAATCCTCAATACCCAATACTCAATCTTCAATCTTCAATCCTCAATCCTCAACCCTCAATCCTCAATCCTCAATTTTCAATCCTCATTCTTCAATCCTCAATACCCAATACTCAATATTCAATCTTCAATCCTCAATCCTCAATCCTCAATTCTCAATCCTCAATCCTCAATCCTCAATCCTCAATCTTCAATCCTCAATCCTCAATCCTCAATCCTCAATCCTCATTCTTCAATCCTCAATACCGAATCCTCAATCCTCAATCCTCAATCCTCAATCCTCAATTTTCTATCCTCATTCTTCAATCCTCAATACCCAATCCTCAATCTTCAATCCTCAATCCTCAATCCACAATCCTCAATCTTCGATCCTCAATCCTCAATCCTCATTCTTCAATCCTCAATACCCAATCCTCAATCCTCAATCGTCAGTCTTCAATCCTCAATACTCAATGTTCAATCCTCAATACACAATCCTCAATCTTCAATCCTCAATCCTCAATCCTCAATCCTCAATCCTCAATCTTCAATCCTCAATACTCAATCTTCAATCCTCAATCCTCAGTCCTCAAACCTCAAGTCTGTATCCTGAATCCTCAATTTTCAATCCTCATTCTTCAATCCTCTATACCCAGTACTCAATCTTCAATCCTCAATCCTCAATGTTCAATCCTCAATACAAAATCCTCAATCTTCAATCCTCAATCCTCAATCCTCAATCCTCAAACCTCAATCCTCAGTCCTCAAACCTCAATCCTGAATCCTCAATCCTGAATCCTCAACCTTCAGCCCTGAGTCCTCAACGATCAGTTGTCAATCCTCAATCCTCAATAGAATATCCTCAATTCACAGTTTTCAATACTCAATACTCAATCTGCAATCTTCAGATCTCTATCCACAAACATCAATTCTCATCTCTCAACCCTCAATACTCAGTCCCTAATCCTCAATCTTCAAACCTCAACACTCAATCCTCAATCCTCAATCATCAATCCTCAATCCTCAATCCTCAATCCTCAATCCTCAACCGTCAATCTTCAATCCTCAGACCTCAAACATCAACACTCAACCCTCAGTCCTCGCCCTCAATCCACAACCCTCAATCCTCAGCCCTCAACCATCAATCCTCAATACTCAACCATCAATCCTCAATTCTCAATACTCAACAGAATATCCTGAATTCTCATGGTTCAATACTCAATCCACAATATTCAATATTCAAACCTCAATCCTCAAACATCTATTCTCAACACTCAATCCCCAACACTCAGTCCTCTCTCTTCAATTCTCCATCCGCAACCCTCAATCCTCAAGCGTCAATCCTCAATCCTCAATACTCAACCCTCAATCCTCAGTCCTCAAACCTCAATCCCGAATCGTCAATCCTGAATCCTCAATCTTCAGCCCTCAGTCCTCAACAATCAATTGTCAATCCTCAATCCTCAATAGAATATCCTCAATTCACAGTTTTCAATACTCAATCCCCATTCTTCAGTCTTCAAACCTCAATCCACAAACATCAATTCCCATCACTCAACCCTCAACACTCAGTCCTCAATCTTCAATCCTCAATCCTCAATCCTCAATCCTCAGTCCCCAAACCTCAATCCTCAATTTTCAATCCCCAATACTCTGTCTTCAATCATCGATCCTCAATACTCAATCCTCAATCCTCAATCCTCAATCCTCAATCCTCAATCCTCAATCCTCAATCTTCAATCCTCATTACTCAATCTTCAATCCTCAATCCTCAATCCTCAATCCCCAATCCTGAATCCTCAATCCTCAAACTTCAATCCTTAATACTCAATTCTCAATCCTCAACCCTCAATCCTCAATCCTCAATCCTCACTCCTCAATCCTCAATTCTCAATCGTCAGCCTTCAATCCTCAATACTCAATCTTCAATCCTCAATCCTCAATCCTCAATCCTCAATTGTCAACCTTCAATCCTCAATACTCAATCTTCAATCCTCAATCCTCAATCCTCAATCCTCAATCCTCATCCTTCAATCCTCAATACCCAATCCTCAATCTTCAATCCTCAATCCTCAATCCACAATTCTCAATCTTCGATCCTCAATCCTCAATCCTCATTCTTCAATCCTCAATACCCAATCCTCAATCCTCAATCGTCAGCCTTCAATCCTCAATACTCAATCTTCAATCCTCAATCCTCAATCCTCAATCCTCAATCCTCAATCCTCATTCTTCAATCCTCAATCTTCAATCCTCAATACTCAATCTTCAATCCTCAATCCTCAGTCCTCAATCCCCAATCCTGAATCCTCAATCCTCAATCTTCAATCCTTAATACTCAATTCTCAATCCTCAACCCTCAATCCTCAATCCTCAATCCTCACTCCTCAATCCTCAATTCTCAATTCTCAATCCTCAATCCTCAATCTTCAATCCTCAATACTCAATCTTCAATCCTCAATCCTCAATCCTCAATCCCCAATCCTGAATCCTCAATCCTCAATCTTCAATCCTTAATACTCAATTCTCAATCCTCAACCCTCAATCCTCAATCCTCAATCCTCACTCCTCAATCCTCAATTCTCAATCGTCAGTCTTCAATCCTCAATACTCAATCTTCAATCCTCAATCCTCAATCCTCAATCCTCAATCGTCAACCTTCAATCCTCAATACTCAATCTTCAATCCTCAATCCTCAATTCTCAATTCTCAATCCTCATTCTTCAATCCTCAATACCCAATCCTCAATCTTCAATCCTCAATCCTCAATCCACAATTCTCAATCTTCGATCCTCAATCCTCAATCCTCATTCTTCAATCCTCAATACCCAATCCTCAATACCCAATCCTCAATCCTCAATCCTCAATCGTCAGTCTTCAATCCTCAATACTCAATCTTCAATCCTCAATCCTCAATCCTCAATCCTCAATCCTCAATCCTCATTCTTCAATCCTCAATACCCAATCCTCAATCCTCAATCTATAATCCTCAATCCTCAATCCTCAATTCTCAATCCTCAGTCCTCAGTCCTCGGTCCTCAAACCTCAATCCTCAACCCTCATTCCTCATCCTCAATTCTCAATTCTCAATCTTCAATCCTCTATCCTCAATCCTCAATACTTAATCTTCAATCCTCAATCCTCAATTCTCAATCCTCAATCCTCAATCCTCAATCCTCAATCCTCAATTCTCAATCGTCAGTCTTCAATCCTCAATACTCAATCTTCAATCCTCAATCCTCAATCCTCAATCCTCAATCGTCAACCTTCAATCATCAATCCTCAATCCTCAATCCTCAATCCTCAATCCTCATTCTTCAATCCTCAATACCCAATCCTCAATCTTCAATCCTCGACCCTCAATCCTCAATTCTCAATCCTCAATCCTCAATTCTCAATCCTCAATCCTCAGTCCTCAGTCCTCAAACCTCAATCCTCAACCCTCAGCCCTCATCGTCAATCCTCAATCTTCAATCCTCAATCCTCAATCTTCAATGCTCAATACTCAACCTTCAATCCACAATCCTCAATTCTCAATCCTCAATCCTCAATCCTCAATCCTCAATCCTCAATCCTCAATCCTCAATCGTCAGTCTTCAATCCTCAATAATCAATCTTCAATCCGCAATCCTCAATCCTCAATCCTCAATCCTCATTCTTCAATCCTCAATACACAATCCTCAATCCTCAATCTTTAATCCTCAATCCTCAATCCTCAATCTTCAATCCTCAATCCTCAATCCTCAATCCTCAATCCTCATTCTTCAATCCTCAATACCGAATCCTCAATCCTCAATCCTCAATCCTCAATCCTCAATTTTCTATCCTCATTCTTCAATCCTCAATACCCAATCCTCAATCTTCAATCCTCAATCCTCAATCCACAATTCTCAATCTTCGATCCTCAATCCTCAATCCTCATTCTTCAATCCTCAATACGCAATCCTCAATCCTCAATCGTCAGTCTTCAATCCTCAATCCTCATTCTTCAATCCTCAATACCCAATCCTCAATCTTCAATCCTCAATCCTCAATCCTCAATCCTCAATCCTCAATTTTCTATCCTCATTCTTCAATCCTCAATACCCAATACTCAATAGAATATCCTCAATTCACAGTTTTCAATACTCAATACTCAATCTGCAATCTTCAGATCTCTATCCACAAACATCAATTCTCATCTCTCAACCCTCAATACTCAGTCCCTAATCCTCAATCTTCAAACCTCAACACTCAATCCTCAATCCTCAATCATCAATCCTCAATCCTCAATCCTCAATCCTCAATCCTCAACCGTCAATCTTCAATTCTCAGACCTCAAACATCAACACTCAACCCTCAGTCCTCGCCCTCAATCCACAACCCTCAATCCTCAGCCCTCAACCATCAATCCTCAATACTCAACCATCAATCCTCAATTCTCAATACTCAATAGAATATCCTGAATTCTCATGGTTCAATACTCAATCCACAATATTCAATATTCAAACCTCAATCCTCAAACATCTATTCTCAACACTCAATCCCCAACACTCAGTCCTCTCTCTTCAATCCTCCATCCGCAACCCTCAATCCTCAAGCGTCAATCCTCAATCCTCAATACTCAACCCTCAATCCTCAGTCCTCAAACCTCAATCCCGAATCGTCAATCCTGAATCCTCAATCTTCAGCCCTCAGTCCTCAACAATCAATTGTCAATCCTCAATCCTCAATAGAATATCCTCAATTCACAGTTTTCAATACTCAATCCCCATTCTTCAGTCTTCAAACCTCAATCCACAAACATCAATTCCCATCACTCAACCCTCAACACTCAGTCCTCAATCTTCAATCCTCAATCCTCAATCCTCAATCCTCAGTCCCCAAACCTCAATCCTCAATTTTCAATCCCCAATACTCAGTCTTCAATCATCGATCCTCAATACTCAATCCTCAATATTCAATCTTCAATCCTCAATCGTCAATCCTCAATCCTCAATCCTCATTCTTCAATCCTCAATACCCAATCCTCAATCCTCAATCTATAATCCTCAATCCTCAATCCTCAATTCTCAATCCTCAGTCCTCAGTCCTCGGTCCTCAAACCTCAATCCTCAACCCTCATTCCTCATCCTCAATTCTCAATTCTCAATCTTCAATCCTCTATCCTCAATCCTCAATACTTAATCTTCAATCCTCAATCCTCAATTCTCAATCCTCAATCCTCAATCCTCAATCCTCAATCCTCAATTCTCAATCGTCAGTCTTCAATCCTCAATACTCAATCTTCAATCCTCAATCCTCAATCCTCAATCCTCAATCGTCAACCTTCAATCATCAATCCTCAATCCTCAATCCTCAATCCTCAATCCTCATTCTTCAATCCTCAATACCCAATCCTCAATCTTCAATCCTCGACCCTCAATCCTCAATTCTCAATCCTCAATCCTCAATTCTCAATCCTCAATCCTCAGTCCTCAGTCCTCAAACCTCAATCCTCAACCCTCAGCCCTCATCGTCAATCCTCAATCTTCAATCCTCAATCCTCAATCTTCAATGCTCAATACTCAACCTTCAATCCACAATCCTCAATTCTCAATCCTCAATCCTCAATCCTCAATCCTCAATCCTCAATCCTCAATCCTCAATCGTCAGTCTTCAATCCTCAATAATCAATCTTCAATCCGCAATCCTCAATCCTCAATCCTCAATCCTCATTCTTCAATCCTCAATACACAATCCTCAATCCTCAATCTTTAATCCTCAATCCTCAATCCTCAATCCTCAATCCTCAATCCTCAATTTTCAATCCTCATTCTTCAATCCTCAATACCCAATACTCAATATTCAATCTTCAATCCTCAATCCTCAATCCTCAATTCTCAATCCTCAATCCTCAATCCTCAATCCTCAATCTTCAATCCTCAATCCTCAATCCTCAATCCTCAATCCTCATTCTTCAATCCTCAATACCGAATCCTCAATCCTCAATCCTCAATCCTCAATCCTCAATTTTCTATCCTCATTCTTCAATCCTCAATACCCAATCCTCAATCTTCAATCCTCAATCCTCAATCCACAATTCTCAATCTTCGATCCTCAATCCTCAATCCTCATTCTTCAATCCTCAATACGCAATCCTCAATCCTCAATCGTCAGTCTTCAATCCTCAATCCTCATTCTTCAATCCTCAATACCCAATCCTCAATCTTCAATCCTCAATCCTCAATCCTCAATCCTCAATCCTCAATCCTCAATCCTCAATTTTCTATCCTCATTCTTCAATCCTCAATACCCAATACTCAATAGAATATCCTCAATTCACAGTTTTCAATACTCAATACTCAATCTGCAATCTTCAGATCTCTATCCACAAACATCAATTCTCATCTCTCAACCCTCAATACTCAGTCCCTAATCCTCAATCATCAAACCTCAACACTCAATCCTCAATCCTCAATCATCAATCCTCAATCCTCAATCCTCAATCCTCAATCCTCAACCGTCAATCTTCAATCCTCAGACCTCAAACATCAACACTCAACCCTCAGTCCTCGCCCTCAATCCACAACCCTCAATCCTCAGCCCTCAACCATCAATCCTCAATACTCAACCATCAATCCTCAATTCTCAATACTCAATAGAATATCCTGAATTCTCATGGTTCAATACTCAATCCACAATATTCAATATTCAAACCTCAATCCTCAAACATCTATTCTCAACACTCAATCCCCAACACTCAGTCCTCTCTCTTCAATCCTCCATCCGCAACCCTCAATCCTCAAGCGTCAATCCTCAATCCTCAATACTCAACCCTCAATCCTCAGTCCTCAAACCTCAATCCCGAATCGTCAATCCTGAATCCTCAATCTTCAGCCCTCAGTCCTCAACAATCAATTGTCAATCCTCAATCCTCAATAGAATATCCTCAATTCACAGTTTTCAATACTCAATCCCCATTCTTCAGTCTTCAAACCTCAATCCACAAACATCAATTCCCATCACTCAACCCTCAACACTCAGTCCTCAATCTTCAATCCTCAATCCTCAATCCTCAATCCTCAGTCCCCAAACCTCAATCCTCAATTTTCAATCCCCAATACTCAGTCTTCAATCATCGATCCTCAATACTCAATCCTCAATCCTCAATCCTCAATCCTCAATCCTCAATCCTCAATCCTCAATCTTCAATCCTCATTACTCAATCTTCAATCCTCAATCCTCAATCCTCAATCCCCAATCCTGAATCCTCACTCCTCAATCTTCAATCCTTAATACTCAATTCTCAATCCTCAACCCTCAATCCTCAATCCTCAATCCTCACTCCTCAATCCTCAATTCTCAATCGTCAGCCTTCAATCCTCAATACTCAATCTTCAATCCTCAATCCTCAATCCTCAATCCTCAATCGTCAACCTTCAATCCTCAATACTCAATCTTCAATCCTCAATCCTCAATCCTCAATCCTCAATCCTCATCCTTCAATCCTCAATACCCAATCCTCAATCTTCAATCCTCAATCCTCAATCCACAATTCTCAATCTTCGATCCTCAATCCTCAATCCTCATTCTTCAATCCTCAATACCCAATCCTCAATCCTCAATCGTCAGCCTTCAATCCTCAATACTCAATCTTCAATCCTCAATCCTCAATCCTCAATCCTCAATCCTCAATCCTCATTCTTCAATCCTCAATCTTCAATCCTCAATACTCAATCTTCAATCCTCAATCCTCAGTCCTCAATCCCCAATCCTGAATCCTCAATCCTCAATCTTCAATCCTTAATACTCAATTCTCAATCCTCAACCCTCAATCCTCAATCCTCAATCCTCACTCCTCAATCCTCAATTCTCAATCCTCAATCCTCAATCCTCAATCCTCAATCCTCAATCTTCAATCCTCAATACTCAATCTTCAATCCTCAATCCTCAATCCTCAATCCCCAATCCTGAATCCTCAATCCTCAATCTTCAATCCTTAATACTCAATTCTCAATCCTCAACCCTCAATCCTCAATCCTCAATCCTCACTCCTCAATCCTCAATTCTCAATCGTCAGTCTTCAATCCTCAATACTCAATCTTCAATCCTCAATCCTCAATCCTCAATCCTCAATCGTCAACCTTCAATCCTCAATACTCAATCTTCAATCCTCAATCCTCAATTCTCAATTCTCAATCCTCATTCTTCAATCCTCAATACCCAATCCTCAATCTTCAATCCTCAATCCTCAATCCACAATTCTCAATCTTCGATCCTCAATCCTCAATCCTCATTCTTCAATCCTCAATACCCAATCCTCAATCCTCAATCGTCAGTCTTCAATCCTCAATACTCAATCTTCAATCCTCAATCCTCAATCCTCAATCCTCAATCCTCAATCCTCATTCTTCAATCCTCAATACCCAATCCTCAATCCTCAATCTATAATCCTCAATCCTCAATCCTCAATTCTCAATCCTCAGTCCTCAGTCCTCGGTCCTCAAACCTCAATCCTCAACCCTCATTCCTCATCCTCAATTCTCAATTCTCAATCTTCAATCCTCTATCCTCAATCCTCAATACTTAATCTTCAATCCTCAATCCTCAATTCTCAATCCTCAATCCTCAATCCTCAATCCTCAATCCTCAATTCTCAATCGTCAGTCTTCAATCCTCAATACTCAATCTTCAATCCTCAATCCTCAATCCTCAATCCTCAATCGTCAACCTTCAATCATCAATCCTCAATCCTCAATCCTCAATCCTCAATCCTCATTCTTCAATCCTCAATACCCAATCCTCAATCTTCAATCCTCGACCCTCAATCCTCAATTCTCAATCCTCAATCCTCAATTCTCAATCCTCAATCCTCAGTCCTCAGTCCTCAAACCTCAATCCTCAACCCTCAGCCCTCATCGTCAATCCTCAATCTTCAATCCTCAATCCTCAATCTTCAATGCTCAATACTCAACCTTCAATCCACAATCCTCAATTCTCAATCCTCAATCCTCAATCCTCAATCCTCAATCCTCAATCCTCAATCCTCAATCGTCAGTCTTCAATCCTCAATAATCAATCTTCAATCCGCAATCCTCAATCCTCAATCCTCAATCCTCATTCTTCAATCCTCAATACACAATCCTCAATCCTCAATCTTTAATCCTCAATCCTCAATCCTCAATTCTCAACCCTCAATCCTCAGTCCTCAGTCCTCAAACCTCAATCCTCAACCCTCATCCCTCATCCACAATCCTCAATCCTCAATCTTCAATCCTCAATCCTCAGTCCTCAATACTCAATCTTCAATCATCGATCCTCAATCCTCAATCCTCAATCCTCAATCCTCGATCCTCAATCTTCAATCCTCAATCCTCAATCCTCAATCCTCAATTCTCAATCCTCAATCCTCAGTCCTCAGTCCTCAAACCTCAATCCTCAACCCTCATCCCTCATCCACAATCCTCAATCCTCAATCTTCAATCCTCAATCCTCAGTCCTCAATACCCAATCCTCAATCTTCAATCCTCAATCCTCAATCCACAATTCTCAATCCTCAATCTTCAATCCTCAATACTCAATCCTCAATACTCAATCTTCAAACCTCAATCCTCAATTCTCAATCCTCAATCCTCAATCCTCAATCTTCAATCCTCAATCCTCAATTCTCAATCCTCAATCCTCAGTCCTCAGTCCTCAAACCTCAATCCTCAACCCTCAGACCTCATCCTCTATCCTCAATCCTCAACCCTCAATCCTCAATCTTCAATCCTCGATACTCAATATTCAATACTCAATCCTCAGTCCTCAAACCTCAATTCCGAATCCTCAATCCTGAATCCTCAATCTTCGGCCCTCAGTCCTCAACAATCAATTGTCAATACTCAACCCTCAATAGAATATCCTCAATTCACAGTTTTCAACAATCAATCCCCATTCTTCAATCTTCAATCCTCAATCCTCAATCCTCAATCCTCAATCCCCAATACTCAATCCTCAATCGTCAGTCTTCAATCCTCAATACTCAATCTCCAATCCTCAATCCTCAATCCCCAATCCTCAATCTTCAATCCTCAATCCTCAATCCTCAATCCTCAATCCTCAATCTTCAATCCTCAATTCTCAATACTCAATAGAATATCCTGAATTCTCATGGTTCAATACTCAGCCCACAATATTCAATATTCAAACGTCAATCCTCAAACATCTATTCTCAACACTCAATCCCCAACACTCAGTCCTCTCTCTTCAATCCTCCATCCTCTACCCTCAATCCTCAAGCGTCAATCCTCAATCCTCAATACTCAACCCTCTATCCTCAGTCCTCAAACCTCAATCCCGAATCCTCAATCCTGAATCCTCAATCTTCAGCCCTCAGTCCTCAACAATCAATTGTCAATCCTCAATCCTCAATAGAATATCCTCAATTCTCAGTTTTCAATACTCAATCCCCATTCTTCAGTCTTCAAACCTCAACCCACAAACATCAATTCCCATCACTCAACCCTCAACACTCAGTCCTCAGTCATCAATCCTCAATCCGCAATCCTCAATCTTCAATCCTCAATGCTCAACCTCAATTCTCAATCCTCAATCCTCGATCCTCAGATCTCAAACATCAATACTCAACCCTCAGACCTCGTCCTCAAGCCACAACACTCAATCCTCAATCCTCAATCTTCAATCATCAATATACAATCTTCAGTCCTCAATCGTCAATACTCAATCCTCAATCCTCAATCCTCAATGTTCAATCCGTGATACCCAATCCTCAATGTTCAATCCTCAATCCTCAATCCTCAATCCTCAATACTCAATCCTCAATCCACAATCCTCAATCCTCAATCATCAATCCTCAATCCTCAATCCTCAATCTTCAATCCTCAATACTCAATCTTCAATCCTCAAGCCTCAATCCTCAATCCTCAACCCTCAATACTCAATCTTCAATACTCGATACCAAGTCTTCTATCCTCAATCCTCAGACCTCAAACCTCAATTCTGAATCCTCACTCCTGAATCCTCAATCTTCGGCCCGCAGTCCTCAACAATCAGTTGTCAATTTTCAATCCTCAATAGAATATCCTCAATTCACAGTTTTCAATACTCAATACTCAATCTGCAATCTTCATACCTCTATCCACAAACATCAATTCTCATCACTCTACCCTCAACACTCAGTCCTCAATGTTCAATCCTCAATCCTCAATCCTCAATCCTCAATCGTCAATCTTCAATCCTCAATACTCAATCTTCAATCCTCAATCATCAATCCTCAATCCTCAATCCTCATTCTTCAATCCTCAATAGCAAATCCTCAATCTTCAATCCTCAATCCTCAATCCTAAATTCTCAATCCTCAATCCTCGATCCTCAGACCTCAAACATCAATACTCAACGCTCAGTCCTCGTCCTCAATCCACAACCCTCAATCCTCAATCCTCAATCTTCAATCATCAATGTACAATCTTCAGTCCTCAAGCCTCAATACTCAATCCTCAATCCTCAATCCTCAATGTTCAATCCGCGATACCCAATCCTCAATGTTCGATCCTCAATCCTCAATCCTCAATCCTCAATCCTCAATCCTCAATCCTCAATACTCAATCCTCAATCCTCAGTCTCCAAACATCAATCCTCAATCTTCAATCCTCAAAACTCAATCTTCAATCCTCGATCCTCAATACTCTATCCTCAATCCTCAATCCTCAATCGTCAGTCTTCAATCCTCAATACTCAATCTTCAATCCTCAATCCTCAATCCTCAATCCTCAACCCTCATTCCTCAATCCTCAATACCCAATCCTCAATCTTCACTCCTCATTCCTCAATCCTCTATTCTCAATCCTCAATCCTCAGACCTCAGTCCTCAAACCTCAATCCTCAATCCTCAGCCCTCATCCTCAATCCTCAATCCTCAACCCTCAATCCTCAATCTTCAATACTCGATACTCAATCTTCAATCCTCAATCCTCAGTCCTCAAACCTCAATTCTGAATCCTCAGTCCTGAATCCTCAATCTTCGGCCCTGAGTCCTCAACAATCAGTTGTCAATCCTCAATCCTCAATAGAATATCCTCAATCCACAGTTTTCAATACTCAATACTCAATCAGCAATCTTCAAACCTCTATCCACAAACATCAATTCTCATCACTCAACCCTCAACACTCAGTCCTCAATGTTTAAGCCTCAATCCTCAATCCTCAATCCTCATTTGTCAATCTTCAATCCTCAATACTCAATCTTCGATCCTCAATCCTCAATCCTCAATCCTGAATCCTCATTCTTCAATCCTCAATACCCAATCCTCAATCTTCAATCCTCAATCCTCAATCCTCAATCCTCAATCCTCAATTTTCTATCCTCATTCTTCAATCCTCAATACCCAATACTCAATCTTCAATCTTCAATCCTCAATCCTCAATCCTCAATCCTCAATCCTCAATTTTCAATCCTCATTCTTCAATCCTCAATACCCAATACTCAATATTCAATCTTCAATCCTCAATCCTCAATCCTCAATTCTCAATCCTCAATCCTCAATCCTCAATCCTCAATCTTCAATCCTCAATCCTCAATCCTCAATCCTCAATCCTCATTCTTCAATCCTCAATACCGAATCCTCAATCCTCAATCCTCAATCCTCAATCCTCAATTTTCTATCCTCATTCTTCAATCCTCAATACCCAATCCTCAATCTTCAATCCTCAATCCTCAATCCACAATTCTCAATCTTCGATCCTCAATCCTCAATCCTCATTCTTCAATCCTCAATACCCAATCATCAATCCTCAATCGTCAGTCTTCAATCCTCAATACTCAATCTTCAATCCTCAATCCTCAATCCTCAATCCTCAATCCTCAATCCTCATTCTTCAATCCTCAAAACCCAATCCTCAATCCTCAATCTATAATCCTCAATCCTCAGTCCTCAATTCTCAATCCTCAGTCCTCAGTCCTCAGTCCTCAAACCTCAATCCTCAACCCTCATTCCTCATCCTCAATTCTCAATTCTCAATCTTCAATCCTCAATCCTCAATCCTCAATACTTAATCTTCAATCCTCAATCCTCAATTCTCAATCCACAATTCTCAATCCTCAATCTTCAATCCTCAATACTCAATCCTCAATACTCAATCTTCAAACCTCAATCCTAAATTCTCAATCGTCAATCCTCAATCCTCAATCCTCAATCCTCAATCCTCAATCCTCAATCCTCAATCTTTAATCCTCAATCCTCAATTCTCAATCCTCAATCCTCAGTCCTCAGTCCTCAAACCTCAATCCTCAACCCTCAGACCTCATCCTCTATCCTCAATCCTCAATTCTCAATCCTCAGTCCTCAGTCCTCAGTCCTCAAACCTCAATCCTCAACCCTCATTCCTCATCCTCAATTCTCAATTCTCAATCTTCAATCCTCAATCCTCAATCCTCAATACTTAATCTTCAATCCTCAATCCTCAATTCTCAATCCTCAATCCTCAATCCTCAATCCTCAATCCTCAATTCTCAATCGTCAGTCTTCAATCCTCAATCTTCAATCCTCAATCCTCAGTCCTCAGTCCTCAAACCTCAATCCTCAACCCTCATCCATCATCCACAATCCTCAATCCTCAATCTTCAATCCTCAATCCTCAGTCCTCAATACCCAATCCTCAATCTTCAATCCTCAATCCTCAATCCACAATTCTCAATCCTCAATCTTCAATCCTCAATTCTCAATACTCAATAGAATATCCTGAATTCTCATGGTTCAATACTCAGCCCACAAATTCAATATTCAAACGTCAATCCTCAAACATCTATTCTCAACACTCAATCCCCAACACTCAGTCCTCTCTCTTCAATCCTCCATTCTCTACCCTCAATCCTCAAGCGTCAATCCTCAATCCTCAACCCTCATCCCTCATCCACAATCCTCAATTCTCAATCTTCAATCCTCAATCCTCAGTCCTCAATACTCAATCTTCAATCATCGATCCTCAGTCCTCAAACCTCAATTCCGAATCCTCAATCCTGAATCCTCAATCTTCGGCCCTCAGTCCTCAACAATCAATTGCCAATACTCAACCCTCAATAGAATATCCTCAATTCACAGTTTTCAACAATCAATCCCCATTCTTCAATCTTCAATCCTCAATCCTCAATCCTCATCCCTCATCCACAATCCTCAATCCTCAATCTTCAATCCTCAATCCTCAGTCCTCAATACCCAATCCTCAATCTTCAATCCTCAATCCTCAATCCACAATTCTCAATCCTCAATCTTCAATCCTCAATACTCAATCCTCAATACTCAACCTTCAAACCTCAATCCTCAATTCTCAATCGTCAATCCTCAATCCTCAATCCTCAATACTCAATCCTCAATCCTCAATCCTCAATCTTCAATCCTCAATTCTCAATACTCAATAGAATATCCTGAATCCTCATGGTTCAATACTCAGCCCACAATATTCAATATTCAAACGTCAATCCTCAAACATCTATTCTCAACACTCAATCCCCAACACTCAGTCCTCTCTCTTCAATCCTCCATTCTCTACCCTCAATCCTCAAGCGTCAATCCTCAATCCTCAATACTCAACCCTCTATCCTCAGTCCTCAAACCTCAATCCCGAATCCTCAATCCTGAATCCTCAATCTTCAGCCCTCAGTCCTCAACAATCAATTGTCAATCCTCAATCCTCAATAGAATATCCTCAATTCACAGTTTTCAATACTCAATCCCCATTCTTCAGTCTTTAAACCTCAACCCACAAACATCAATACCCATCACTCAACCCTCAACACTCAGTCCTCAGTCATCAATCCTCAATCCTCAATCCTCAATCTTCAATCCTCAATGCTCAACCTTCAATCCTCAATCCTCAATTCTCAATCCTCAATACTCAATCCTCAACCGTCATTCCTCAATCCCCAATTCTCAATCTTCAATACTCAAACCTCAATCCTCAATCCTCAATCCTCAATCATCAATCCTCAATACTCAATCTTCAATCCTCAATCCTCAATCCTCAATCCTCAACCCTCAATCCTCAATCCTCAGTCCTCAATCTTCAATCCTCAATACTCAATCTTCAATCCTCAAGCCTCAATCCTCGATCCTCAATCCTCATTCTTCAATCCTCAATACCAAATCCTCAATCTTCAATCCTCAGTCCTCAATCCTCAATTCTCAATACTCAATCCTCGACCCTCAGACCTCAAACATCAATACTCAACCCTCAGACCTCGTCCTCAATCCACAACACTCAATCCTTAATCCTCAATCTTCAATCATCAATATACTATCTTCAGTCCTCAATCCTCAATACTCAATCCTCAATACTCAATCCTCAATGTTCAATCCGCGATACCCAATCCTCAATGTTCAATCCTCAATCCTCAATCCTCAATCCTCAATCCTCAACCCTCAATCCTCAATCCTCAGTCCCCAAACCTCAATCCTCATGCTTCAATCCTCAATACTCAGTCCTCAATCCTCGATCCTCAATACTCAATCCTCAATCCTCAATCGTCAGTCTTCAATCCTCAATACTCAATCTTCAATCCTCAATCCTCAACCCTCAATCTTCAATCCTCAATCCTCATTCTTCAATCCTCAATACCCAATCCTCAATCTTCAATCCTCAATCCTCAACCCTCAACCCTCAATCCTCATTCTTCAATCCTCAATACCCAATCCTCAATCTTCAATCCTCAATCCTCAATCCTCAATCCTCAATAGTCAATCTTCAATCGTCAACCCTCAATCCTCAATCCTCAGTCTTCAATCCTCAATACTCAATCTTCAATCCTCAATCCTCAGTCCTCAAACCTCAGTTCTGAATCCTTAATCCTGAATCCTTAATCCTCGGCCCTCAGTCCTTAACAATCAGTCGTCTATCCTCAATCCTCAATAGAATATCCTCAATTCACAGTTTTCAATACTCAATACTCAATCTGCAATCTTCAAACCTCTATCCACAAACGTCAACTCTCATCACTCAACCCTCAACACTCAGTCCTCAATGTTCAATCCTCAATCCTCAATCCTCAATCCTCAATCGTCAACCTTCAATCCTCAATACTCAATCGTCAATCCTCAATCCTCAATCCTCAATCCTCAATCCTGATTCTTCAATCCTGAATACCCAATCCTCAATCTTCAATCCTCAATCCTCAATCCACAATTCTCAATCTTCGATCCTCAATCCTCAATCCTCATTCTTCAATCCTCAATACCCAATCCTCAATCCTCAATCGTCAGTCTTCAATCCTCAATACTCAATCTTCAATCCTCAATCCTCAATCCTCAATCCTCAATCCTCAATCCTCATTCTTCAATCCTCAATACCCAATCCTCAATCCTCAATCTATAATCCTCAATCCTCAATCCTCAATTCTCAATCCTCAGTCCTCAGTCCTCAGTCCTCAAACCTCAATCCTCAACCCTCATTCCTCATCCTCAATTCTCAATTCTCAATCTTCAATCCTCAATCCTCAATCCTCAATACTTCATCTTCAATCCTCTAACCTCAATTCTCGATCCTCAATCCTCGATCCTCAGACCTCAAACATTAATACTCAACCCTCACTCCTCGTCCTCAATCCACAACCCTCAATCCTCAATCCTCAATCTTCAATCATCAATATACAATCTTCAGTCCTCAATCCTCAATACTCAATCCTCAATCCTCAATCCTCAATGTTCAATCCGCGATACCTTATCCTCAATGTTCAATCCTCAATCCTCAATCCTCAATCCTCAATCCTCAATTCTCAATCCTCAATCCTCAATCCTCAATCCTCAGTCCCCAAACCTCAATCCTCAATCATCAATCATCAAAACTCAATCTTCAATCCTCGGTCCTCAATACTCAATCCTCAATCCTCAATCCTCAATCGTCAGTATTCAATCCTCAATACTCAATCTTCAATCCTCAATCCTCAATCCTCAATCCTCAGCCCTCATTCCTCAATCCTCAATACCCAATCCTCAATCTTCAATCCTCATTCCTCAATCCTCAACCCTCAATCCTCAATCTTCAATACTCGATACTCAATCTTCAATCCTCAATCCTCAGTCCTCAAACCTCAATTCTGAGTCCTCAGTCCTGAATCCTCAATCTTCGGCCCTCAGTCCTCAACAATCAGTTGTCAATCCTCAATCCTCAATAGAATATCCTCAATCCACAGTTTTCAATACTCAATACTCAATCAGCAATCTTCAAACCTCTATCCACAAACATCAATTCTCATCACTCAGTCCTCAATGTTCAAGCCTCAGTCCTCAATCCTCAATCCTCATTCGTCAATCTTCAATCCTCAATACTCAATCTTCAATCCTCATTACTCAATCTTCGATCCTCAATCCTCAATCCTCAATACTCAATCCTCAATCCTCAATTTTCTATCCTCATTCTTCAATCCTAAATACCCAATACTCGATCTTCAATCTTCAATCCTCAGTCCTCAATCCTCAATTCTCAATCCTCTATCCCCAGTCCTCAGTCCTCAAACCTCAATCCTCAACCATCAGCCCTCATTGTCAATCCTCAATCTTCAATCCTCAATCCTCAATCTTCAATGCTCAATACTCAATCTTCAATCCTCAATCTTCAATCCTCAATCCTCAGTCCTCAATACTCAAGCTTCAATCCTCGATCCTCAATCCTCAATCCTCAATCCTCAATCCTCGATCCTCAATCTTCAATCCTCAGTCCCAAATGCTCAATCTTCAATCCTCAATCCTCAGCCCTCAATCTTCAATCCTCATTACTCAATCTTCAATCCTCAATTCTCAATCCTCAATCCTCAATCCTCATTCTTCAATCCTCAATACCCAATCCTCAATCTTCAATCCTCAATCCTCAATCCACAATTCTCAATCCTCAATCCTCAATCCTCAGACCTCAAACATCAATACACAACCCTCAGTCCTTGTCCTCAATCCACAACCCTCAATCCTCAATCCTCAATCTTCAATCATCAATATTCAATCTTCAACCCTGAATCCTCAATCCTCAAACCTCAATCCTCAACCCTCAATCCTCAATCCTCAATCCTCAATCCTCAATACCAAATCCTCAATCTTCAATCCTCAATCCTCAATCCTCAATTCTCGATCCTCAATCCTCGATTCTCAGACCTCAATCCTCATTCTTCAATCCTCAATACCAAATCCTCAATCTTCAATCCTCAATCCTCAAACCTCAATTCTCGATCCTCAATCCTCGATCCTCAGACCTCAAACATTAATACTCAACCCTCACTCCTCGTCCTCAATCCACAACCCTCAATCCTCAATTCTCAATCTTCAATCATCAATATACAATCTTCAGTCCTCAATCCTCAATACTCAATCCTCAATCCTCAATCCTCAATGTTCAATCCGCGATACCCAATCCTCAATATTCAATCCTCAATCCTCAATCCTCAATCATCAATCCTCAATCCTCAATCCTCAATACTCAATCCTCAAACGTCAATCCTCAATCCCCAATTCTCAATCTGCAATCCTCAAACCTCAATCCTCAATCCCCAATCCTCAATCTTCAATCCTCAATACTCAATCTTCAATCCTCAATCCTCAATCCTCAATCCTCAATCCTCATTCTTCAATCCTCAATACCCAATCCTCAATCCTCAATCTTTAATCCTCAATCCTCAGTCCTCAGTTCTCAATCCTCAATCCTCAGTCCTCAGTCCTCAAACCTCAATCCTCAACCCTCATCCCTCATCCACAATCCTCAATCCTCAATCTTCAATCCTCAATCCTCAGTCCTCAATACTCAATCTTCAATCATCGATCCTCAATCCTCAATCCTCAATCCTCAATCCTCGATCCTCAATCTTCAATCCTCAATCCTCAATCCTCAATCCTCAATTCTCAATCCTCAATCCTCAGTCCTCAGTCCTCAAACCTCAATCCTCAACCCTCATCCCTCATCCACAATCCTCAATCCTCAATCTTCAATCCTCAATCCTCAGTCCTCAATACCCAATCCTCAATCTTCAATCCTCAATCCTCAATCCACAATTCTCAATCCTCAATCCTCAATCCTCAGACCTCAAACATCAATACACAACCATCAGACCATGTCCTCAATCCACAATCCTCAATCTTCAATCCTCAATCCTCAATCCTCAATCCTCAATCCTCAATCCTCAATTTTCAATCATCATTCTTCAATCCTCAATACCCAATACTCAACCTTCAATCTTCAATCCTCAATCCTCAATCCTCAATTCTCAATCCTCTATCCCCAGTCCTCAGTCCTCAAACCTCAATCCTCAACCCTCAGCCCTCATCCTCAATCCCCAACCCTCAACCCTCAATCCTCAACACTCAATCCTCAATCGTCAGTCTTCAATCCTCAATACTCAATCATCCATCCTCAATGCTCAATCCTCAATCCTCAACCCTCAATCCTCAATCCTCAATCCTCAATCCCCAATCCTCAATCCTCAATCCTCAATCCTCAATCCTCAATCCTCAATTTTCAATCCTCATTCTTCAATCCTCAATACCCAATACTCAATCTTCAATCTTCAATCCTCAATCCTCAATCCTCAATTCTCAACCCTCAGCACTAATTGTCAATCCTCAATCTTCAATCCTCAATCCTCAATCTTCAATGCTCAATACTCAATCTTCAATCCTCAATCTTCAATCCTCAATCCTCAGTCCTCAATACTCAAGCTTCAATCCTCGATCCTCAATCCTCAATCCTCAATCCTCAATCCTCGATCCTCAATCTTCAATCCTCAGTCCCAAATGCTCAATCTTCAATCCTCAATCCTCAGCCCTCAATCTTCAATCCTCATTACTCAATCTTCAATCCTCAATTCTCAATCCTCAATCCTCAATCCTCATTCTTCAATCCTCAATACCAAATCCTCAATCTTCAATCCTCAATCCTCAAACCTCAATTCTCGATCCTCAATCCTCGATCCTCAGACCTCAAACATTAATACTCAACCCTCACTCCTCGTCCTCAATCCACAACCCTCAATCCTCAATCCTCAATCTTCAATCATCAATATTCAATCTTCAATCCTGAATCCTCAATCCTCAAACCTCAATCCTCAACCCTCAATCCTCAATCCTCAATCCTCAATCCTCAATACCAAATCCTCAATCTTCAATCCTCAATCCTCAATCCTCAATCCTCAATCCTCAATCCTCAATTTTCAATCATCATTCTTCAATCCTCAATACCCAATACTCAACCTTCAATCTTCAATCCTCAATCCTCAATCCTCAATTCTCAATCCTCTATCCCCAGTCCTCAGTCCTCAAACCTCAATCCTCAACCCTCAGCCCTCATCCTCAATCCCCAACCCTCAACCCTCAATCCTCAACACTCAATCCTCAATCGTCAGTCTTCAATCCTCAATACTCAATCATCCATCCTCAATCCTCAATCCTCAATCCTCAACCCTCAATCCTCAATCCTCAATCCTCAATCCCCAATCCTCAATCCTCAATCCTCAATCCTCAATCCTCAATCCTCAATTTTCAATCCTCATTCTTCAATCCTCAATACCCAATACTCAATCTTCAATCTTCAATCCTCAATCCTCAATCCTCAATTCTCAACCCTCAGCACTAATTGTCAATCCTCAATCTTCAATCCTCAATCCTCAATCTTCAATGCTCAATACTCAATCTTCAATCCTCAATCTTCAATCCTCAATCCTCAGTCCTCAATACTCAAGCTTCAATCCTCGATCCTCAATCCTCAATCCTCAATCCTCAATCCTCGATCCTCAATCTTCAATCCTCAGTCCCAAATGCTCAATCTTCAATCCTCAATCCTCAGCCCTCAATCTTCAATCCTCATTACTCAATCTTCAATCCTCAATTCTCAATCCTCAATCCTCAATCCTCATTCTTCAATCCTCAATACCAAATCCTCAATCTTCAATCCTCAATCCTCTAACCTCAATTCTCGATCCTCAATCCTCGATCCTCAGACCTCAAACATTAATACTCAACCCTCACTCCTCGTCCTCAATCCACAACCCTCAATCCTCAATCCTCAATCTTCAATCATCAATATTCAATCTTCAATCCTGAATCCTCAATCCTCAAACCTCAATCCTCAACCCTCAATCCTCAATCCTCAATCCTCAATCCTCAATACCAAATCCTCAATCTTCAATCCTCAATCCTCAATTCTCAATTCTCGATCCTCAATCCTCGATTCTCAGACCTCAATCCTCATTCTTCAATCCTCAATACCAAATCCTCAATCTTCAATCCTCAATCCTCAAACCTCAATTCTCGATCCTCAATCCTCGATCCACAGACCTCAAACATTAATACTCAACCCTCACTCCTCGTCCTCAATCCACAACCCTCAATCCTCAATTCTCAATCTTCAATCATCAATATACAATCTTCAGTCCTCAATCCTCAATACTCAATCCTCAATCCTCAATCCTCAATGTTCAATCCGCGATACCCAATCCTCAATGTTCAATCCTCAATCCTCAATCCTCAATCATCAATCCTCAATTCTCAATCCTCAACCCTCAATCCTCAATCCTCAGTCCCCAAACCTCAATCCTCAATCTTCAATCATCAAAACTCAATCTTCAATCCTCTATCCTCAATACTCAATCCTCAATCCTCAATCCTCAATCCTCAATCCACAATCTTCAATCCTCAATCCCCAATCCTCAATCCTCAATCCTCAATCCTCAGTCCTCAATTCTCATTCTTCAATCCTCAATACCAAATCCTCAATCTTCAATCCTCAATCCTCAATCCTCAATTCTCGATCCTCAATCCTCGATCCTCAGACCTCAAACATTGATACTCAACCCTCACTCCTCGTCCTCAATCCACAACCCTCAATCCACAACCCTCAATCCTCAATCCTCAATCATCAATTATCAATATACAATCTTCAGTCCTCAATCCTCAATACTCAATCCTCAATTCTCAATCCTCAATGTTCAATCCGCGATACCCAATCCTCAATGTTCAATCCTCAATCCTCAATCCTCAATCCTCAATCCTCAATCCTCAATCCTCAATCCTCAATCCTCAATCCTCAATCCTCAGTCCCCAAACCTCAATCCTCAATATTCAATCCTCAAAACTCAATCTTCAATCCTCGATCCTCAATACTCAATCCTCAATCCTCTATCGTCAGTCTTCAATCCTCAATACTCAATCTTCAATCCTCAATCCTCAATCCTCAATCCTCAATCCTCAATCCTAATTCCTCAATCCTCAATACCCAGTCCTAAATCTTCAATCCTCAATCCTCAATCCTCAATTGTCAATCCTCAATCCTCAGTCCTCAGTTCTCAAACCTCAATCCTCAACCCTCAGACCTCATCCTCAATCCTCAATCCTCAATCCTCAATCCTCAATCTTTAATCCTCAATCCTCAGTCCTCAGTTCTCAATCCTCAATCCTCAGTCCTCAGTCCTCAAACCTCAATCCTCAACCCTCATCCCTCATCCACAATCCTCAATCCTCAATCTTCAATCCTCAATCCTCAGTCCTCAATACTCAATCTTCAATCATCGATCCTCAATCCTCAATCCTCAATCCTCAATCCTCGATCCTCAATCTTCAATCCTCAATCCTCAATCCTCAATCCTCAATTCTCAATCCTCAATCCTCAGTCCTCAGTCCTCAAACCTCAATCCTCAACCCTCATCCCTCATCCACAATCCTCAATCCTCAATCTTCAATCCTCAATCCTCAGTCCTCATTACCCAATCCTCAATCTTCAATCCTCAATCCTCAATCCACAATTCTCAATCCTCAATCCTCAATCCTCAGACCTCAAACATCAATACACAACCATCAGACCATGTCCTCAATCCACAATCCTCAATCTTCAATCCTCAATCCTCAATCCTCAATCCTCAATCCTCAATCCTCAATTTTCAATCATCATTCTTCAATCCTCAATACCCAATACTCAACCTTCAATCTTCAATCCTCAATCCTCAATCCTCAATTCTCAATCCTCTATCCCCAGTCCTCAGTCCTCAAACCTCAATCCTCAACCCTCAGCCCTCATCCTCAATCCCCAACCCTCAACCCTCAATCCTCAACACTCAATCCTCAATCGTCAGTCTTCAATCCTCAATACTCAATCATCCATCCTCAATCCTCAATCCTCAATCCTCAACCCTCAATCCTCAATCCTCAATCCTCAATCCCCAATCCTCAATCCTCAATCCTCAATCCTCAATCCTCAATCCTCAATTTTCAATCCTCATTCTTCAATCCTCAATACCCAATACTCAATCTTCAATCTTCAATCCTCAATCCTCAATCCTCAATTCTCAACCCTCAGCACTAATTGTCAATCCTCAATCTTCAATCCTCAATCCTCAATCTTCAATGCTCAATACTCAATCTTCAATCCTCAATCTTCAATCCTCAATCCTCAGTCCTCAATACTCAAGCTTCAATCCTCGATCCTCAATCCTCAATCCTCAATCCTCAATCCTCGATCCTCAATACCAAATCCTCAATCTTCAATCCTCAATCCTCAAACCTCAATTCTCGATCCTCAATCCTCGATCCTCAGACCTCAAACATTAATACTCAACCCTCACTCCTCGTCCTCAATCCACAACCCTCAATCCTCAATCCTCAATCTTCAATCATCAATATTCAATCTTCAATCCTGAATCCTCAATCCTCAAACCTCAATCCTCAACCCTCAATCCTCAATCCTCAATCCTCAATCCTCAATACCAAATCCTCAATCTTCAATCCTCAATCCTCAATCCTCAATTCTCGATCCTCAATCCTCGATTCTCAGACCTCAATCCTCATTCTTCAATCCTCAATACCAAATCCTCAATCTTCAATCCTCAATCCTCAAACCTCAATTCTCGATCCTCAATCCTCGATCCACAGACCTCAAACATTAATACTCAACCCTCACTCCTCGTCCTCAATCCACAACCCTCAATCCTCAATTCTCAATCTTCAATCATCAATATACAATCTTCAGTCCTCAATCCTCAATACTCAATCCTCAATCCTCAATCCTCAATGTTCAATCCGCGATACCCAATCCTCAATGTTCAATCCTCAATCCTCAATCCTCAATCATCAATCCTCAATTCTCAATCCTCAACCCTCAATCCTCAATCCTCAGTCCCCAAACCTCAATCCTCAATCTTCAATCATCAAAACTCAATCTTCAATCCTCTATCCTCAATACTCAATCCTCAATCCTCAATCCTCAATCCTCAATCCACAATCTTCAATCCTCAATCCCCAATCCTCAATCCTCAATCCTCAATCCTCAGTCCTCAATTCTCATTCTTCAATCCTCAATACCAAATCCTCAATCTTCAATCCTCAATCCTCAATCCTCAATTCTCGATCCTCAATCCTCGATCCTCAGACCTCAAACATTGATACTCAACCCTCACTCCTCGTCCTCAATCCACAACCCTCAATCCACAACCCTCAATCCTCAATCCTCAATCATCAATTATCAATATACAATCTTCAGTCCTCAATCCTCAATACTCAATCCTCAATTCTCAATCCTCAATGTTCAATCCGCGATACCCAATCCTCAATGTTCAATCCTCAATCCTCAATCCTCAATCCTCAATCCTCAATCCTCAATCCTCAATCCTCAATCCTCAATCCTCAATCCTCAGTCCCCAAACCTCAATCCTCAATATTCAATCCTCAAAACTCAATCTTCAATCCTCGATCCTCAATACTCAATCCTCAATCCTCAATCCTCTATCGTCAGTCTTCAATCCTCAATACTCAATCTTCAATCCTCAATCCTCAATCCTCAATCCTCAATCCTCAATCCTAATTCCTCAATCCTCAATACCCAGTCCTAAATCTTCAATCCTCAATCCTCAATCCTCAATTGTCAATCCTCAATCCTCAGTCCTCAGTCCTCAAACCTCAATCCTCAACCCTCAGACCTCATCCTCAATCCTCAATCCTCAACCCTCAATCCTCAATCTTCAATCCTCGATACTCAATCTTCAATACTCAATCCTCAGTCCTCAAACCTCAATTCTGAATCCTCAATCCTGAATCCTCAACCTTCGGCCCTCAGTCCTCAACAATCAATTGTCAATACTCAACCCTCAATAGAATATCCTCAATTCTCAGTTTTCAATAGTCAATCCCCATTCTTCAATCTTCAAACCCCAATCCACAAACAACAATTCCCATCACTCAACCCTCAACACTCAGTACTCAATCTTCAATCCTCAATCCTCAATCCTCAATCTTCAATCCTCAATACTCAATCTTCAATCCTCAATCCTCAATTCTCAATCCTCAATACTCAATCCTCAATCGTCAATCCTCAATCCCCAATTCTCAATCTGCAATCCTCAAACCTCAATCCTCAATCCCCAATCCTCAATCTTCAATCCTCAATACTCAATCTTCAATCCTCAATCCTCAATCCTCAATCCTCAATCCTCATTCTTCAATCCTCAAAACCCAATCCTCAATCCTCAATCTTTAATCCTCAATCCTCAGTCCTCAGTTCTCAATCCTCAATCCTCAGTCCTCAGTCCTCAAACCTCAATCCTCAACCCTCATCCCTCATCCACAATCCTCAATCCTCAATCTTCAATCCTCAATCCTCAGTCCTCAATACTCAATCTTCAATCATCGATCCTCAATCCTCAATCCTCAATCCTCAATCCTCGATCCTCAACCCTCAATCCTCAATCCTCAATCGTCAGTCTTCAATCCTCAATAATCAATCTTCAATCCTCAATCCTCAATCCTCAATCCTCAATCCTCAATCCTCATTCTTCAATCCTCAATACACAATCCTCAATCCTCAATCTTTAATCCTCAATCCTCAATCCTCAATTCTCAATCCTCAATCCTCAGTCCTCAGTCCTCAAACCTCAATCCTCAACCCTCATCCCTCATCCACAATCCTCAATCCTCAATCTTCAATCCTCAATCCTCAGTCCTCAATACCCAATCCTCAATCTTCAATCCTCAATCCTCAATCCACAATTCTCAATCCTCAATCCTCAATCCTCAGACCTCAAACATCAATACACAACCATCAGACCATGTCCTCAATCCACAATCCTCAATCTTCAATCCTCAATCCTCAATCCTCAATCCTCAATCCTCAATCCTCAATTTTCAATCCTCATTCTTCAATCCTCAATACCCAATACTCAATCTTCAATCTTCAATCCTCAATCCTCAATCCTCAATTCTCAATCCTCTATCCCCAGTCCTCAGTCCTCAAACCTCAATCCTCAACCCTCAGCCCTCATCCTCAATCCTCAACCCTCAACCCTCAATCCTCAACCCTCAATCCTCAATCGTCAGTCTTCAATCCTCAATACTCTATCATCAATCCTCAATCCTCAATCCTCAATACTCAATCCTCAATTCTCAATCCTCAATGTTCAATCCGCGATACCCAATCCTCAATGTTCAATCCTCAATCCTCAATCCTCAATCCTCAATCCTCAATCCTCAATCCTCAATCCTCCATCCTCATTCCTCAGTCCCCAAACCTCAATCCTCAATATTCAATCCTCAAAACTCAATCTTCAATCCTCGATCCTCAATACTCAATCCTCAATCCTCAATCCTCTATCGTCAGTCTTCAATCCTCAATACTCAATCTTCAATCCTCAATCCTCAATCCTCAATCCTCAATCCTCAATCCTAATTCCTCAATCCTCAATACCCAATCCTAAATCTTCATTCCTCAATCCTCAATCCTCAATTGTCAATCCTCAATCCTCAGTCCTCAGTCCTCAAACCTCAATCCTCAACCCTCAGACCTCATCCTCAATCCTCAATCCTCAACCCTCAATCCTCAATCTTCAATCCTCGATACTCAATCTTCAATACTCAATCCTCAGTCCTCAAACCACAATTCTGAATCCTCAATCCTGAATCCTCAATCATCGGCCCTCTGTCCTCAACAATCAATTGTCAATACTCAACCCTCAATAGAATATCCTCAATTCTCAGTTTTCAATAGTCAATCCCCATTCTTCAATCTTCAAACCCCAATCCACAAACAACAATTCCCATCACTCAATCCTCAACACTCAGTACTCAATCTTCAATCCTCAATCCTCAATCCTCAATCTTCAATCCTCAATACTCAATCTTCAATCCTCAATCCTCAATTCTCAATCCTCAATACTCAATCCTCAATCGTCAATCCTCAATCCCCAATTCTCAATCTGCAATCCTCAAACCTCAATCCTCAATCCCCAATCCTCATTCTTCAATCCTCAATACCCAATCCTCAATCCTCAATCTTTAATCCTCAATCCTCAGTCCTCAGTTCTCAATCCTCAATCCTCAGTCCTCAGTCCTCAAACCTCAATCCTCAACCCTCATCCCTCATCCACAATCCTCAATCCTCAATCTTCAATCCTCAATCCTCAGTCCTCAATACTCAATCTTCAATCATCGATCCTCAATCCTCAATCCCCAATGCTCAATCCTCGATCCTCAATCTTCAATCCTCAATCCTCAATCCTCAATCCTCAATTCTCAATCCTCAATCCTCAGTCCTCAATACCCAATCCTCAATCTTCAATCCTCAATCCTCAATCCACAATTCTCAATCCTCAATCCTCAATCCTCAGACCTCAAACATCAATACACAACCATCAGACCATGTCCTCAATCCACAATCCTCAATCCTCAATCCTCAACCCTCAATCCTCAATCTTCAATCCTCGATACTCAATCTTCAATACTCAATCCTCAGTCCTCAAACCTCAATTCTGAATCCTCAATCCTGAATCCTCAATCTTCGGCCCTCAGTCCTCAACAATCAATTGTCAATACTCAACCCTCAATAGAATATCCTCAATTCTCAGTTTTCAATAGTCAATCCCCATTCTTCAATCTTCAAACCCCAATCCACAAACAACAATTCCCATCACTCAACCCTCAACACTCAGGACTCAATCTTCAATCCTCAATCCTCAATCCTCAATCTTCAATCCTCAATACTCAATCTTCAATCCTCAATCCTCAATTCTCAATCCTCAATACTCAATCCTCAATCGTCAATCCTCAATCCCCAATTCTCAATCTGCAATCCTCAAACCTCAATCCTCAATCCCCAATCCTCAATCTTCAATCCTCAATACTCAATCTTCAATCCTCAATCCTCAATCCTCAATCCTCAATCCTCATTCTTCAATCCTCAATACCCAATCCTCAATCCTCAATCTTTAATCCTCAATCCTCAGTCCTCAGTTCTCAATCCTCAATCCTCAGTCCTCAGTCCTCAAACCTCAATCCTCAACCCTCATCCCTCATCCACAATCCTCAATCCTCAATCCTCAATCCTCAATTCTCAATCCTCAATCCTCAGTCCTCAGTCCTCAAACCTCAATCCTCAACCCTCATCCCTCATCCACAATCCTCAATCCTCAATCTTCAATCCTCAATCCTCAGTCCTCAATACCCAATCCTCAATCTTCAATCCTCAATCCTCAATCCACAATTCTCAATCCTCAATCCTCAATCCTCAGACCTCAAACATCAATACACAACCCTCAGACCATGTCCTCAATCCACAATCCTCAATCTTCAATCCTCAATCCTCAATCCTCAATCCTCAATCCTCAATCCTCAATTTTCAATCCTCATTCTTCAATCCTCAATACCCAATACTCAATCTTCAATCTTCAATCCTCAATCCTCAATCCTCAATTCTCAATCCTCTATCCCCAGTCCTCAGTCCTCAAACCTCAATCCTCAACCCTCAGCCCTCATCCTCAATCCTCAACCCTCAACCCTCAATCCTCAACCCTCAATCCTGAATCGTCAGTCTTCAATCCTCAATACTCAATCATCAATCCTCAATCCTCAATCCTCAATCCTCAACCCTCAATCCTCAATCCTCAATCCTCCATCTTCAATCATCAATATACAATCTTCAGTCCTCAATCCTCAATTCTCAATCCTCAAACCTCAATCCTCCATGTTCAATACGCGATAACCAATGCTCAATGTTCAATCCTCAATCCTCAATCCTCAATCCTCAATCCTCAATCCTCAATCCTCAATCCTCAGTCCCCAAACCTCAATCCTCAATTTTCAATCCCCAACACTCAGTCTTCAATCATCGATCCTCAATACTCAATACTCAATCCTCAATCCTCAGTCCTCAATCCTCAATCCTCAATCCTCATTCTTCAATCCTCAATACCCAATCCTCAATCCTCAATCTTTAATCCTCAATCCTCAATCCTCAATTCTCAATCCTCAATCCTCAGTCCTCAGTCCTCAAACCTCAATCCTCAACCCTCACCCCTCATCCTCAATACTCAATCCTCAATCTTCAATCCTCAATACTGAATCCTCAATACTCAATCTTCAACCCTCAATCCTCAATTCTCAATCGTTAATCCTCAGTCCTCAATCCTCAATCCTCAATCCTCAATCCTCAATCGTCAGTCTTCAATCCTCAATACTCAATCTCTAATCCTCAATCCTCAATCCCCAATCCTCAATCTTCAATCCTCAATTCTCAATCCTCAATCCTCAATCCTCAGTCCTCAGTCCTCAAACCTCAATCCTCAACCCTCAGCCCTCATCCTCAATCCTCAACCCTCAACCCTCAATCCTCAATCCTCAATCCTCAATCGTCAGTCTTCAATCCTCAATACTCAATCACCAATCCTCAATCCTCAATCCTCAATCCTCAATCCTCAATTCTCAATCCTCATTCTTCAATTATCAATACCCAATCCTCAATCTTTAATCCTCAACCCTCAATCCTCAATTCTCAATCCTCAATCCTCAATTCTCAATCCTCAATCCTCAGTCCTCAGTCCTCAAACCTCAGTCCTCAACCCTCAGCCCTCAGCGTCAATCCTCAATCTTCAATCCTCAATCCTCAATCTTCAATGCTCAATACTCAACCTTCAATCCACAATCCTCAATTCTCAATCCTCAATCCTCAATCCTCAATCCTCAATCCTCAATCCTCAATCCTCAATCGTCAGTCTTCAATCCTCAATACTCAATCTTCAATCCTCAATCCTCAATCCTCAATCCTCAATCCTCATTCTTCAATCCTCAATACCCAATCCTCAATCCTCAATCTTTAATCATCAATCCTCAATCCTCAATTCTCAATCGTCAATCCTCAGTCCTCAGTCCTCAAACCTCAATCCTCAACCCTCATCCCTCATCCACAATCCTCAATCCTCAATCTTCAATCTTCAATCCTCAGTCCTCAATACTCAATCTTCAATCCTCGATCCTCAATCCTCAATCCTCAATCCTCAATCCTCGATCCTCAATCTTCAATCCTCAGTCCCAAATCCTCAATCTTCAATCCTCAATCCTCAACCCTCAACCTTCAATCCTCATTACTCAATCTTCAATCCTCAATTCTCAATCCTCAATCCTCAATCCTCATTCTTCAATCCTCAATACCCAATCCTCAATCTTCAATCCTCAATCCTCAATCCACATTTCTCAATCCTCAATCCTCAATCCTCAATCCTCAGACCTCAAACATCAATACACAACCCTCAGTCCTTGTCCTCAATCCACAACCCTCAATCCTCAATCCTCAATCTTCAATCATCAATATTCAATCTTCAATCCTCAGTCCTCAATCCTCAATACTCAATCCTGAACCCTCAATGTTCAATCCGCAATACCCAATCCTCAATGTTCAATCCTCAATCCTCAATCCTCAATCCTCAATCCTCAATCCTCAATCCTCAATACTCAATCCTCAATCCTCAGTCCCCAAACCTCAATCCTCAATCTTCAATCCTCGCTCCTCAATACTCAATCCTCAATCGTCAATCCTCAATCTTCAATCCTCAATTCTCAATCCTCAATCCTCAATCCTCAGTCCTCAGTCCTCAAACCTCAATCCTCAACCCTCAGCCCTCATCCTCAATCCTCAACCCTCAACCCTCAATCCTCAATCCTCAATCCTCAATCGTCAGTCTTCAATCCTCAATACTCAATCGTCAATCCTCAATCCTCAATCCTCAATTCTCAATCCTCATTCTTCAATTATCAATACCCAATCCTCAATCTTTAATCCTCAACCCTCAATCCTCAATTCTCAATCCTCAATCCTCAATTCTCAATCCTCAATCCTCAGTCCTCAGTCCTCAAACCTCAATCCTCAACCCTCAGCCCTCATCGTCAATCCTCAATCTTCAATCCTCAATCCTCAATCTTCAATGCTCAATACTCAACCTTCAATCCACAATCCTCAATTCTCAATCCTCAATCCTCAATCCTCTATCCTCAATCCTCAATCCTCAATCCTCAATCGTCAGTCTTCAATCCTCGATACTCAATCTTCAATCCTCAATCCTCAATCCTCATTCTTCAATCCTCAATACCCAATCCTCAATCCTCAATCTTTAATCCTCAATCCTCAATCCTCAATTCTCAATCCTCAATCCTCAACCCTCATCCCTCATCCACAATCCTCAATACTCAATCTTCAATCCTCAATCCTCAGTCCTCAATACTCAATCTTCAATCCTCGATCCTCAATCCTCAATCCTCAATCCTCAATCCTCGATCCTCAATCTTCAATCCTCAGTCCCAAATCCTCAATCTTCAATCCTCAATCCTCAACCCTCAACCTTCAATCCTCATTACTCAATCTTCAATCCTCAATTCTCAATCCTCAATCCTCAATCCTCATTCTTCAATCCTCAATACCCAATCCTCAATCTTCAATCCTCAATCCTCAATCCACAATTCTCAATCCTCAATCCTCAATCCTCAGACCTCAAACATCAATACACAACCCTCAGTCCTTGTCCTCAATCCACAACCCTCAATCCTCAATCCTCAATCTTCAATCATCAATATTCAATCTTCAATCCTCAATCCTCAATCCTCAATACTCAATCCTGAACCCTCAATGATCAATCCGCAACACCCAATCCTCAATGTTCAATCCTCCATCCTCAATCCTCAATCCTCAATCCTCAATCCTCAATCCTCAATACTCAATCCTCAATCCTCAGTCCCCAAACCTCAATCCTCAATCTTCAATCCTCAATCCTCAATCCTCAATCCTCAATCCTCATTCCTCAATCCTCATTCTTCAAATATCAATACCCAATCCTCAATCTTCAACCCTCAACCCTCAATCCTCAATTCTCAATCCTCAATCCTCAATTCTCAATCCTCAATCCTCAGTCCTCAGTCCTCAAACCTCAATCCTCAACCCTCAGCCCTCATCGTCAATCCTCAATCTTCAATCCTCAAACCTCAATCTTCAATGCTCAGTACTCAACCTTCAATCCACAATCCTCAATTCTTAATCCTCAATCCTCAATCCTCAATCCTCAATCCTCAATCCTCAATCCTCAATCGTCAGTCTTCAATCCTCAATACTCAATTTTCAATCCTCAATCCTCAATCCTCAATCCTCAATCCTCATTCTTCAATCCTCAATACCCAATCCTCAATCCTCAATCTTTAATCCTCAAGCCTCAATCCTCAATTCTCAATCCTCAATCCTCAGTCCTCAGTCCTCAAACCTCAATCCTCAACCCTCATCCCGCATCCACAATCCTCAATCCTCAATCTTCAAGCCTCAACCTCAGTCCTCAATACTCAATCTTCAATCCTCGATCCTCAATCCTCAATCCTCAATCCTCAATCCTCGATCCTCAATCTTCAATCCTCAGTCCCAAATCCTCAATCTTCAATCCTCAATCCTCAACCCTCAATCGTCAATCCTCATTACTCAATCTTCAATCCTCAATTCCCAATCCTCAATCCTCAATCCTCATTCTTCAATCCTCAATACCCAATCCTGAATCTTCAATCCTCAATCCTCAATCCACAATTCTCAATCCTCAATCCTCAATCCTCAGACCTCAAGCATCTATACACAACCCTCAGTCCTTGTCCTCAATCCACAACCCTCAATCCTCAATCCTCAATCTTCAATCATCAATATTCAATCTTCAATCCTCAATCCTCAATCCTCAATCCTCAATCCTCAACCCTCAACATTCAATCCGCAATACCCAATCCTCAATGTTCAATCCTCAATCCTCAATCCTCAATCCTCAATCCTCAATCCTCAATCTTCAATCCTCAATCCTCAGTCCTCAATACTCAATCTTCAATCCACAATCCTCAATCCTCAATCGTCAGTCTTCAATCCTCAATACTCAATCTTCAATCCTCAATCCTCAGTCCTCAATCCTCAATCCTCATTCTTCAATCCCCAATACCCAATCCTCAATCCCCAATCTTTAATCCTCAATCCTCAATCCTCAATTCTCAATCCTCAATCCTCAGTCCTCAGTCCTCAAACCTCAATTCTCAACCCTCATTCCTCATCCACAATCCTCAATCCTCAATCTTCAATCCTCAATCCTCAGTCCTCAATACTCAATCTTCAATCCTCGATCCTCAATCCGCAATCCTCAATCCTCAATCCTCGATCCTCAATCTTCAATCCTCAGTCCCAAATCCTCAATCTTCAATCCTTAATCCTCAACCATCAACCTTCAATCCTCATTACTCAATCTTCAATCCTCAATTCTCAATCCTCAATCCTCAATCTTCCATCCTCAATCCTCAATCCACAATTCTCAATCCTCAATCCTCAATCCTCAGACCTCAAACATCAATACACAACCCTCAGTCCTTGTCCTCAATCCACAACCCTCAATCCTCAATCCTCAATCTTCAATCGTCAATATTCAATCTTCAATCCTCAATCCTCAATCCTCAATCCTCAATCCTGAACCCTCAATGTTCAATCCGCAATTCCCAATCCTCAATCTTTAATCCTCAATCCTCAATCCTCAATCCTCAATCCTCAATCCTCAATCCTCAATCCTCAATCCTCAATCCTCAATCCTCAATCCTCAGTCCCCAAACCTCAATACTCAATCTTCAATCCTCAAAGCTCAATCTTCAATCCTCGATCCTCAATACTCAATCCTCAATCCTCAATCCTCAGTCGTCAGTCTTCAATCCTCAATACTCAATCTTCAATCCTCAATCCTCAATCCTCAATCCTCAATCCTCATTCCTCAATCCTCAATACCCAATCCTCAATCTTCAGTCCTCAATCCTGAATCCTCAATTCTCAATCCTCAATCCTCAGTCCTCAGTCCTCAAACCTCAATCCTCAACCCTCAGCCCTCATCCTCAATCCTCAATCCTCAACCCTCAATCCTCAATCTTCAATCCTCGATACTCAATCTTCAATCCTCAATCCTCAGTCCTCAAACCTCAATTCTGAATCCTCAATCCTGAATCCTCAATCTTCGGCCCTCAGTCCTCAACAATCAGTTGTCAATCCTCAATCCTCAATAGAATATCCTCAATTCACAGTTTTCAATACACAATACTCAATCTGCAATCTTCAAACCTCTATCCACAAACATCAATTCTCATCACTCAACCCTCAACGCTCAGTCCTCAATATTCAATCCTCAATCCTCAATCCTCAATCCTCAATCGTCAACCTTCAATTCTCAATACTCAATCCTCAATACTCAATCTTCGATCCTCAATCCTCAATCCTCAATCCTCAATCCTCAATCTTCATGCCTCAAAACTCAATCTTCAATCCTCGATCCTCAATACTCAATCCTCAATCCTCAATCCCCAGTCCTCAGTCCTCAAACCTCAATCCTCAACCCTCAGCCCTCATCGTCAATCCTCAGTCTTCAATCCTCAATCCTCAATCTTCAATCCTCAGTCCCAAATCCTCAATCTTCAATCCTCAATCCTCAACCCTCAATCGTCAATCCTCATTACTCAATCTTCAATCCTCAATCCTCAATCCTCAATCCTCAATCCTCATTCATCAATCCTCAATACCCAATCCTCAATCTTCAATCCTCAATCCTCAGTCCTCAGTCCTCAGTCCTCAAACCTCAATCCTCAACCCTCAGCCCTCATCCTCAATCCTCAATCCTCAACCCTCAATCCTCAATCTTCAATCCTCAATACTCAATCTTCAATCCTCGATCCTCAATCCTCAATACTCAATCCTCAATCCTCGATCCTCAATTTTCAATCCTCAGTCCCAAATCCTCAATCTTCAATCCTCAATCCTCAATCATCAATCTTCAATCCTCATTACTCAATCTTCAATCCTCAATTCTCAATCTTCAATCCTCAATCCTCAATCCACAATTCTCAATCCTCAATCCTCAATCCTCAGACCTCAAACATCAATACACAACCCTCAGTCCTTGTCCTCAATCCACAAAACTCAATCCTCAATCCTCAATCCTCAACCCTCAATGTTCAATCCGCAATTCCCAATCCTCAATCTTCAATCCTCAATCCTCAATCCTCAATCCTCAATCCTCAATCCTCAATCCTCCATCCTCAATCCTCAATCCTCAATCCTCAGTACCCAAACCTCAATCCTCAATCTTCAATCCTCAAAGCTCAACCTTCAATCCTCGATCCTCAATACTCAATCCTCAATCCTCAATCTTCGATCGTCAGTCTTCAATCCTGAATACTCAATCTTCAATCCTCAATCCTCAATCCTCAATCCTCAATCCTCATTCATCAATCCTCAATACCCAATCCTCAATCTTCAATCCTCAATCCTCAGTCCTCAGTCCTCAGTCCTCAAACCTCAATCCTCAACCCTCAGCCCTCATCCTCAATCCTCAATCCTCAACCCTCAATCCTCAATCTTCAATCCTCGATACTCAATCTTCAATCCTCAATACTCAGTCCTCAAACCTCAATTCTGAATCCTCAATCCTGAATCCTCAATCTTCGGCCCTCAGTCCTCAACAGTCAGTTGTCAATCCTCAATCATCAATAGAATATCCTCAATTCACAGTTTTCAATACACAATACTCAATCTGCAATCTTCAAACCTCTATCCACAAACATCAATTCTCATCACTCAACCCTCAACGCTCAGTCCTCAATGTTCAATCCTCAATCCTCAATCCTCAATCCTCAATCGTCAACCTTCAATTCTCAATACTCAATCCTCAATACTCAATCTTCGATCCTCAATCCTCAATCCTCAATCCTCAATCCTCAACCTTCAATCATCAAACCTCAATCTTCAATCCTCGATCCTCAATACTCAATCCTCAATCCTCAATCCTCAATCGTCAGTCCTCAATCCACAATACTCAATCTTCAAACATCAATCCTCAATCCTCAATCCTCAATCCTCATTCATCAATCCTCAATACCCAATCCTCAATCTTCAATCCTCAATCCTCAATCCTCAATTCTCAATCCTCAGTCCTCAGTCCTCAGTCCTCAAACCTCAATCCTCAACCCTCAGCCCTCATCCTCAATCCTCAATCCTCAACCCTCAATCCTCAATCTTCAATCCTCGATACTCAATGTTGAATCCTCAATCCTCAGTCCTCAAACCTCAATTCTGAATCCTCAATCCTGAATCCTCAATCTTCGGCCCTCAGTCCTCAACAGTCAGTTGTCAATCCTCAATCCTCAATAGAATATCCTCAATTCACAGTTTTCAATGCACAATACTCAATCTGCAATCTTCAAACCTCTATCCACAAACATAAATCCTCATAACTCAACCCTCAACGCTCAGTCCTCAATCTTCAATCCTCAATCCTCAATCTTCAATCCTCAGTCCCAAATCCTCAATCTTCAATCCTCAATCCTCAACCCTCAATCGTCAATCCTCATTACTCAATCTTCAATCCTCAATCCTCAATCCTCAATCCTCAATCCTCATTCATCAATCCTCAATACCCAATCCTCAATCTTCAATCCTCAATCCTCAGTCCTCAGTCCTCAGTCCTCAAACCTCAATCCTCAACCCTCAGCCCTCATCCTCAATCCTCAATCCTCAACCCTCAATCCTCAATCTTCAATCCTCGATACTCAATCTTCAATCCTCAATACTCAGTCCTCAAACCTCAATTCTGAATCCTCAATCCTGAATCCTCAATCTTCGGCCCTCAGTCCTCAACAGTCAGTTGTCAATCCTCAATCATCAATAGAATATCCTCAATTCACAGTTTTCAATACACAATACTCAATCTGCAATCTTCAAACCTCTATCCACAAACATCAATTCTCATCACTCAACCCTCAACGCTCAGTCCTCAATGTTCAATCCTCAATCCTCAATCCTCAATCCTCAATCGTCAACCTTCAATTCTCAATACTCAATCCTCAATACTCAATCTTCGATCCTCAATCCTCAATCCTCAATCCTCAATCCTCAACCTTCAATCCTCAAACCTCAATCTTCAATCCTCGATCCTCAATACTCAATCCTCAATCCTCAATCCTCAATCGTCAGTCCTCAATCCACAATACTCAATCTTCAAACATCAATCCTCAATCCTCAATCCTCAATCCTCATTCATCAATCCTCAATACCCAATCCTCAATCTTCAATCCTCAATCCTCAATCCTCAATTCTCAATCCTCAGTCCTCAGTCCTCAGTCCTCAAACCTCAATCCTCAACCCTCAGCCCTCATCCTCAATCCTCAATCCTCAACCCTCAATCCTCAATCTTCAATCCTCGATACTCAATCTTGAATCCTCAATCCTCAGTCCTCAAACCTCAAATCTGAATCCTCAATCCTGAATCCTCAATCTTCGGCCCTCAGTCCTCAACAGTCAGTTGTCAATCCTCAATCCTCAATAGAATATCCTCAATTCACAGTTTTCAATGCACAATACTCAATCTGCAATCTTCAAACCTCTATCCACAAACATAAATCCTCATAACTCAACCCTCAACGCTCAGTCCTCAATGTTCAATCCTCAATCCTCAATCCTCAATCCTCAATCGTCAACCTTCAATTCTCAATACTCAATCTTCAGTCCTCAATACCCAATCTTCAATCATCCATATTCAATCTTCAATTCTCAATCCTCAATCCTCAATCCTCAATCTTCAATCCTCAATCCTCAATCCTAAATTCTCAATCCTCAATCCCCGATCCTCAGACCTCAAACATCATTACTCAACCCTCAGTCCTCGTCCTCAATCCACAACCCTCAATCCTCAATCCTCAATCTTCAATCATCAATATACAATCCTCAATCCTCAATCCTCAATCCTCAATCCTCAACCTTCAATCCTCATTCTTCAATCCTCGATACCCATTACTCAATCTTCAATCTTCAATCCTCAATCCTCAATCCTCAATTCTCAATCCTCAATCCCCAGTCCTCAGTCCTCAAACCTCAATCCTCAACCCTCAGCCCTCATCGTCAATCCTCAATCTTCAATCCTCAATCCTCGATCTTCAATGCTCAATACTCAATCTTCAATCATCAATCTTCAATCCTCAATCCTCAGTCCTCAATACTCAATCTTCAATCCTCGATCCTCAATCCTCAATCCTCAATCCTCAATCCTCAATCCTCGATCCTCAATCTTCAATCCACAGTCCCAAATCCTCAATCCTCAGCCCTCAATCATCAATCCTCATTACTCAACCTTCAATCCTCAATTCTCAATCCTCAATACTCAATCCTCATTATTCAATCCTCAATACACAATCCACAATCTTCAATCCTCAATCCTCAATCCACAATTCTCAATCCTCAATCCTCAATCTTCAATCCTCAATACTCAATCTTCAATCCTCAATCCTCAGTCCACAATGCTCAATCCTCATTCTTCAATCCTCAATACCCAATCCTCAATCCTCAATCTTTAATCCTCAATCCTCAATCCTCAATTCTCAATCCTCAATCCTCAGTCCTCAGTCCTCAAACCTCAATCCTCAACCCTCATCCCTCATCCACAATCCTCAATCCTCAATCTTCAATCCTCAATCCTCAGTCCTCAATACTCAATCTTCAATCCTCGATCCTCAATCCTCAATCCTCAATCCACAATTCTCAATCCTCAATCCTCAATCCTCAGACCTCAAACATCAATACACAACCCTCAGTCCTTGTCCTCAATCCCCAATCCTCATTCCTCAATCCTCAATACCCAATCCTCAATCTTCAGTCCTCAATCCTGAATCCTCAATTCTCAATCCTCAATCCTCAGTCCTCAGTCCTCAAACCTCAATCCTCAACCCTCAGCCCTCATCCTCAATCCTCAATCCTCAACCCTCAATCCTCAATCTTCAATCCTCGATACTCAATCTTCAGTCCTCAATCCTCAGTCCTCAAACATCAATTCTGAATCCTCAATCCTGAATCCTCAATCTTCGGCCCTCAGTCCTCAACAATCAGTTGTCAATCCTCAATCCTCAATAGAATATCCTCAATTCACAGTTTTCAATACACAATACTCAATCTGCAATCTTCAAACCTCTATCCACAAACATCAATTCTCATCACTCAACCCTCAACGCTCAGTCCTCAATGTTCAATCCTCAATCCTCAATCCTCAATCCTCAATCGTCAACCTTCAATTCTCAATACTCAATCCTCAATACTCAATCTTCGATCCTCAATCCTCAATCCTCAATCCTCAATCCTCAATCTTCAAGCCTCAAAACTCAATCTTCAATCCTCGATCCTCAATACCCAATCCTCAATCCTCAATCCTCAATCGTCAGTCTTCAATCCTCAATACTCAATCGTCAAACATCAATCCTCAATCCTCAATCCTCAATCCTCATTCATCAATCCTCAATACCCAATCCTCAATCTTCAATCCTCAATCCTCAATCCTCAATTCTCAATCCTCAGTCCTCAGTCCTCAGTCCTCAAACCTCAATCCTCAACCCTCAGCCCTCATCCTCAATCCTCAATCCTCAACCCTCAATCATCAATCTTCAATCCTCGATACTCAATCCTCAATCCTCAATCCTCAGTCCTCAAACCTCAATTCTGAATCCTCAATCCTGAATCCTCAATCTTCGGCCCTCAGTCCTCAACAGTCAGTTGTCAATCCTCAATCCTCAATGGAATATCCTCAATTCACAGTTTTCAATACACAATACTCAATCTGCAATCTTCAAACCTCTATCCACAAACATCAATTCTCATCACTCAACCCTCAACGCTCTGTCCTCAATGTTCAATCCTCAATCCTCAACCCTCAATCCTCAATCGTCAACCTTCAATTCTCAATACTCAATCCTCAATACTCAATCTTCGATCCTCAATCCTCAATCCACGATCCTCAATACTCAATCCTCAATCCTCAATCCTCAATCGTCAGTCTTCAATCCTCAATACTCAATCTTCAAACATCAATCCTCAATCCTCAATCTTCAACCTTCAATTCTCAATACTCAATCTTCAGTCCTCAATCCTCAATCTTCAATCATCAATATTCAATCTTCAATCCTCAATCCTCAATCCTCAATCCTCAATCCTCAACCCTCAATGTTCAATCCGCAATACCCAATCCACAATCTTCAATCCTCAATCCCCAATCCTCAATCCTCAATCCTCAATCCTCAGTCCTCAATCCTCATTCTTCAATCCTCAATACCAAATCCTCAATCTTCAATCCTCAATCCTCAATCCTCAATTCTCGATCCTCAATCCTCGATCCTCACACCTCAAACATTAATACTCAACCCACACTCCTCGTCCTCAATCCACAACCCTCAATCCTCAATCTTCAATCCTCAATCGTCAGTCTTCAATCCTCAATCCTCATTCTTCAATCCTCAATCCTCAATCCTCATTCTTCAATCCTCAATACCAAATCCTCAATCTTCAATCCTCAATCCTCAATCCTCAATCCTCAATCCTCAATCCTCAGTCGTCAATCCTCATTCTTCAATCCTCAATACCAAATCCTCAATCTTCAATCCTCAATCCTCAATCCTCAATTCTCGATCCTCAATCCTCGATCCTCACACCTCAAACATTAATACTCAACCCACACTCCTCGTCCTCAATCCACAACCCTCAATCCTCAATCTTCAATCCTCAATCGTCAGTCTTCAATCCTCAATCCTCATTCTTCAATCCTCAATCCTCAATCCTCATTCTTCAATCCTCAATACCAAATCCTCAATCTTCAATCCTCAATCCTCAATCCTAAATTCTCAATCCTCAATCCTCGATCCTCAGACCTCAAACATCAATACTCAACCCTCAGTCCTCGTCCTCAATCCACAACCCTCAATCCTCAATCCTCAATCTTCAATCCTCAATACTCAATCTTCAATCATCAGTCCTCAATTCTCAGTACTCAATCCTCAATCCTCAATCCTCAATCCTCAATCCTCAATCCTCAATCCTCAATCCTCAATCCTCAATCCTCAATCCTCAATCGTCAGTCTTCAATCCTCAATACTCAATCTTCAAACATCAATCCTCAATCCTCAATCTTCAACCTTCAATTCTCAATACTCAATCTTCAGTCCTCAATCCTCAATCTTCAATCATCAATATTCAATCTTCAATCCTCAATCCTCAATCCTCAATTCTCGATCCTCAATCCTCGATCCTCACACCTCAAACATTAATACTCAACCCACACTCCTCGTCCTCAATCCACAACCCTCAATCCTCAATCTTCAATCCTCAATCGTCAGTCTTCAATCCTCAATCCTCATTCTTCAATCCTCAATCCTCAATCCTCATTCTTCAATCCTCAATACCAAATCCTCAATCTTCAATCCTCAATCCTCAATCCTCAATCCTCAATCCTCAATCCTCAGTCGTCAATCCTCATTCTTCAATCCTCAATACCAAATCCTCAATCTTCAATCCTCAATCCTCAATCCTCAATCCTCAATTCTCGATCCTCAATCCTCGATCCTCACACCTCAAACATTAATACTCAACCCACACTCCTCGTCCTCAATCCACAACCCTCAATCCTCAATCTTCAATCCTCAATCGTCAGTCTTCAATCCTCAATCCTCATTCTTCAATCCTCAATCCTCAATCCTCATTCTTCAATCCTCAATACCAAATCCTCAATCTTCAATCCTCAATCCTCAATCCTCAATCCTCAATCCTCAATCCTCAGTCGTCAATCCTCATTCTTCAATCCTCAATACCAAATCCTCAATCTTCAATCCTCAATCCTCAATCCTCAATTCTCGATCCTCAATCCTCGATCCTCACACCTCAAACATTAATACTCAACCCACACTCCTCGTCCTCAATCCACAACCCTCAATCCTCAATCTTCAATCCTCAATCGTCAGTCTTCAATCCTCAATCCTATTTCTTCAATCCTCAATCCTCAATCCTCATTCTTCAATCCTCAATACCAAATCCTCAATCTTCAATCCTCAATCCTCAATCCTAAATTCTCAATCCTCAATCCTCGATCCTCAGACCTCAAACATCAATACTCAACCCTCAGTCCTCGTCCTCAATCCACAACCCTCAATCCTCAATCCTCAATCTTCAATCCTCAATACTCAATCTTCAATCATCAGTCCTCAATTCTCAGTACTCAATCCTCAATCCTCAATCCTCAATCCTCAATCCTCAATCCTCAATCCTCAATCCTCAATCCTCAATCCTCAATCCTCAATCCTCAATATTCAATCATCAATATTCAATCTTCAATCCTCAATCCTCAATCCTCAATCCTCAATCCTCAATCCTCAACCCTCAATGTTCAATCCGCAATACCCAATCCTCAATGTTCAATCCTCAATCCTCAATCCTCGATCCTCAATCTTCAATCCTCAGTCCCAAATCCTCAATCCTCAATCCTCAATCCTCAATTCTCATTCATCAATCCTCAATACCCAATCCTCAATCTTCAATCATCAATCCTCAGTCCTCAGTCCTCAGTCCTCAAACCTCAGTCCTCAACCCTCAGCCCTCATCCTCAATCCTCAATCCTCAACCCTCAAGCCTCAATCTTCAATCCTCGATACTCAATCTTCAATCCTCAATACTCAGTCCTCAAACCTCAATTCTGAATCCTCAATCCTGAATCCTCAATCTTCGGCCCTCAGTCCTCAACAGTCAGTTGTCAATCCTCAATCCTCAATAGAATATCCTCAATTCACAGTTTTCAATACACAATACTCAATCTGCAATCTTCAAACCTCTATCCACAAACGTCAATTCTCATCACTCAACCCTCAACGCTCAGTCCTCAATGTTCAATCCTCAATCCTCAATCCTCAATCCTCAATCGTCAACCTTCAATTCTCAATACTCAATCCTCAATACTGAATCTTCGATCCTCAATCCTCAATCCTCAATCCTCAATCCTCAACCTTCAATCCTCAAAACTCAATCTTCAATCCTCGATCCTCAATACTCAATCCTCAATCCTCAATCCTCAATCCTCAATCTTCAAGCCTCAAAAATCAATCTTCAATCCTCGATCCTCAATACTCAATCCTCAATACTCAATCCTCAATCGTCAGTCTTCAATCCTCAATACTCAATCTTCAAACATCAATCCTCAATCCTCAATCCTCAATCCTCATTCATCAATCCTCAATACCCAATCCTCAATCTTCAATCCTCAATCCTCAATCCTCAATTCTCAATCCTCAGTCCTCAGTCCTCAGTCCTCAAACCTCAATCCTCAACCCTCAGCCCTCATCCTCAATCCTCAATCCTCAACCCTCAATCCTCAATCTTCAATCCTCGATACTCAATCTTCAATCCTCAATCCTCAGTCCTCAAACCTCAATTCTGAATCCTCAATCCTGAATCCTCAATCTTCGGCCCTCAGTCCTCAACAGTCAGTTGTCAATCCTCAATCCTCAATGGAATATCCTCAATTCACAGTTTTCAATACACAATATTCAATCTGCAATCTTCAAACCTCTATCCACAAACATCAATTCTCATCACTCAACCCTCAACGCTCTGTCCTCAATGTTCAATCCTCAATCCTCAACCCTCAATCCTCAATCGTCAACCTTCAATTCTCAATACTCAATCCTCAATACTCAATCTTCGATCCTCAATCCTCAATCCACGATCCTCAATACTCAATCCTCAATCCTCAATCCTCAATCGTCAGTCTTCAATCCTCAATACTCAATCTTCAAACATCAATCCTCAATCCTCAACCTTCAACCTTCAATTCTCAATACTCAATCTTCAGTACTCAATCCTCAATCTTCAATCATCAATATTCAATCTTCAATCCTCAATCCTCAATCCTCAATCCTCAATCCTCAACCCTCAATGTTCAATCCGCAATACCCAATCCACAATCTTCAATCCTCAATCCCCAATCCTCAATCCTCAATCCTCAATCCTCAGTCCTCAATCCTCATTCTTCAATCCTCAATACCAAATCCTCAATCTTCAATCCTCAATCCTCAATCCTCAATTCTCGATCCTCAATCCTCGATCCTCACACCTCAAACATTAATACTCAACCCACACTCCTCGTCCTCAATCCACAACCCTCAATCCTCAATCTTCAATCCTCAATCGTCAGTCTTCAATCCTCAATCCTCATTCTTCAATCCTCAATCCTCAATCCTCATTCTTCAATCCTCAATACCAAATCCTCAATCTTCAATCCTCAATCCTCAATCCTCAATCCTCAATCCTCAATCCTCAATCCTCAGTCGTCAATCCTCATTCTTCAATCCTCAATACCAAATCCTCAATCTTCAATCCTCAATCCTCAATCCTCAATTCTCGATCCTCAATCCTCGATCCTCACACCTCAAACATTAATACTCAACCCACACTCCTCGTCCTCAATCCACAACCCTCAATCCTCAATCTTCAATCCTCAATCGTCAGTCTTCAATCCTCAATCCTCATTCTTCAATCCTCAATCCTCAATCCTCATTCTTCAATCCTCAATACCAAATCCTCAATCTTCAATCCTCAATCCTCAATCCTAAATTCTCAATCCTCAATCCTCGATCCTCAGACCTCAAACATCAATACTCAACCCTCAGTCCTCGTCCTCAATCCACAACCCTCAATCCTCAATCCTCAATCTTCAATCCTCAATACTCAATCTTCAATCATCAGTCCTCAATTCTCAGTACTCAATCCTCAATCCTCAATCCTCAATCCTCAATCCTCAATCCTCAATCCTCAATCCTCAATCCTCAATCCTCAATCCTCAATCCTCAATATTCAATCATCAATATTCAATCTTCAATCCTCAATCCTCAATCCTCAATCCTCAATCCTCAACCCTCAATGTTCAATCCGCAATACCCAATCCTCAATGTTCAATCCTCAATCCTCAATCCTCGATCCTCAATCTTCAATCCTCAGTCCCAAATCCTCAATCCTCAATCCTCAATCCTCAATTCTCATTCATCAATCCTCAATACCCAATCCTCAATCTTCAATCATCAATCCTCAGTCCTCAGTCCTCAGTCCTCAAACCTCAGTCCTCAACCCTCAGCCCTCATCCTCAATCCTCAATCCTCAACCCTCAAGCCTCAATCTTCAATCCTCGATACTCAATCTTCAATCCTCAATACTCAGTCCTCAAACCTCAATTCTGAATCCTCAATCCTGAATCCTCAATCTTCGGCCCTCAGTCCTCAACAGTCAGTTGTCAATCCTCAATCCTCAATAGAATATCCTCAATTCACAGTTTTCAATACACAATACTCAATCTGCAATCTTCAAACCTCTATCCACAAACGTCAATTCTCATCACTCAACCCTCAACGCTCAGTCCTCAATGTTCAATCCTCAATCCTCAATCCTCAATCCTCAATCGTCAACCTTCAATTCTCAATACTCAATCCTCAATACTGAATCTTCGATCCTCAATCCTCAATCCTCAATCCTCAATCCTCAACCTTCAATCCTCAAAACTCAATCTTCAATCCTCGATCCTCAATACTCAATCCTCAATCCTCAATCCTCAATCGTCAGTCTTCAATCCTCAATAATCAATCTTCAAACATCAATCCTCAATCCTCAATCCTCAATCCTCATTCATCAATCCTCAATACCCAATCCTCAATCTTCAATCCTCAATCCTCAATCCTCAATTCTCAATCCTCAGTCCTCAGTCCTCAGTCCTCAAACCTCAATCCTCAACCCTCAGCCCTCATCCTCAATCCTCAATGCTCAACCCTCAATCCTCAATCTTCAATCCTCGATACTCAATCTTCAATCCTCAATCCTCAGTCCTCAAACCTCAATTCTGAATCCTCAATCCTGAATCCTCAATCTTCGGCCCTCAGTCCTCAACATTCAGTTGTCAATCCTCAATCCTCAATAGAAAATCCTCAATTCACAGTTTTCAATACACAATACTCAATCTGCAATCTTCAAACCTCTATCCACAAACATAAATTCTCATAACTCAACCCTCAACGCTCAGTCCTCAATGTTCAATCCTCAATCCTCAATCCTCAATCCTCAATCGACAACCTTCAATTCTCAATACTCAATCTTCAGTCCTCAATCCTCAATCTTCAATCATCAATATTCAATCTTCAATCCTCAATCCTCAATCCTCAATCCTCAATCCTCAACCCTCAATGTTCACTCCGCAATACCCAATCCACAATCTTCAATCCTCAATCCCCAATCCTCAATCCTCAATCCTCAATCCTCAGTCCTCAATCCTCATTCTTCAATCCTCAATACCAAATCCTCAATCTTCAATCCTCAATCCTCAATCTTCAATGCTCAATACTCAATCTTCAATCATCAATCTTCAATCCTCAATCCTCAGTCCTCAATGCTCAATCTTCAATCCTCGATCCTCAATCGTCAACCTTCAATTCTCAATACTCAATCCTCAATACTCAATCTTCGATCCTCAATCCTCAATCTTCAATCATCAATATTCAACCTTCAATCCTCAATCCTCAATCCTCAATCCTCAATCCTCAACCCTCAATGATCAATCCGCAATACCCAATCCACAATCTTCAATCCTCAATCCCCAATACTCAATCCTCAATCCTCAATCCTCAGTCCTCAATCCTCATTCTTCAATCCTGAATACCCAATCCTCAATCTTCAATCTTTAATCCTCAATCCTCAATCCTCAATTCTCAATCCTCAATCCTCAGTCCTCAGCCCTCAAACCTCAATCCTCAACCCTCATCCCTCATCCACAATCCTCAATCCTCAATCTTCAATCCTCAATCCTCAGTCCTCAATACTCAATCTTCAATCCTCGATCCTCAATCCTCAATCCTCAATCCTCAATCCTCGATCGTCAACCTTCAATCCTCAGTCCCAAATCCTCAATCTTCAATCCTCAATCCTCAACCATCAATCTTCAATCCTCATTACTCAATCTTCAATCCTCAATTCTCAATCCTCAATCCTCAATCTTCAATCCTCAATCCTCAATCCACAATTCTCAATCCTCAATCCTCAACCCTCAGACCTCAAACATCAATACACAACCCTCAGTCCTTGTCCTCAATCCACAACCCTCAATCCTCAATCCTCAATCTTCAATCGTCAATATTCAATCTTCAATCCTCAATCCTCAATCCTCAATCCTCAATCCTGAACCCTCAATGTTGAATCCGCAATTCCCAATCCTCAATCTTCAATCCTCAATCCTCAATCCTCAATCCTCAATCCTCAATCCTCAATCCTCAGTCCTCAAACCTCAATTCTGAATCCTCAATCCTGAATCCTCAATCTTCGGCCCTCAGTCCTCAACAATCAGTTGTCAATCCTCAATCCTCAATAGAATATCCTCAATTCACAGTTTTCAATACACAATACTCAATCTGCAATCTTCAAACCTCTATCCACAAACATCAATTCTCATCACTCAACCCTCAACGCTCAGTCCTCAATGATCAATCCTCAATCCTCAATCCTCAATCCTCAATCGTCAGCCTTCAATTCTCAATACTCAATCCTCAATACTCAATCTTCGATCCTCAATCCTCAATCCTCAATCCTCAATCCTCAATCTTCAAGCCTCAAAACTCAATCTTCAATCCTCGATCCTCAATACTCAATCCTCAATCCTCAATCCTCAATCGTCAGTCTTCAATCCTCAATACTCAATCTTCAAACATCAATCCTCAATCCTCAATCCTCAATCCTCATTCATCAATCCTCAATACCCAATCCTCAATCTTCAATCCTCAATCCTCAATCCTCAATTCTCAATCCTCAGTCCTCAGTCCTCAGTCCTCAAACCTCAATCCTCAACCCTCAGCCCTCATCCTCAATCCTCAATCCTCAACCCTCAATCCTCAATCTTCAATCCTCGATACTCAACCTTCAATCCTCAATCCTCAGTCCTCAAACCTCAATTCTGAATCCTCAATCCTGAATCCTCAATCTTCGGCCCTCAGTCCTCAACAGTCAGTTGTCAATCCTCAATCCTCAATGGAATATCCTCAATTCACAGTTTTCAATACACAATACTCAATCTGCAATCTTCAAACCTCTATCCACAAACATCAATTCTCATCACTCAACCCTCAACGCTCAGTCCTCAATGTTCAATCCTCAATCCTCAATCCTCAATCCTCAATCGTCAACCTTCAATTCTCAATACTCAATCCTCAATACTCAATCTTCGATCCTCAATCCTCAATCCTCGATCCTCAATACTCAATCCTCAATCCTCAATCCTCAATCGTCAGTCTTCAATCCTCAATACTCAATCTTCAAACATCAATCCTCAATCCTCAATCTTCAACCTTCAATTCTCAATACTCAATCTTCAGTCCTCAATCCTCAATCTTCAATCATCAATATTCAATCTTCAATCCTCAATCCTCAATCCTCAAACCTCAAGCCTCAACCCTCAATGTTCAATCCGCAATACCCAATCCACAATCTTCAATCCTCAATCCCCAATCCTCAATCCTCAATCCTCAATCCTCAGTCCTCAATCCTCATTCTTCAATCCTCAATACCAAATCCTCAATCTTCAATCCTCAATCCTCAATCCTCAATTCTCGATCCTCAACCCTCGATCCTCACACCTCAAACATCAATACTCAACCCTCACTCCTCGTCCTCAATCCACAACCCTCAATCCTCAATCCTCAATCTTCAATCATCAATATACAATCCTCAATCCTCAATCCTCTATCCACAATCCTCAATCTTCAATCCTCATTCTTCAATCCTCAATACCCATTACTCAATCTTCAATCTTCATTCCTCAATCCACAATCCTCAATTCTCAATCCTCAATCACCAGTCCTCAGTCCTCAAACCTCAATCCTCAACCCTCAGCCCTCATCGTCAATCCTCAATCTTCAATCCTCAATCCTCAATCCTCAATCCTCAATCCTCAATCCTCAATCCTCAATCCTCAATCCTCAATCCTCAATCTTCAATCATCAATATTCAATCTTCAATCCTCAATCCTCAATCCTCAATCCTCAATCCTCAATCCTCAACCCTCAATGTTCAATCCGCAATACCCTATCCTCAATGTTCAATCCTCAATCCTCAATCCTCGATCCTCAATCTTCAATCCTCAGTCCCAAATCCTCAATCTTCAATCCTCAATCCTCAATCCTCATTCATCAATCCTCAATACCCAATCCTCAATCTTCAATCCTCAATCCTCAGTCCTCAGTCCTCAGTCCTCAAACCTCAATCCTCAACCCTCAGCCCTCATCCTCAATCCTCAATCCTCAACCCTCAATCCTCAATCTTCAATCCTCGATACTCAATCTTCAATCCTCAATACTCAGTCCTCAAACCTCAATTCTGAATACTCAATCCTGAATCCTCAATCTTCGGCCCTCAGTCCTCAACAGTCAGATGTCAATCCTCAATCCTCAATAGAATATCCTCAATTCACAGTTTTCAATACACAACACTCAATCTGCAATCTTCAAACCTCTATCCACAAACATCAATTCTCATCACTCAACCCTCAACGCTCAGTCCTCAATGTTTAATCCTCAATCCTCAATCCTCAATCCTCAATCGTCAACCTTCAATTCTCAATACTCAATCCTCAATACTGAATCTTCGATCCTCAGTCCTCAATCCTCAATCCTCAATCCTCAACCTTCAATCCTCAAAACTCAATCTTCAATCCTCGATCCTCAATACTCAATCCTCAATCCTCAATCCTCAATCCTCAATCGTCAGTCTTCAATCCTCAATAATCAATCTTCAAACATCAATCCTCAATCCTCAATCCTCAATCCTCATTCATCAATCCTCAATACCCAATCCTCAATCTTCAATCCTCAATCCTCAATCCTCAATTCTCAATCCTCAGTCCTCAGTCCTCAGTCCTCAAACCTCAATCCTCAACCCTCAGCCCTCATCCTCAATCCTCAATGCTCAACCCTCAATCCTCAATCTTCAATCCTCGATACTCAATCTTCAATCCTCAATCCTCAGTCCTCAAACCTCAATTCTGAATCCTCAATCCTGAATCCTCAATCTTCGGCCCTCAGTCCTCAACATTCAGCTGTCAATCCTCAATCCTCAATAGAAAATCCTCAATTCACAGTTTTCAATACACAATACTCAATCTGCAATCTTCAAACCTCTATCCACAAACATAAATTCTCATAACTCAACCCTCAACGCTCAGTCCTCAATGTTCAATCCTCAATCCTCAATCCTCAATCCTCAATCGTCAACCTTCAATTCTCAATACTCAATCTTCAGTCCCCAATCCTCAATCTTCAATCATCAATATTCAATCTTCAATCCTCAATCCTCAATCCTCAATCCTCAATCCTCAACCCTCAATGATCAATCCGCAATACCCAATCCACAATCTTCAATCCTCAATCCCCAATCCTCAATCTTCAATCCTCAATCCTCAGTCCTCAATCCTCATTCTTCAATCCTCAATCCTCAATCTTCAATGCTCAATACTCAATCTTCAATCATCAATCTTCAATCCTCAATCCTCAGTCCTCAATACTCAGTCCTCAGTCCTCAAACCTCAATCCTCAACCCTCAGCCCTCATCCTCAATCCTCAATCCTCAACCCTCAATCCTCAATCTTCAATCCTCGATACTCAATTTTCAATCCTCAATCCTCAGTCCTCAAACCTCAAATCTGAATCCTCAATCCTGAATCCTCAATCTTCGGCCCTCAGTCCTCAACAGTCAGTTGTCAATCCTCAATCCTCAATGGAATATCCTCAATTCACAGCTTTCAATACACAATACTCAATCTGCAATCTTCAAACCTCTATCCACAAACATCAATTCTCATCACTCAACCCTCAACGCTCTGTCCTCAATGTTCAATCCTCAATCCTCAATCCTCAATCCTCAATCGTCAACCTTCAATTCTCAATACTCAATCCTCAATACTCAATCTTCGATCCTCAATCCTCAATCCTCGATCCTCAATACTCAATCCTCAATCCTCAATCCTCAATCGTCAGTCTTCAATCCTCAATACTCAATCTTCAAACATCAATCCTCAATCCTCAATCTTCAACCTTCAATTCTCAATACTCAATCTTCAGTCCTCAATCCTCAATCTTCAATCATCAATATTCAATCTTCAATCCTCAATCCTCAATCCTCAATCCTCAATCCTCAACCCTCAATGTTCAATCCGCAATACCCAATCCACAATCTTCAATCCCCAATCCCCAATCCTCAATCCTCAATCCTCAATCCTCAGTCCTCAATCCTCATTCTTCAATCCTCAATACCAAATCCTCAATCTTCAATCCTCAATCCTCAATCCTCAATTCTCGAACCTCAACCCTCGATCCTCACACCTCAAACATCAATACTCAACCCTCAGTCCTCGTCCTCAATCCACAACCCTCAATCCTCAATCCTCAATCTTCAATCATCAATATACAATCCTCAATCCTCAATCCTCTATCCACAATCCTCAATCTTCAATCCTCATTCTTCAATCCTCAATACCCATTACTCAATCTTCATTCTTCATTCCTCAATCCACAATCCTCAATTCTCAATCCTCAATCACCAGTCCTCAGTCCTCAAACCTCAATCCTCAACCCTCAGCCCTCATCGTCAATCCTCAATCTTCAATCCTCAATCCTCAATCCTCAATCCTCAATCCTCAATCCTCAATCCTCAATCCTCAATCCTCAATCTTCAATCATCAATATTCAATCTTCAATCCTCAATCCTCAATCCTCAATCCTCAATCCTCAACCCTCAATGTTCAATCCGCAATACCCTATCCTCAATGTTCAATCCTCAATCCTCAATCCTCGATCCTCAATCTTCAATCCTCAGTCCCAAATCCTCAATCTTCAATCCTCAATCCTCAATCCTCATTCATCAATCCTCAATACCCAATCCTCAATCTTCAATCCTCAATCCTCAGTCCTCAGTCCTCAGTCCTCAAACCTCAATCCTCAACCCTCAGCCCTCATCCTCAATCCTCAATCCTCAACCCTCAATCCTCAATCTTCAATCCTCGATACTCAATCTTCAATCCTCAATCCTCAGTCCTCAAACCTCAATTCTGAATCCTCAATCCTGAATCCTCAATCTTCGGCCCTCAGTCCTCAACAGTCAGTTGTCAATCCTCAATCCTCAATGGAATATCCTCAATTCACAGCTTTCAATACACAATACTCAATCTGCAATCTTCAAACCTCTATCCACAAACATCAATTCTCATCACTCAACCCTCAACGCTCTGTCCTCAATGTTCAATCCTCAATCCTCAATCCTCAATCCTCAATCGTCAACCTTCAATTCTCAATACTCAATCCTCAATACTCAATCTTCGATCCTCAATCCTCAATCCTCGATCCTCAATACTCAATCCTCAATCCTCAATCCTCAATCGTCAGTCTTCAATCCTCAATACTCAATCTTCAAACATCAATCCTCAATCCTCAATCTTCAACCTTCAATTCTCAATACTCAATCTTCAGTCCTCAATCCTCAATCTTCAATCATCAATATTCAATCTTCAATCCTCAATCCTCAATCCTCAATCCTCAATCCTCAACCCTCAATGTTCAATCCGCAATACCCAATCCACAATCTTCAATCCTCAATCCCCAATCCTCAATCCTCAATCCTCAATCCTCAGTCCTCAATCCTCATTCTTCAATCCTCAATACCAAATCCGCAATCTTCAATCCTCAATCCTCAATCCTCAATTCTCGATCCTCAATCCTCGATCCTCACACCTCAAACATTAATACTCAACCCACACTCCTCGTCCTCAATCCACAACCCTCAATCCTCAATCTTCAATCCTCAATCGTCAGTCTTCAATCCTCAATCCTCATTCTTCAATCCTCAATCCTCAAACCTCATTCTTCAATCCTCAATACCAAATCCTCAATCTTCAATCCTCAGTCCTCAATCCTAAATTCTCAATCCTCAATCCTCGATCCTCAGACCTCAAACATCAATACTCAACCCTCAGTCCTCGTCCTCAATCCACAACCCTCAATCCTCAATCCTCAATCTTCAATCCTCAATACTCAATCTTCAATCATCAGTCCTCAATTCTCAGTACTCAATCCTCAATCCTCAATCCTCAATCCTCAATCCTCAATCCTCAATCCTCAATCCTCAATCCTCAATCCTCAATCCTCAATCCTCAATCTTCAATCATCAATATTCAATCTTCAATCCTCAATCCTCAATCCTCAATCCTCAATCCTCAACCCTCAATGTTCAATCCGCAATACCCAATCCTCAATGTTCAATCCTCAATCCTCAATCCTCGATCCTCAATCTTCAATCCTCAGTCCCAAATCCTCAATCCTCAATCCTCAATCCTCAATTCTCATTCATCAATCCTCAATACCCAATCCTCAATCTTCAATCATCAATCCTCAGTCCTCAGTCCTCAGTCCTCAAACCTCAGTCCTCAACCCTCAGCCCTCATCCTCAATCCTCAATCCTCAACCCTCAAGCCTCAAATCTTCAATCCTCGATACTCAGTCTTCAATCCTCAATACTCAGTCCTCAAACCTCAATTCTGAATCCTCAATCCTGAATCCTCAATCTTCGGCCCTCAGTCCTCAACAGTCAGTTGTCAATCCTCAATCCTCAATAGAATATCCTCAATTCACAGTTTTCAATACACAATACTCAATCTGCAATCTTCAAACCTCTATCCACAAACGTCAATTCTCATCACTCAACCCTCAACGCTCAGTCCTCAATGTTCAATCCTCAATCCTCAATCCTCAATCCTCAATCGTCAACCTTCAATTCTCAATACTCAATCCTCAATACTGAATCTTCGATCCTCAATCCTCAATCCTCAATCCTCAATCCTCAACCTTCAATCCTCAAAACTCAATCTTCAATCCTCGATCCTCAATACTCAATCCTCAATCCTCAATCCTCAATCGTCAGTCTTCAATCCTCAATAATCAATCTTCAAACATCAATCCTCAATCCTCAATCCTCAATCCTCATTCATCAATCCTCAATACCCAATCCTCAATCTTCAATCCTCAATCCTCAATCCTCAATTCTCAATCCTCAATCCTCAATCCCCAGTCCTCAGTCCTTAAACCTCAATCCTCAACCCTCAGCCCTCATCGTCAATCCTCAATCTTCAATCCTCAATCCTCAGTCTTCAATGCTCAATACTCAATCTTCAATCATCAATCTTCAATCCGCAATACCCAATCCACAATCTTCAATCCTCAATCCCCAATCCTCAATCCTCAATCCTCAATCCTCAGTCCTCAATCCTCATTCTTCAATCCTCAATACCAAATCCTCAATCTTCAATCCTCAATCCTCAATCCTCAATTCTCGATCCTCAATCCTCGATCCTCACACCTCAAACATTAATACTCAACCCACACTCCTCGTCCTCAATCCACAACCCTCAATCCTCAATCTTCAATCCTCAATCGTCAGTCTTCAATCCTCAATCCTCATTCTTCAACCCTCAATCCTCAATCCTCATTCTTCAATCCTCAACACCAAATCCTCAATCTTCAATCCTCAATCCTCAATCCTAAATTCTCAATCCTCAATCCTCGATCCTCAGACCTCAAACATCAATACTCAACCCTCAGTCCTCGTCCTCAATCCACAACCCTCAATCCTCAATCCTCAATCTTCAATCCTCAATACTCAATCTTCAATCATCAGTCCTCAATTCTCAGTACTCAATCCTCAATCCTCAATCCTCAATCCTCAATCCTCAATCCTCAATCCTCAATCCTCAATCCTCAATCCTCAATCCTCAATCCTCAATCTTCAATCATCAATATTCAATCTTCAATCCTCAATCCTCAATCCTCAATCCTCAATCCTCAACCCTCAATGTTCAATCCGCAATACCCAATCCACAATCTTCAATCCTCAATCCCCAATCCTCAATCCTCAATCCTCAATCCTCAGTCCTCAATCCTCATTCTTCAATCCTCAATACCAAATCCTCAATCTTCAATCCTCAATCCTCAATCTTCAATGCTCAATACTCAATCTTCAATCATCAATCTTCAATCCTCAATCCTCAGTCCTCAATGCTCAATCTTAAATCCTCGATCCTCAATCCTCAATCCTCAATCCTCAATCCTCAATCCTCGATCCTCAATCTTCAATCCACAGTCCCAAATCCTCAATCTTCAATCCTCAATCATCAGCCCTCAATCATCAATCCTCATTACTCAATCTTCAATCCTCAATTCTCAATCCTCAATCCTCAATCCTCATTCTTCAATCCTCAATACCCAATCCTCAATCTTCAATCATCAATCCTCAGTCCTCAGTCCTCAGTCCTCAAACCTCAGTCCTCAACCCTCAGCCCTCATCCTCAATCCTCAATCCTCAACCCTCAAGCCTCAATCTTCAATCCTCGATACGCAATCTTCAATCCTCAATACTCAGTCCTCAAACCTCAATTCTGAATCCTCAATCCTGAATCCTCAATCTTCGGCCCTCAGTCCTCAACAGTCAGTTGTCAATCCTCAATCCTCAATAGAATATCCTCAATTCACAGTTTTCAATACACAATACTCAATCTGCAATCTTCAAACCTCTATCCACAAACGTCAATTCTCATCACTCAACCCTCAACGCTCAGTCCTCAATGTTCAATCCTCAATCCTCAATCCTCAATCCTCAATCGTCAACCTTCAATTCTCAATACTCAATCCTCAATACTGAATCTTCGATCCTCAATCCTCAATCCTCAATCCTCAATCCTCAACCTTCAATCCTCAAAACTCAATCTTCAATCCTCGATCCTCAATACTCAATCCTCAATCCTCAATCCTCAATCGTCAGTCTTCAATCCTCAATAATCAATCTTCAAACATCAATCCTCAATCCTCAATCCTCAATCCTCATTCATCAATCCTCAATACCCAATCCTCAATCTTCAATCCTCAATCCTCAATCCTCAATTCTCAATCCTCAGTCCTCAGTCCTCAGTCCTCAAACCTCAATCCTCAACCCTCAGCCCTCATCCTCAATCCTCAATGCTCAACCCTCAATCCTCAATCTTCAATCCTCGATACTCAATCTTCAATCCTCAATCCTCAGTCCTCAAACCTCAATTCTGAATCCTCAATCCTGAATCCTCAATCTTCGGCCCTCAGTCCTCAACATTCAGTTGTCAATCCTCAATCCTCAATGGAATATCCTCAATTCACAGTTTTCAATACACAATACTCAATCTGCAATCTTCAAACCTCTATCCACAAACATCAATTCTCATCACTCAACCCTCAACGCTCAGTCCTCAATGTTCAATCCTCAATCCTCAATCCTCAATCCTCAATCGTCAACCTTCAATTCTCAATACTCAATCCTCAATACTCAATCTTCGATCCTCAATCCTCAATCCTCGATCCTCAATACTCAATCCTCAATCCTCAATCCTCAATCGTCAGTCTTCAATCCTCAATACTCAATCTTCAAACATCAATCCTCAATCCTCAATCTTCAACCTTCAATTCTCAATACTCAATCTTCAGTCCTCAATCCTCAATCTTCAATCATCAATATTCAATCTTCAATCCTCAATCCTCAATCCTCAAACCTCAAGCCTCAACCCTCAATGTTCAATCCGCAATACCCAATCCACAATCTTCAATCCTCAATCCCCAATCCTCAATCCTCAATCCTCAATCCTCAGTCCTCAATCCTCATTCTTCAATCCTCAATACCAAATCCTCAATCTTCAATCCTCAATCCTCAATCCTCAATTCTCGATCCTCAACCCTCGATCCTCACACCTCAAACATCAATACTCAACCCTCACTCCTCGTCCTCAATCCACAACCCTCAATCCTCAATCCTCAATCTTCAATCATCAATATACAATCCTCAATCCTCAATCCTCTATCCATAATCCTCAATCTTAAATCCTCATTCTTCAATCCTCAATACCCATTACTCAATCTTCAATCTTCATTCCTCAATCCACAATCCTCAATTCTCAATCCTCAATCACCAGTCCTCAGTCCTCAAACCTCAATCCTCAACCCTCAGCCCTCATCGTCAATCCTCAATCTTCAATCCTCAATCCTCAATCCTCAATCCTCAATCCTCAATCCTCAATCCTCAATCCTCAATCCTCAATCCTCAATCTTCAATCATCAATATTCAATCTTCAATCCTCAATCCTCAATCCTCAATCCTCAATCCTCAATCCTCAACCCTCAATGTTCAATCCGCAATACCCTATCCTCAATGTTCAATCCTCAATCCTCAATCCTCGATCCTCAATCTTCAATCCTCAGTCCCAAATCCTCAATCTTCAATCCTCAATCCTCAATCCTCATTCATCAATCCTCAATACCCAATCCTCAATCTTCAATCCTCAATCCTCAGTCCTCAGTCCTCAGTCCTCAAACCTCAATCCTCAACCCTCAGCCCTCATCCTCAATCCTCAATCCTCAACCCTCAATCCTCAATCTTCAATCCTCGATACTCAATCTTCAATCCTCAATACTCAGTCCTCAAACCTCAATTCTGAATACTCAATCCTGAATCCTCAATCTTCGGCCCTCAGTCCTCAACAGTCAGATGTCAATCCTCAATCCTCAATAGAATATCCTCAATTCACAGTTTTCAATACACAACACTCAATCTGCAATCTTCAAACCTCTATCCACAAACATCAATTCTCATCACTCAACCCTCAACGCTCAGTCCTCAATGTTTAATCCTCAATCCTCAATCCTCAATCCTCAATCGTCAACCTTCAATTCTCAATACTCAATCCTCAATACTGAATCTTCGATCCTCAGTCCTCAATCCTCAATCCTCAATCCTCAACCTTCAATCCTCAAAACTCAATCTTCAATCCTCGATCCTCAATACTCAATCCTCAATCCTCAATCCTCAATCCTCAATCGTCAGTCTTCAATCCTCAATAATCAATCTTCAAACATCAATCCTCAATCCTCAATCCTCAATCCTCATTCATCAATCCTCAATACCCAATCCTCAATCTTCAATCCTCAATCCTCAATCCTCAATTCTCAATCCTCAGTCCTCAGTCCTCAGTCCTCAAACCTCAATCCTCAACCCTCAGCCCTCATCTTCAATCCTCAATGCTCAACCCTCAATCCTCAATCTTCAATCCTCGATACTCAATCTTCAATCCTCAATCCTCAGTCCTCAAACCTCAATTCTGAATCCTCAATCCTGAATCCTCAATCTTCGGCCCTCAGTCCTCAACATTCAGCTGTCAATCCTCAATCCTCAATAGAAAATCCTCAATTCACAGTTTTCAATACACAATACTCAATCTGCAATCTTCAAACCTCTATCCACAAACATAAATTCTCATAACTCAACCCTCAACGCTCAGTCCTCAATGTTCAATCCTCAATCCTCAATCCTCAATCCTCAATCGTCAACCTTCAATTCTCAATACTCAATCTTCAGTCCCCAATCCTCAATCTTCAATCATCAATATTCAATCTTCAATCCTCAATCCTCAATCCTCAATCCTCAATCCTCAACCCTCAATGATCAATCCGCAATACCCAATCCACAATCTTCAATCCTCAATCCCCAATCCTCAATCTTCAATCCTCAATCCTCAGTCCTCAATCCTCATTCTTCAATCCTCAATCCTCAATCTTCAATGCTCAATACTCAATCTTCAATCATCAATCTTCAATCCTCAATCCTCAGTCCTCAATACTCAATCTTCAATCCTCGATCCTCAACCATCAATCTTCAATCCTCATTACTCAATCTTCATTCCTCAATTCTCAATCCTCAATCCTCAATCTTCAATCCTCAATCCTCAATCCACAATTCTCAATCCTCAATCCTCAATCCTCAGACCTCAAACATCAATACACAACCCTCAGCCCTTGTCCTCAATCCACAACCCTCAATCCTCAATCCTCAATCTTCAATCGTCAATATTCAATCTTCAATCCTCAATCCTCAATCCTCAATCCTCAATCCTGAACCCTCAATGTTCAATCCGCAATTCCCAATCCTCAATCTTTAATCCTCAATCCTCAATCCTCAATCCTCAATCCTCAATCCTCAATCCTCAATCCTCAATCCTCAATCCTCAGTCCCCAAACCTCAATCCTCAATCTTCAATCCTCAAAGCTCAATCTTCAATCCTCGATCCTCAATACTCAATCCTCAATCCTCAATCCTCAATCGTCAGTCTTCAATCCTCAATACTCAATCTTCAATCCTCAATCCTCAATCCTCAATCCTCAATCCTCATTCCTCAATCCTCAATACCCAATCCTCAATCTTCAGTCCTCAATCCTGAATCCTCAATTCTCAATCCTCAATCCTCAGTCCTCAGTCCTCAAACCTCAATCCTCAACCCTCAGCCCTCATCCTCAATCCTCAATCCTCAACCCTCAATCCTCAATCTTCAATCCTCGATACTCAATCTTCAATCCTCAATCCTCAGTCCTCAAACCTCAATTCTGAATCCTCAATCCTGAATCCTCAATCTTCGGCCCTCAGTCCTCAACAATCAGTTGTCAATCCTCAATCCTCAATAGAATATCCTCAATTCACAGTTTTCAATACACAATACTCAATCTGCAATCTTCAAACCTCTATCCATAAACATCAATTCTCATCACTCAACCCTCAACGCTCAGTCCTCAATGTTCAATCCTCAATCCTCAATCCTCAATCCTCAATCGTCAACCTTCAATTCTCAATACTCAATCCTCAATACTCAGTCTTCGATCCTCAATCCTCAATCCTCAATCCTCAATCCTCAATCTTCAAGCCTCAAAACTCAATCTTCAATCCTCGATCCTCAATACTCAATCCTCAATCCTCAATCCTCAATCGTCAGTCTTCAATCCTCAATACTCAATCTTCAAACATCAATCCTCAATCCTCAATCCTCAATCCTCACTCATCAATCCTCAATACCCAATCCTCAATCTTCAATCCTCAATCCTCAATCCTCAATTCTCAATCCTCAGTCCTCAGTCCTCAGTCCTCAAACCTCAATCCTCAACCCTCAGCCCTCATCCTCAATCCTCAATCCTCAACCCTCAATCCTCAATCTTCAATCCTCGATACTCAATTTTCAATCCTCAATCCTCAGTCCTCAAACCTCAAATCTGAATCCTCAATCCTGAATCCTCAATCTTCGGCCCTCAGTCCTCAACAGTCAGTTGTCAATCCTCAATCCTCAATGGAATATCCTCAATTCACAGCTTTCAATACACAATACTCAATCTGCAATCTTCAAACCTCTATCGACAAACATCAATTCTCATCACTCAACCCTCAACGCTCTGTCCTCAATGTTCAATCCTCAATCCTCAATCCTCAATCCTCAATCGTCAACCTTCAATTCTCAATACTCAATCCTCAATACTCAATCTTCGATCCTCAATCCTCAATCCTCGATCCTCAATACTCAATCCTCAATCCTCAATCCTCAATCGTCAGTCTTCAATCCTCAATACTCAATCTTCAAACATCAATCCTCAATCCTCAATCTTCAACCTTCAATTCTCAATACTCAATCTTCAGTCCTCAATCCTCAATCTTCAATCATCAATATTCAATCTTCAATCCTCAATCCTCAATCCTCAATCCTCAATCCTCAACCCTCAATGTTCAATCCGCAATACCCAATCCACAATCTTCAATCCCCAATCCCCAATCCTCAATCCTCAATCCTCAATCCTCAGTCCTCAATCCTCATTCTTCAATCCTCAATACCAAATCCTCAATCTTCAATCCTCAATCCTCAATCCTCAATTCTCGATCCTCAACCCTCGATCCTCACACCTCAAACATCAATACTCAACCCTCAGTCCTCGTCCTCAATCCACAACCCTCAATCCTCAATCCTCAATCTTCAATCATCAATATACAATCCTCAATCCTCAATCCTCTATCCACAATCCTCAATCTTCAATCCTCATTCTTCAATCCTCAATACCCATTACTCAATCTTCATTCTTCATTCCTCAATCCACAATCCTCAATTCTCAATCCTCAATCACCAGTCCTCAGTCCTCAAACCTCAATCCTCAACCCTCAGCCCTCATCGTCAATCCTCAATCTTCAATCCTCAATCCTCAATCCTCAATCCTCAATCCTCAATCCTCAATCCTCAATCCTCAATCCTCAATCTTCAATCATCAATATTCAATCTTCAATCCTCAATCCTCAATCCTCAATCCTCAACCCTCAATGTTCAATCCGCAATACCCTATCCTCAATGTTCAATCCTCAATCCTCAATCCTCGATCCTCAATCTTCAATCCTCAGTCCCAAATCCTCAATCTTCAATCCTCAATCCTCAATCCTCATTCATCAATCCTCAATACCCAATCCTCAATCTTCAATCCTCAATCCTCAGTCCTCAGTCCTCAGTCCTCAAACCTCAATCCTCAACCCTCAGCCCTCATCCTCAATCCTCAATCCTCAACCCTCAATCCTCAATCTTCAATCCTCGATACTCAATCTTCAATCCTCAATCCTCAGTCCTCAAACCTCAATTCTGAATCCTCAATCCTGAATCCTCAATCTTCGGCCCTCAGTCCTCAACAGTCAGTTGTCAATCCTCAATCCTCAATGGAATATCCTCAATTCACAGCTTTCAATACACAATACTCAATCTGCAATCTTCAAACCTCTATCCACAAACATCAATTCTCATCACTCAACCCTCAACGCTCTGTCCTCAATGTTCAATCCTCAATCCTCAATCCTCAATCCTCAATCGTCAACCTTCAATTCTCAATACTCAATCCTCAATACTCAATCTTCGATCCTCAATCCTCAATCCTCGATCCTCAATACTCAATCCTCAATCCTCAATCCTCAATCGTCAGTCTTCAATCCTCAATACTCAATCTTCAAACATCAATCCTCAATCCTCAATCTTCAACCTTCAATTCTCAATACTCAATCTTCAGTCCTCAATCCTCAATCTTCAATCATCAATATTCAATCTTCAATCCTCAATCCTCAATCCTCAATCCTCAATCCTCAACCCTCAATGTTCAATCCGCAATACCCAATCCACAATCTTCAATCCTCAATCCCCAATCCTCAATCCTCAATCCTCAATCCTCAGTCCTCAATCCTCATTCTTCAATCCTCAATACCAAATCCTCAATCTTCAATCCTCAATCCTCAATCCTCAATTCTCGATCCTCAATCCTCGATCCTCACACCTCAAACATTAATACTCAACCCACACTCCTCGTCCTCAATCCACAACCCTCAATCCTCAATCTTCAATCCTCAATCGTCAGTCTTCAATCCTCAATCCTCATTCTTCAATCCTCAATCCTCAATCCTCATTCTTCAATCCTCAATACCAAATCCTCAATCTTCAATCCTCAGTCCTCAATCCTAAATTCTCAATCCTCAATCCTCGATCCTCAGACCTCAAACATCAATACTCAACCCTCAGTCCTCGTCCTCAATCCACAACCCTCAATCCTCAATCCTCAATCTTCAATCCTCAATACTCAATCTTCAATCATCAGTCCTCAATTCTCAGTACTCAATCCTCAATCCTCAATCCTCAATCCTCAATCCTCAATCCTCAATCCTCAATCCTCAATCCTCAATCCTCAATCCTCAATCCTCAATCTTCAATCATCAATATTCAATCTTCAATCCTCAATCCTCAATCCTCAATCCTCAACCCTCAATGTTCAATCCGCAATACCCAATCCTCAATGTTCAATCCTCAATCCTCAATCCTCGATCCTCAATCTTCAATCCTCAGTCCCAAATCCTCAATCCTCAATCCTCAATCCTCAATTCTCATTCATCAATCCTCAATACCCAATCCTCAATCTTCAATCATCAATCCTCAGTCCTCAGTCCTCAGTCCTCAAACCTCAGTCCTCAACCCTCAGCCCTCATCCTCAATCCTCAATCCTCAACCCTCAAGCCTCAAATCTTCAATCCTCGATACTCAGTCTTCAATCCTCAATACTCAGTCCTCAAACCTCAATTCTGAATCCTCAATCCTGAATCCTCAATCTTCGGCCCTCAGTCCTCAACAGTCAGTTGTCAATCCTCAATCCTCAATAGAATATCCTCAATTCACAGTTTTCAATACACAATACTCAATCTGCAATCTTCAAACCTCTATCCACAAACGTCAATTCTCATCACTCAACCCTCAACGCTCAGTCGTCAATGTTCAATCCTCAATCCTCAATCCTCAATCCTCAATCGTCAACCTTCAATTCTCAATACTCAATCCTCAATACTGAATCTTCGATCCTCAATCCTCAATCCTCAATCCTCAATCCTCAACCTTCAATCCTCAAAACTCAATCTTCAATCCTCGATCCTCAATACTCAATCCTCAATCCTCAATCCTCAATCGTCAGTCTTCAATCCTCAATAATCAATCTTCAAACATCAATCCTCAATCCTCAATCCTCAATCCTCATTCATCAATCCTCAATACCCAATCCTCAATCTTCAATCCTCAATCCTCAATCCTCAATTCTCAATCCTCAATCCTCAATCCCCAGTCCTCAGTCCTTAAACCTCAATCCTCAACCCTCAGCCCTCATCGTCAATCCTCAATCTTCAATCCTCAATCCTCAGTCTTCAATGCTCAATACTCAATCTTCAATCATCAATCTTCAATCCGCAATACCCAATCCACAATCTTCAATCCTCAATCCCCAATCCTCAATCCTCAATCCTCAATCCTCAGTCCTCAATCCTCATTCTTCAATCCTCAATACCAAATCCTCAATCTTCAATCCTCAATCCTCAATCCTCAATTCTCGATCCTCAATCCTCGATCCTCACACCTCAAACATTAATACTCAACCCACACTCCTCGTCCTCAATCCACAACCCTCAATCCTCAATCTTCAATCCTCAATCGTCAGTCTTCAATCCTCAATCCTCATTCTTCAACCCTCAATCCTCAATCCTCATTCTTCAATCCTCAACACCAAATCCTCAATCTTCAATCCTCAATCCTCAATCCTAAATTCTCAATCCTCAATCCTCGATCCTCAGACCTCAAACATCAATACTCAACCCTCAGTCCTCGTCCTCAATCCACAACCCTCAATCCTCAATCCTCAATCTTCAATCCTCAATACTCAATCTTCAATCATCAGTCCTCAATTCTCAGTACTCAATCCTCAATCCTCAATCCTCAATCCTCAATCCTCAATCCTCAATCCTCAATCCTCAATCCTCAATCCTCAATCCTCAATCCTCAATCTTCAATCATCAATATTCAATCTTCAATCCTCAATCCTCAATCCTCAATCCTCAATCCTCAACCCTCAATGTTCAATCCGCAATACCCAATCCACAATCTTCAATCCTCAATCCCCAATCCTCAATCCTCAATCCTCAATCCTCAGTCCTCAATCCTCATTCTTCAATCCTCAATACCAAATCCTCAATCTTCAATCCTCAATCCTCAATCTTCAATGCTCAATACTCAATCTTCAATCATCAATCTTCAATCCTCAATCCTCAGTCCTCAATGCTCAATCTTAAATCCTCGATCCTCAATCCTCAATCCTCAATCCTCAATCCTCAATCCTCGATCCTCAATCTTCAATCCACAGTCCCAAATCCTCAATCTTCAATCCTCAATCATCAGCCCTCAATCATCAATCCTCATTACTCAATCTTCAATCCTCAATTCTCAATCCTCAATCCTCAATCCTCATTCTTCAATCCTCAATACCTAATCCTCAATCTTCAATCCTCAGTCCTCAATCCACAATTCTCAATCCTCAATCCTCAATCTTCAATCCTCAACACTCAATACCCATTACTCAATCTTCAATCTTCAATCCTCAATCTTCAATTCTCAATTCTCAATTCTCAATCCCCAGTCCTCAGTCCTCAAACCTCAATCCTCAACCCTCAGCCCTCATCGTCAATCCTCAATCTTCAATCCTCAATCCTCAATCTTCAATGCTCAATACTCAATCTTCAATCATCAATCTTCAATCCTCAATCCTCAGTCCTCAATACTCAATCTTCAATCCTCGATCCACAATCCTCAATCCTCAGTCCTCGTCCTCAATCCACAACACTCAATCGTCAATCTTCAATCTTCAATCATCAATATACAATCCTCAATCCTCAATCCTCGATTCTCAATCCTCAATCTTCAATCCACATTCTTCAATCCTCAATACCCATTACTCAATCTTCAATCTTCAATCCTCAATCCTCAATCCTCAATTCTCAATCCTCAATCCCCAGTCCTCAGTCCTCAAACCTCAATCCTCAACCCTCAGCCCTCATCGTCAATCCTCAATCTTCAAACCTCAATCCTCAATCTTCAATGCTCAATACTCAATCTTCAATCATCAATCTTCAATCCTAAATCCTCAGTCCTCAATACTCATTCTTCAATCCTCGATCCTCAATCCTCAATCCGCAATCCTCGATCCTCAATCTTCAATCCACAGTCCCAAATCCTCAATCTTCAATCCTCAATCCTCAGCCCTCAATCATCAATCCTCATTACTCAATCTTCAATCCTCAATTCTCAATCCTCAATCCTCAATCCTCATTCTTCAGTCCTCAATACCTAATCCTCAATCTTCAATCCTCAATCCTCAATCCACAATTCTCAATCCTCAATCCTCAATCTTCAATCCTCAATACTCAATCGTCAATCCTCAATCCTCAATCCTCAATCCTCAATCCTCAGTGTTCAATCCGCGATACCCAATCCTCAATGTTCAATCCTCAATCCTCAATCCTCAATCCTCAATGCTCAATCATCAATCCTCAATCCTCAATCCTCAGTCCTCAAACCTCAATCCTCAACCCTCAGCCCTCATCGTCAATCCTCAACCTTCAATCCTCAATCCTCAATCTTCAATGCTCAATACTCAACCTTCAACCCACAATCCTCAATTCTCAATCCTCAATCCTCAATCCGCGATCCTCAATCTTCAATCCTCAGTCCCAAATACTCAATCTTCTATCCTCAATCCTCAACCCTCAATCGTCAATCCTCATTACTCAATCTTGGATCCTCAATCCTCAATCCTCAATCCTCAATCCTCATTCTTCAATCCTCAATACCCAATCCTCAATCTTCAATCCTCAATCCTCAATCCACAATTCTCAATCCTCAATCCTCAATCCTCAGACCTCAAACATCAATACACAACCCTCAGTCCTTGTCCTCAATCCACAACCCTCAATCCTCAATCCTCAATCTTCAATCATCAATATTCAATCTTCAATCCTCAATCCTCAATCCTCAATCCTCAATCCTCAACCCTCAATGTTCAATCCGCAATACCCAATCCTCAATGTTCAATCCTCAATCCTCAATCCTCAATCCTCAATCCTCAATCGACAATCTTCATTCCTCAATCCTCAGTCCTCAATACTCAATCTTCAATCCACAATCCACAATTCTCAATCCTCAATCCTCGATCCTCAATACTCAATCCTCAATCCTCAATCCTCAATCGTCAGTCTTCAATCCTCAATACTCAATCTTCAAACATCAATCCTCAATCCTCAATCTTCAACCTTCAATTCTCAATACTCAATCTTCAGTCCTCAATCCTCAATCTTCAATCATCAATATTCAATCTTCAATCCTCAATCCTCAATCCTCAATCCTCAATCCTCAACCCTCAATGTTCAATCCGCAATACCCAATCCACAATCTTCAATCCTCAATCCCCAATCCTCAATCCTCAATCCTCAATCCTCAGTCCTCAATCCTCATTCTTCAATCCTCAATACCAAATCCTCAATCTTCAATCCTCAATCCTCAATCCTCAATTCTCGATCCTCAATCCTCGATCCTCACACCTCAAACATTAATACTCAACCCACACTCCTCGTCCTCAATCCACAACCCTCAATCCTCAATCTTCAATCCTCAATCGTCAGTCTTCAATCCTCAATCCTCATTCTTCAATCCTCAATCCTCAATCCTCATTCTTCAATCCTCAATACCAAATCCTCAATCTTCAATCCTCAATCCTCAATCCTAAATTCTCAATCCTCAATCCTCGACCCTCAGACCTCAAACATCAATACTCAACCCTCAGTCCTCGTCCTCAATCCACAACCCTCAATCCTCAATCCTCAATCTTCAATCCTCAATACTCAATCTTCAATCATCAGTCCTCAATTCTCAGTACTCAATCCTCAATCCTCAATCCTCAATCCTCAATCCTCAATCCTCAATCCTCAATCCTCAATCCTCAATCCTCAATCCTCAATCCTCAATCCTCAATCTTCAATCATCAATATTCAATCTTCAATCCTCAATCCTCAATCCTCAATCCTCAATCCTCAACCCTCAATGTTCAATCCGCAATACCCAATCCTCAATGTTCAATCCTCAATCCTCAATCCTCGATCCTCAATCTTCAATCCTCAGTCCCAAATCCTCAATCTTCAATCCTCAATCCTCAATTCTCATTCATCAATCCTCAATACCCAATCCTCAATCTTCAATCCTCAATCCTCAGTCCTCAGTCCTCAGTCCTCAAACCTCAGTCCTCAACCCTCAGCCCTCATCCTCAATCCTCAATCCTCAACCCTCAATCCTCAATCTTCATTCCTCGATACTCAATCTTCAATCCTCAATACTCAGTCCTCAAACCTCAATTCTGAATCCTCAATCCTGAATCCTCAATCTTCGGCCCTCAGTCCTCAACAGTCAGTTGTCAATCCTCAATCCTCAATAGAATATCCTCAATTCACAGTTTTCAATACACAATACTCACTCTGCAATCTTCAAACCTCTATCCACAAACATCAATTCTCATCACTCAACCCTCAACGCTCAGTCCTCAATGTTCAATCCTCAATCCTCAATCCTCAATCCTCAATCGTCAACCTTCAATTCTCAATACTCAATCCTCAATACTGAATCTTCGATCCTCAATCCTCAATCCTCAATCCTCAATCCTCAACCTTCAATCCTCAAAACTCAATCTTCAATCCTCGATCCTCAATACTCAATCCTCAATCCTCAATCCTCAATCGTCAGTCTTCAATCCTCAATACTCAATCTTCAAACATCAATCCTCAATCCTCAATCCTCAATCCTCATTCATCAATCCTCAATACCCAATCCTCAATCTTCAATCCTCAATCCTCAATCCTCAATTCTCAATCCTCAGTCCTCAGTCCTCAGTCCTCAAACCTCAATCCTCAACCCTCAGCCCTCATCCTCAATCCTCAATGCTCAACCCTCAATCCTCAACCTTCAATCCTCGATACTCAATCTTCAATCCTCAATCCTCAGTCCTCAAACCTCAATTCTGAATCCTCAATCCTGAATCCTCAATCTTCGGCCCTCAGTCCTCAATATTCAGTTGTCAATCCTCAATCCTCAATAGAATATCCTCAATTCACAGTTTTCAATACACAATACTCAATCTGCAATCTTCAAACCTCTATCCACAAACATAAATTCTCATAACTCAACCCTCAACGCTCAGTCCTCAGTGTTCAATCCTCAATCCTCAATCCTCAATCCTCAATCGTCAACCTTCAATTCTCAATACTCAATCTTCAGTCCTCAATCCTCAATCTTCAATCATCAATATTCAATCTTCAATCCTCAATCCTCAATCCTCAATCCTCAATCCTCAACCCTCAATGTTCACTCCGCAATACCCAATCCACAATCTTCAATCCTCAATCCCCAATCCTCAATCCTCAATCCTCAATCCTCAGTCCTCAATCCTCATTCTTCAATCCTCAATACCAAATCCTCAATCTTCAATCCTCAATCCTCAATCTTCAATGCTCAATACTCAATCTTCAATCATCAATCTTCAATCCTCAATCCTCAGTCCTCAATGCTCAATCTTCAATCCTCGATCCTCAATCGTCAACCTTCAATTCTCAATACTCAATCCTCAATACTCAATCTTCGATCCTCAATCCTCAATCTTCAATCATCAATATTCAACCTTCAATCCTCAATCCTCAATCCTCAATCCTCAATCCTCAACCCTCAATGATCAATCCGCAATACCCAATCCACAATCTTCAATCCTCAATCCCCAATACTCAATCCTCAATCCTCAATCCTCAGTCCTCAATCCTCATTCTTCAATCCTCAATACCAAATCCTCAATCTTCAATCCTCAATCCTCAATCCTAAATTCTCAATCCTCAATCCTCGATCCTCTGACCTCAAACATCAATACTCAACCCTCAGTCCTCGTCCTCAATACACAACCCTCAATCCTCAATCCTCAATCTTCAATCATCAATATACAATCCTCAATCCTCAATCCTCAATCCTCAATCCTCAATCTTCAATCCTCATTCTTCAATCCTCAATACCCATTACTCAATCTTCAATCTTCAATCCTCAATCCTCAATCCTCAATTCTCAATCCTCAATCCCCAGGCCTCAGTCCTCAAATCTCAATCCTCAACCCTCAGCCCTCATCGTCAATCCTCAATCTTCAATTCTCAATCCTCAATCTTCAATGCTCAATACTCAATCTTCAATCATCAATCTTCAATCCTCAATCCTCAGTCCTCAATACTCAATCTTCAATCCTCGATCCTCAATCCTCAATCCTCAATCCTCAATCCTCAATCCTCGATCCTCAATCTTCAATCCACAGTCCCAAATCCTCAATCTTCAATCCTCAATCCTCAGCCCTCAATCATCAATCCTCATTACTCAACCTTCAATCCTCAATTCTCAATCCTCAATCCTCAATCCTCATTATTCAATCCTCAATACACAATCCACAATCTTCAATCCTCAATCCTCAATCCACAATTCTCAATCCTCAATCCACAATTCTCAATCCTCAATCCTCAATCTTCAATCCTCAATCCTCAGTCCACAATGCTCAATCCTCATTCTTCAATCCTGAATACCCAATCCTCAATCTTCAATCTTTAATCCTCAATCCTCAATCCTCAATTCTCAATCCTCAATCCTCAGTCCTCAGCCCTCAAACCTCAATCCTCAACCCTCATCCCTCATCCACAATCCTCAATCCTCAATCTTCAATCCTCAATCCTCAGTCCTCAATACTCAATCTTCAATCCTCGATCCTCAATCCTCAATCCTCAATCCTCAATCCTCGATCGTCAACCTTCAATCCTCAGTCCCAAATCCTCAATCTTCAATCCTCAATCCTCAACCATCAATCTTCAATCCTCATTACTCAATCTTCAATCCTCAATTCTCAATCCTCAATCCTCAATCTTCAATCCTCAATCCTCAATCCACAATTCTCAATCCTCAATCCTCAACCCTCAGACCTCAAACATCAATACACAACCCTCAGTCCTTGTCCTCAATCCACAACCCTCAATCCTCAATCCTCAATCTTCAATCGTCAATATTCAATCTTCAATCCTCAATCCTCAATCCTCAATCCTCAATCCTGAACCCTCAATGTTGAATCCGCAATTCCCAATCCTCAATCTTCAATCCTCAATCCTCAATCCTCAATCCTCAATCCTCAATCCTCAATCCTCAATCCTCAATCCTCAATCCTCAATCCTCAGTCCCCAAACCTCAATCCTCAATCTTCAATCCTCAAAGCTCAATCTTCAATCCTCGATCCTCAATCCTCAATCCTCAATCCTCAATCCTCAATCCTCAGTCCCCAAACCTCAATCCTCAATCTTCAATCCTCAAAGCTCAATCTTCAATCCTCGATCCTCAATACTCAATCCTCAATCCTCAATCCTCAATCGTCAGTCTTCAATCCTCAATACTCAATCTTCAATCCTCAATCCTCAATCCTCAATCCTCAATCCTCATTCCTCAATCCTCAATACCCAATCCTCAATCTTCAGTCCTCAATCCTGAATCTTCAATTCTCAATCCTCAATCCACAGTCCTCAGTCCTCAAACCTCAATCCTCAACCCTCAGCCCTCATCCTCAATCCTCAATCCTCAACCCCCAATCCTCAATCTTCAATCCTCGATACTCAATCTTCAATCCTCAATCCTCAGTCCTCAAACCTCAATTCTGAATCCTCAATCCTGAATCCTCAATCTTCGGCCCTCAGTCCTCAACAATCAGTTGTCAATCCTCAATCCTCAATAGAATATCCTCAATTCACAGTTTTCAATACACAATACTCAATCTGCAATCTTCAAACCTCTATCCACAAACATCAATTCTCATCACTCAACCCTCAACGCTCAGTCCTCAATGTTCAATCCTCAATCCTCAATCCTCAATCCTCAATCGTCAGCCTTCAATTCTCAATACTCAATCCTCAATACTCAATCTTCGATCCTCAATCCTCAATCCTCAATCCTCAATCCTCAATCTTCAAGCCTCAAAACTCAATCTTCAATCCTCGATCCTCAATACTCAATCCTCAATCCTCAATCCTCAATCGTCAGTCTTCAATCCTCAATACTCAATCTTCAAACATCAATCCTCAATCCTCAATCCTCAATCCTCATTCATCAATCCTCAATACCCAATCCTCAATCTTCAATCCTCAATCCTCAATCCTCAATTCTCAATCCTCAGTCCTCAGTCCTCAGTCCTCAAACCTCAATCCTCAACCCTCAGCCCTCATCCTCAATCCTCAATCCTCAACCCTCAATCCTCAATCTTCAATCCTCGATACTCAACCTTCAATCCTCAATCCTCAGTCCTCAAACCTCAATTCTGAATCCTCAATCCTGAATCCTCAATCTTCGGCCCTCAGTCCTCAACAGTCAGTTGTCAATCCTCAATCCTCAATGGAATATCCTCAATTCACAGTTTTCAATACACAATACTCAATCTGCAATCTTCAAACCTCTATCCACAAACATCAATTCTCATCACTCAACCCTCAACGCTCAGTCCTCAATGTTCAATCCTCAATCCTCAATCCTCAATCCTCAATCGTCAACCTTCAATTCTCAATACTCAATCCTCAATACTCAATCTTCGATCCTCAATCCTCAATCCTCGATCCTCAATACTCAATCCTCAATCCTCAATCCTCAATCGTCAGTCTTCAATCCTCAATACTCAATCTTCAAACATCAATCCTCAATCCTCAATCTTCAACCTTCAATTCTCAATACTCAATCTTCAGTCCTCGATCCTCAATCTTCAATCATCAATATTCAATCTTCAATCCTCAATCCTCAATCCTCAAACCTCAAGCCTCAACCCTCAATGTTCAATCCGCAATACCCAATCCACAATCTTCAATCCTCAATCCCCAATCCTCAATCCTCAATCCTCAATCCTCAGTCCTCAATCCTCATTCTTCAATCCTCAATACCAAATCCTCAATCTTCAATCCTCAATCCTCAATCCTCAATTCTCGATCCTCAACCCTCGATCCTCACACCTCAAACATCAATACTCAACCCTCACTCCTCGTCCTCAATCCACAACCCTCAATCCTCAATCCTCAATCTTCAATCATCAATATACAATCCTCAATCCTCAATCCTCTATCCACAATCCTCAATCTTCAATCCTCATTCTTCAATCCTCAATACCCATTACTCAATCTTCAATCTTCATTCCTCAATCCACAATCCTCAATTCTCAATCCTCAATCACCAGTCCTCAGTCCTCAAACCTCAATCCTCAACCCTCAGCCCTCATCGTCAATCCTCAATCTTCAATCCTCAATCCTCAATCCTCAATCCTCAATCCTCAATCCTCAATCCTCAATCCTCAATCCTCAATCCTCAATCTTCAATCATCAATATTCAATCTTCAATCCTCAATCCTCAATCCTCAATCCTCAATCCTCAATCCTCAACCCTCAATGTTCAATCCGCAATACCCTATCCTCAATGTTCAATCCTCAATCCTCAATCCTCGATCCTCAATCTTCAATCCTCAGTCCCAAATCCTCAATCTTCAATCCTCAATCCTCAATCCTCATTCATCAATCCTCAATACCCAATCCTCAATCTTCAATCCTCAATCCTCAGTCCTCAGTCCTCAGTCCTCAAACCTCAATCCTCAACCCTCAGCCCTCATCCTCAATCCTCAATCCTCAACCCTCAATCCTCAATCTTCAATCCTCGATACTCAATCTTCAATCCTCAATACTCAGTCCTCAAACCTCAATTCTGAATACTCAATCCTGAATCCTCAATCTTCGGCCCTCAGTCCTCAACAGTCAGATGTCAATCCTCAATCCTCAATAGAATATCCTCAATTCACAGTTTTCAATACACAACACTCAATCTGCAATCTTCAAACCTCTATCCACAAACATCAATTCTCATCACTCAACCCTCAACGCTCAGTCCTCAATGTTTAATCCTCAATCCTCAATCCTCAATCCTCAATCGTCAACCTTCAATTCTCAATACTCAATCCTCAATACTGAATCTTCGATCCTCAATCCTCAATCCTCAATCCTCAATCCTCAACCTTCAATCCTCAAAACTCAATCTTCAATCCTCGATCCTCAATACTCAATCCTCAATCCTCAATCCTCAATCCTCAATCGTCAGTCTTCAATCCTCAATAATCAATCTTCAAACATCAATCCTCAATCCTCAATCCTCAATCCTCATTCATCAATCCTCAATACCCAATCCTCAATCTTCAATCCTCAATCCTCAATCCTCAATTCTCAATCCTCAGTCCTCAGTCCTCAGTCCTCAAACCTCAATCCTCAACCCTCAGCCCTCATCCTCAATCCTCAATGCTCAACCCTCAATCCTCAATCTTCAATCCTCGATACTCAATCTTCAATCCTCAATCCTCAGTCCTCAAACCTCAATTCTGAATCCTCAATCCTGAATCCTCAATCTTCGGCCCTCAGTCCTCAACATTCAGCTGTCAATCCTCAATCCTCAATAGAAAATCCTCAATTCACAGTTTTCAATACACAATACTCAATCTGCAATCTTCAAACCTCTATCCACAAACATAAATTCTCATAACTCAACCCTCAACGCTCAGTCCTCAATGTTCAATCCTCAATCCTCAATCCTCAATCCTCAATCGTCAACCTTCAATTCTCAATACTCAATCTTCAGTCCCCAATCCTCAATCTTCAATCATCAATATTCAATCTTCAATCCTCAATCCTCAATCCTCAATCCTCAATCCTCAACCCTCAATGATCAATCCGCAATACCCAATCCACAATCTTCAATCCTCAATCCCCAATCCTCAATCTTCAATCCTCAATCCTCAGTCCTCAATCCTCATTCTTCAATCCTCAATCCTCAATCTTCAATGCTCAATACTCAATCTTCAATCATCAATCTTCAATCCTCAATCCTCAGTCCTCAATACTCAATCTTCAATCCTCGATCCTCAACCATCAATCTTCAATCCTCATTACTCAATCTTCATTCCTCAATTCTCAATCCTCAATCCTCAATCTTCAATCCTCAATCCTCAATCCACAATTCTCAATCCTCAATCCTCAATCCTCAGACCTCAAACATCAATACACAACCCTCAGCCCTTGTCCTCAATCCACAACCCTCAATCCTCAATCCTCAATCTTCAATCGTCAATATTCAATCTTCAATCCTCAATCCTCAATCCTCAATCCTCAATCCTGAACCCTCAATGTTCAATCCGCAATTCCCAATCCTCAATCTTTAATCCTCAATCCTCAATCCTCAATCCTCAATCCTCAATCCTCAATCCTCAATCCTCAATCCTCAATCCTCAATCCTCAGTCCCCAAACCTCAATCCTCAATCTTCAATCCTCAAAGCTCAATCTTCAATCCTCGATCCTCAATACTCAATCCTCAATCCTCAATCCTCAATCGTCAGTCTTCAATCCTCAATACTCAATCTTCAATCCTCAATCCTCAATCCTCAATCCTCAATCCTCATTCCTCAATCCTCAATACCCAATCCTCAATCTTCAGTCCTTAATCCTGAATCCTCAATTCTCAATCCTCAATCCTCAGTCCTCAGTCCTCAAACCTCAATCCTCAACCCTCAGCCCTCATCCTCAATCCTCAATCCTCAACCCTCAATCCTCAATCTTCAATCCTCGATACTCAATCTTCAATCCTCAATCCTCAGTCCTCAAACCTCAATTCTGAATCCTCAATCCTGAATCCTCAATCTTCGGCCCTCAGTCCTCAACAATCAGTTGTCAATCCTCAATCCTCAATAGAATATCCTCAATTCACAGTTTTCAATACACAATACTCAATCTGCAATCTTCAAACCTCTATCCATAAACATCAATTCTCATCACTCAACCCTCAACGCTCAGTCCTCAATGTTCAATCCTCAATCCTCAATCCTCAATCCTCAATCGTCAACCTTCAATTCTCAATACTCAATCCTCAATACTCAGTCTTCGATCCTCAATCCTCAATCCTCAATCCTCAATCCTCAATATTCAAGCCTCAAAACTCAATCTTCAATCCTCGATCCTCAATACTCAATCCTCAATCCTCAATCCTCAATCGTCAGTCTTCAATCCTCAATACTCAATCTTCAAACATCAATCCTCAATCCTCAATCCTCAATCCTCACTCATCAATCCTCAATACCCAATCCTCAATCTTCAATCCTCAATCCTCAATCCTCAATTCTCAATCCTCAGTCCTCAGTCCTCAGTCCTCAAACCTCAATCCTCAACCCTCAGCCCTCATCCTCAATCCTCAATCCTCAACCCTCAATCCTCAATCTTCAATCCTCGATACTCAATTTTCAATCCTCAATCCTCAGTCCTCAAACCTCAAATCTGAATCCTCAATCCTGAATCCTCAATCTTCGGCCCTCAGTCCTCAACAGTCAGTTGTCAATCCTCAATCCTCAATGGAATATCCTCAATTCACAGCTTTCAATACACAATACTCAATCTGCAATCTTCAAACCTCTATCCACAAACATCAATTCTCATCACTCAACCCTCAACGCTCTGTCCTCAATGTTCAATCCTCAATCCTCAATCCTCAATCCTCAATCGTCAACCTTCAATTCTCAATACTCAATCCTCAATACTCAATCTTCGATCCTCAATCCTCAATCCTCGATCCTCAATACTCAATCCTCAATCCTCAATCCTCAATCGTCAGTCTTCAATCCTCAATACTCAATCTTCAAACATCAATCCTCAATCCTCAATCTTCAACCTTCAATTCTCAATACTCAATCTTCAGTCCTCAATCCTCAATCTTCAATCATCAATATTCAATCTTCAATCCTCAATCCTCAATCCTCAATCCTCAATCCTCAACCCTCAATGTTCAATCCGCAATACCCAATCCACAATCTTCAATCCCCAATCCCCAATCCTCAATCCTCAATCCTCAATCCTCAGTCCTCAATCCTCATTCTTCAATCCTCAATACCAAATCCTCAATCTTCAATCCTCAATCCTCAATCCTCAATTCTCGATCCTCAACCCTCGATCCTCACACCTCAAACATCAATACTCAACCCTCAGTCCTCGTCCTCAATCCACAACCCTCAATCCTCAATCCTCAATCTTCAATCATCAATATACAATCCTCAATCCTCAATCCTCTATCCACAATCCTCAATCTTCAATCCTCATTCTTCAATCCTCAATACCCATTACTCAATCTTCATTCTTCATTCCTCAATCCACAATCCTCAATTCTCAATCCTCAATCACCAGACCTCAGTCCTCAAACCTCAATCCTCAACCCTCAGCCCTCATCGTCAATCCTCAATCTTCCATCCTCAATCCTCAATCCTCAATCCTCAATCCTCAATCCTCAATCCTCAATCCTCAATCCTCAATCTTCAATCATCAATATTCAATCTTCAATCCTCAATCCTCAATCCTCAATCCTCAATCCTCAACCCTCAATGTTCAATCCGCAATACCCTATCCTCAATGTTCAATCCTCAATCCTCAATCCTCGATCCTCAATCTTCAATCCTCAGTCCCAAATCCTCAATCTTCAATCCTCAATCCTCAATCCTCATTCATCAATCCTCAATACCCAATCCTCAATCTTCAATCCTCAATCCTCAGTCCTCAGTCCTCAGTCCTCAAACCTCAATCCTCAACCCTCAGCCCTCATCCTCAATCCTCAATCCTCAACCCTCAATCCTCAATCTTCAATCCTCGATACTCAATCTTCAATCCTCAATCCTCAGTCCTCAAACCTCAATTCTGAATCCTCAATCCTGAATCCTCAATCTTCGGCCCTCAGTCCTCAACAGTCAGTTGTCAATCCTCAATCCTCAATGGAATATCCTCAATTCACAGCTTTCAATACACAATACTCAATCTGCAATCTTCAAACCTCTATCCACAAACATCAATTCTCATCACTCAACCCTCAACGCTCTGTCCTCAATGTTCAATCCTCAATCCTCAATCCTCAATCCTCAATCGTCAACCTTCAATTCTCAATACTCAATCCTCAATACTCAATCTTCGATCCTCAATCCTCAATCCTCGATCCTCAATACTCAATCCTCAATCCTCAATCCTCAATCGTCAGTCTTCAATCCTCAATACTCAATCTTCAAACATCAATCCTCAATCCTCAATCTTCAACCTTCAATTCTCAATACTCAATCTTCAGTCCTCAATCCTCAATCTTCAATCATCAATATTCAATCTTCAATCCTCAATCCTCAATCCTCAATCCTCAATCCTCAACCCTCAATGTTCAATCCGCAATACCCAATCCACAATCTTCAATCCTCAATCCCCAATCCTCAATCCTCAATCCTCAATCCTCAGTCCTCAATCCTCATTCTTCAATCCTCAATACCAAATCCTCAATCTTCAATCCTCAATCCTCAATCCTCAATTCTCGATCCTCAATCCTCGATCCTCACACCTCAAACATTAATACTCAACCCACACTCCTCGTCCTCAATCCACAACCCTCAATCCTCAATCTTCAATCCTCAATCGTCAGTCTTCAATCCTCAATCCTCATTCTTCAATCCTCAATCCTCAATCCTCATTCTTCAATCCTCAATACCAAATCCTCAATCTTCAATCCTCAGTCCTCAATCCTAAATTCTCAATCCTCAATCCTCGATCCTCAGACCTCAAACATCAATACTCAACCCTCAGTCCTCGTCCTCAATCCACAACCCTCAATCCTCAATCCTCAATCTTCAATCCTCAATACTCAATCTTCAATCATCAGTCCTCAATTCTCAGTACTCAATCCTCAATCCTCAATCCTCAATCCTCAATCCTCAATCCTCAATCCTCAATCCTCAATCCTCAATCCTCAATCCTCAATCCTCAATCTTCAATCATCAATATTCAATCTTCAATCCTCAATCCTCAATCCTCAATCCTCAATCCTCAACCCTCAATGTTCAATCCGCAATACCCAATCCTCAATGTTCAATCCTCAATCCTCAATCCTCGATCCTCAATCTTCAATCCTCAGTCCCAAATCCTCAATCCTCAATCCTCAATCCTCAATTCTCATTCATCAATCCTCAATACCCAATCCTCAATCTTCAATCATCAATCCTCAGTCCTCAGTCCTCAGTCCTCAAACCTCAGTCCTCAACCCTCAGCCCTCATCCTCAATCCTCAATCCTCAACCCTCAAGCCTCAAATCTTCAATCCTCGATACTCAGTCTTCAATCCTCAATACTCAGTCCTCAAACCTCAATTCTGAATCCTCAATCCTGAATCCTCAATCTTCGGCCCTCAGTCCTCAACAGTCAGTTGTCAATCCTCAATCCTCAATAGAATATCCTCAATTCACAGTTTTCAATACACAATACTCAATCTGCAATCTTCAAACCTCTATCCACAAACGTCAATTCTCATCACTCAACCCTCAACGCTCAGTCCTCAATGTTCAATCCTCAATCCTCAATCCTCAATCCTCAATCGTCAACCTTCAATTCTCAATACTCAATCCTCAATACTGAATCTTCGATCCTCAATCCTCAATCCTCAATCCTCAATCCTCAACCTTCAATCCTCAAAACTCAATCTTCAATCCTCGATCCTCAATACTCAATCCTCAATCCTCAATCCTCAATCGTCAGTCTTCAATCCTCAATAATCAATCTTCAAACATCAATCCTCAATCCTCAATCCTCAATCCTCATTCATCAATCCTCAATACCCAATCCTCAATCTTCAATCCTCAATCCTCAATCCTCAATTCTCAATCCTCAATCCTCAATCCCCAGTCCTCAGTCCTTAAACCTCAATCCTCAACCCTCAGCCCTCATCGTCAATCCTCAATCTTCAATCCTCAATCCTCAGTCTTCAATGCTCAATACTCAATCTTCAATCATCAATCTTCAATCCGCAATACCCAATCCACAATCTTCAATCCTCAATCCCCAATCCTCAATCCTCAATCCTCAATCCTCAGTCCTCAATCCTCATTCTTCAATCCTCAATACCAAATCCTCAATCTTCAATCCTCAATCCTCAATCCTCAATTCTCGATCCTCAATCCTCGATCCTCACACCTTAAACATTAATACTCAACCCACACTCCTCGTCCTCAATCCACAACCCTCAATCCTCAATCTTCAATCCTCAATCGTCAGTCTTCAATCCTCAATCCTCATTCTTCAACCCTCAATCCTCAATCCTCATTCTTCAATCCTCAACACCAAATCCTCAATCTTCAATCCTCAATCCTCAATCCTAAATTCTCAATCCTCAATCCTCGATCCTCAGACCTCAAACATCAATACTCAACCCTCAGTCCTCGTCCTCAATCCACAACCCTCAATCCTCAATCCTCAATCTTCAATCCTCAATACTCAATCTTCAATCATCAGTCCTCAATTCTCAGTACTCAATCCTCAATCCTCAATCCTCAATCCTCAATCCTCAATCCTCAATCCTCAATCCTCAATCCTCAATCCTCAATCCTCAATCCTCAATCTTCAATCATCAATATTCAATCTTCAATCCTCAATCCTCAATCCTCAATCCTCAATCCTCAACCCTCAATGTTCAATCCGCAATACCCAATCCACAATCTTCAATCCTCAATCCCCAATCCTCAATCCTCAATCCTCAATCCTCAGTCCTCAATCCTCATTCTTCAATCCTCAATACCAAATCCTCAATCTTCAATCCTCAATCCTCAATCTTCAATGCTCAATACTCAATCTTCAATCATCAATCTTCAATCCTCAATCCTCAGTCCTCAATGCTCAATCTTAAATCCTCGATCCTCAATCCTCAATCCTCAATCCTCAATCCTCAATCCTCGATCCTCAATCTTCAATCCACAGTCCCAAATCCTCAATCTTCAATCCTCAATCATCAGCCCTCAATCATCAATCCTCATTACTCAATCTTCAATCCTCAATTCTCAATCCTCAATCCTCAATCCTCATTCTTCAATCCTCAATACCTAATCCTCAATCTTCAATCCTCAGTCCTCAATCCACAATTCTCAATCCTCAATCCTCAATCTTCAATCCTCAACACTCAATACCCATTACTCAATCTTCAATCTTCAATCCTCAATCTTCAATTCTCAATTCTCAATTCTCAATCCCCAGTCCTCAGTCCTCAAACCTCAATCCTCAACCCTCAGCCCTCATCGTCAATCCTCAATCTTCAATCCTCAATCCTCAATCTTCAATGCTCAATACTCAATCTTCAATCATCAATCTTCAATCCTCAATCCTCAGTCCTCAATACTCAATCTTCAATCCTCGATCCACAATCCTCAATCCTCAGTCCTCGTCCTCAATCCACAACACTCAATCGTCAATCTTCAATCTTCAATCATCAATATACAATCCTCAATCCTCAATCCTCGATTCTCAATCCTCAATCTTCAATCCACATTCTTCAATCCTCAATACCCATTACTCAATCTTCAATCTTCAATCCTCAATCCTCAATCCTCAATTCTCAATCCTCAATCCCCAGTCCTCAGTCCTCAAACCTCAATCCTCAACCCTCAGCCCTCATCGTCAATCCTCAATCTTCAAACCTCAATCCTCAATCTTCAATGCTCAATACTCAATCTTCAATCATCAATCTTCAATCCTAAATCCTCAGTCCTCAATACTCATTCTTCAATCCTCGATCCTCAATCCTCAATCCGCAATCCTCGATCCTCAATCTTCAATCCACAGTCCCAAATCCTCAATCTTCAATCCTCAATCCTCAGCCCTCAATCATCAATCCTCATTACTCAATCTTCAATCCTCAATTCTCAATCCTCAATCCTCAATCCTCATTCTTCAATCCTCAATACCTAATCCTCAATCTTCAATCCTCAATCCTCAATCCACAATTCTCAATCCTCAATCCTCAATCTTCAATCCTCAATACTCAATCGTCAATCCTCAATCCTCAATCCTCAATCCTCAATCCTCAGTGTTCAATCCGCGATACCCAATCCTCAATGTTCAATCCTCAATCCTCAATCCTCAATCCTCAATGCTCAATCATCAATCCTCAATCCTCAATCCTCAGTCCTCAAACCTCAATCCTCAACCCTCAGCCCTCATCGTCAATCCTCAACCTTCAATCCTCAATCCTCAATCTTCAATGCTCAATACTCAACCTTCAACCCACAATCCTCAATTCTCAATCCTCAATCCTCAATCATCAATCCTCGGTCCCCAAACCTCAATCCTCAATCTTCAATCCTCAAAGCTCAATCTTCAATCCTCGATCCTCAATACTCAATCCTCAATCCTCAATCCTCAATCGTCAGTCTTCAATCCTAAATACTCAATCTTCAATCCTCAATCCTCAATCCTCAATCCTCAATACTCATTCCTCAATCCTCAATACCCAATCCTCAATCTTCAGTCCTCAATCCTCAATCCTCAATTCTCAATCCTCAATCCTCAGTCCTCAGTCCTCAAACCTCAATCCTCAACCCTCAATCCTCAATCTTCAATCCTCGATACTCAATCTTCAATCCTCAATACTCAGTCTTCAAACCTCAATTCTGAATCCTAAATCCTGAATCCTCAATCTTCGGCCCTCAGTCCTCAACAGTCAGTTGTCAATACTCAATCCTCAATAGAATATCCTCAATTCACAGTTTTCAATACACAATACTCAATCTGCAATCTTCAAACCTCTATCCACAAACATCAATTCTCATCACTCAACCCTCAACGCTCAGTCCTCAATGTTCAATCCTCAACCCTCAATCCTCAATCCTCAATCGTCAACCTTCAATTCTCAATACTCAATCCTCAATACTCAATCTTCGATCCTCAATCCTCAATCCTCAATCCTCAATCCTCAATCCTCAATCCTCAACCCTCAATGTTCAATCCGCAATACCCAATCCACAATCTTCAATCCTCAATCCCCAATCCTCAATCCTCAATCCTCAATCCTCAGTCCTCAATCCTCATTCTTCAATCCTCAATACCAAATCCTCAATCTTCAATCCTCAATCCTCAATCCTAAATTCTCAATCCTCAATCCTCGATCCTCAGACCTCAAACATCAATACTCAACCCTCAGTCCTCGTCCTCAATCCACAACCCTCAATCCTCAATCCTCAATCTTCAATCATCAATATACAATCCTCAATCCTCAATCCACAATCCTCAATCCTCAATCTTCAATCCTCATTCTTCAATCCTCAATACCCATTACTCAATCTTCAATCTTCAATACTCAATCCTCAATCCTCAATTCTCAATCCTCAATCCCCAGTCCTCAGTCCTTAAACCTCAATCCTCAACCCTCAGCCCTCATCGTCAATCCTCAATCTTCAATCCTCAATCCTCAGTCTTCAATGCTCAATACTCAATCTTCAATCATCAATCTTCAATCCTCAATCCTCAGTCCTCAATACTCAATCTTCAATCCTCGATCCTCAATCCTCAATCCTCAATCCTCAATCCTCAATCCTCGATCCTCAATCTTCAATCCACAGACCCAAATCCTCAATCTTCAATCCTCAATCCTCAGCCCTCAATCATCAATCCTCATTACTCAATCTTCAATCCTCAATTCTCAATCCTCAATCCTCAATCCTCATTATTCAATCCTCAATACCCAATCCACAATCTTCAATCCTCAATCCTCAATCCACAATTCTCAATCCTCAATCCTCAATCTTCAATCCTCAATACTCAATCGTCAATCCTCAATCCTCAATCCTCAATCCTCAATCCTCAATGTTCAATCCGCGATACCCAATCCTCAATGTTCAATCCTCAATCCTCAATCCTCAATCCTCAATGCTCAATCATCAATCCCCAATCCTCAATCCTCAGTCCTCAAACCTCAATCCTCAACCCTCAGCCCTCATCGTCAATCCTCAATCTTCAATCCACAATCCTCAATCTTCAATGCTCAATACTCAACCTTCAATCCACAATCCTCAATTCTCAATCCTCAATCCTCAATCATTAATCCTCAATCCTCAATCCTCAATCCTCAATCGTCAGTCTTCAATCCTCAATACTCAATCTTCAATCCTCAATCCTCAATCCTCAATCCTCAATCCTCATTCTTCAATCCTCAATACGCAATCCTCAATCCTCAATCTTTAATCCTCAAGCCTCAATCCTGAATTCTCAATCCTCAATCCTCAGTCCTCAGTCCTCAAACCTCAATCCTCAACCCTCATCCCGCATCCACAATCCTCAATCCTCAATCTTCAATCCTCAATCCTCAGTCCTCAATACTCAACCTTCAATCCTCGATCCTCAATCCTCAATCCTCAATCCTCAATCCGCGATCCTCAATCTTCAATCCTCAGTCCCAAATACTCAATCTTCTATCCTCAATCCTCAACCCTCAATCGTCAATCCTCATTACTCAATCTTGGATCCTCAATCCTCAATCCTCAATCCTCAATCCTCATTCTTCAATCCTCAATACCCAATCCTCAATCTTCAATCCTCAATCCTCAATCCACAATTCTCAATCCTCAATCCTCAATCCTCAGACCTCAAACATCAATACACAACCCTCAGTCCTTGTCCTCAATCCACAACCCTCAATCCTCAATCCTCAATCTTCAATCATCAATATTCAATCTTCAATCCTCAATCCTCAATCCTCAATCCTCAATCCTCAACCCTCAATGTTCAATCCGCAATACCCAATCCTCAATGTTCAATCCTCAATCCTCAATCCTCAATCCTCAATCCTCAATCGACAATCTTCATTCCTCAATCCTCAGTCCTCAATACTCAATCTTCAATCCACAATCCACAATTCTCAATCATCAGTCTTCAATCCTCAATACTCAATATTCAATCCTCAATCCTCAAATCACAATCCTCAATCCTCATTCTTCAATCCTCAATACCCAATCCTCAATCCTCAATCTTTAATCCTCAATCCTCAATCCTCAATTCTCAATCCTCAATCCTCAGTCCTCAGTCCTCAAACCTCAATCCTCAACCCTCATCCCTCATCCACAATCCTCAATCCTCAATCTTCAATCCTCAATCCTCAGTCCTCAATACTCAATCTTCAATCCTCGATCCTCAATCCTCAATCCTCAATCATCAATCCTCGATCCTCAATCTTCAATCCTCGGTCCCAAATCCTCAATCTTCAATCCTCAATCCTCAACCATCAATCTTCAATCCTCATTACTCAATCTTCAATCCTCAATTCTCAATCCTCAATCCTCGATCTTCAATCCTCAATCCTCAATCCACAATTCTCAATCCTCAATCCTCAATCCTCAGACCTCAAACATCAATACACAACCCTCAGTCCTTGTCCTCAATCCACAACCCTCAATCCTCAATCCTCAATCTTCAATCATCAATATTCAATCTTCAATCCTCAATCCTCAATCCTCAATCCTCAATCCTGAACCCTCAATGTTCAATCCGCAATTCCCAATCCTCAATCTTCAATCCTCAATCCTCAATCCTCAATCCTCAATCCTCAATCCCCAATCCTCAACCCTCAATCCTCAATCCTCAGTCCCCAAACCTCAACCCTCAATCTTCAATCCTCAAAGCACAATCTTCAATCCTCGATCCTCAATACTCAATCCTCAATCCTCAATCCTCAATCCTCAATCTTCAATCTTCGATACTCAATCTTCAATCCTCAATCCTCAGTCCTCAAACCTCAATTCTGAATTCTCAATCCTGAATCCTCAATCTTCGGCCCTCAGTCCTCAACAATCAGTTGTCAATCCTCAATCCTCAATAGAATATCCTCAATTCACAGTTTTCAATACACAATACTCAATCTGCAATCTTCAAACCTCTATCCACAAACATCAATTCTCATCACTCAACCCTCAACGCTCAGTCCTCAATGTTCAATCCTCAATCCTCAATCCTCAATCCTCAATCGTCAACCTTCAATTCTCAATACTCAATCCTCAATACTCAATCTTCGATCCTCAATCCTCAATCCTCAATCCTCAATCCTCAATCTTCAAGCCTCAAAACTCAATCTTCAATCCTCGATCCTCAATACTCAATCCTCAATCCTCAATCCTCAATCGTCAGTCTTTGATCCTCAATACTCAATCTTCAAACATCAATCCTCAATCCTCAATCCTCAATCCTCATTCATCAATCCTCAATACCCAATCCTCAATCTTCAATCCTCAATCCTCAATCCTCAATTCTCAATCCTCAGTCCTCAGTCCTCAGTCCTCAAACCTCAATCCTCAACCCACAGCCCTCATCCTCAATCCTCAATCATCAACCCTCAATCCTCAATCTTCAATCCTCGATACTCAATCTTCAATCCTCAATCCTCAGTCCTCAAACCTCAATTCTGAATCCTCAATCCTGAATCCTCAATCTTCGGCCCTCAGTCCTCAACAGTCAGTTGTCAATCCTCAATCCTCAATAGAATATCCTCAATTCACAGTTTTCAATACACAATACTCAATCTGCAATCTTCAAACCTCTATCCACAAACATCAATTCTCATCACTCAACCCTCAACGCTCAGTCCTCAATGTTCAATGCTCAATCCTCAATCCTCAATCCTCAATCGTCAACCTTCAATTCTCAATACTCAATCCTCAATACTCAATCTTCGATCCTCAATCCTCAATCCTCGATCCTCAATACACAATCCTCAATACTCAATCCTCAATCGTCAGTCTTCAATCCTCAATACTCAATCTTCAAACATCAATCCTCAATCCTCAATCTTCAACCTTCAATTCTCAATACTCAATCTTCAGTCCTCAATCCTCAATCTTCAACCATCAATATTCAATCTTCAATCCTCAATCCTCAATCCTCAATCCTCAATCCTCAACCCTCAATGTTCAATCCGCAATACCCAATCCACAATCTTCAATCCTCAATCCCCAATCCTCAATCCTCAATCCTCAATCCTCAGTCCTCAATCCTCATTCTTCAATCCTCAATACCAAATCCTCAATCTTCAATCCTCAATCCTCAATCCTAAATTCTCAATCCTCAATCCTCGATCCTCAGACCTCAAACATCAATACTCAACCCTCAGTCCTCGTCCTCAATCCACAACCCTCAATCCTCAATCCTCAATCTTCAATCATCAATATACAATCCTCAATCCTCAATCCTCAATCCTCAATCCTCAATCTTCAATCCTCATTCTTCAATCCTCAATACGCATTACTCAATCTTCAATCTTCAATACTCAATCCTCAATCCTCAATTCTCAATCCTCAATCCTCAATTCTCAATCCTCAATCCCCAGTCCTCAGTCCTCAAACCTCAATCCTCAACCCTCAGCCCTCATCGTCAATCCTCAATCTTCAATCCTCAATCCTCAATCTTCAATGCTCAATACTCAATCTTCGATCATCAATCTTCAATCCTCAATCCTCAGTCCTCAATACTCAATCTTCAATCCTCGATTCTCAATCCTCAATCCTCAATCCTCAATCCTCAATCCTCGATCCTCAATCTTCAATCCACAGTCCCAAATCCTCAATCTTCAATCCTCAATCCTCAGCCCTCAATCATCAATCCTCATTACTCAATCTTCAATCCTCAATTCTCAATCCTCAATCCTCAATCCTCATTATTCAATCCTCAATACCCAATCCACAATCTTCAATCCTCAATCCTCAATCCACAATTCTGAATCCTCAATCCTCAATCTTCAATCCTCAATACTCAATCGTCAATCCTCAATCCTCAATGTTCAATCCTCAATCCTTAATGTTCAATCCGCGATACCCAATCCTCAATGTTCAATCCTCAATCCTCAATCCTCAATACTCAATACTCAATCATCAATCCCCAATCCTCAATCCTCAATCCTCATTCTTCAATCCTCAATACCCAATCCTCAATGTTCAATCCTCAATCCTCAATCCTCAATCCTCAATCCTCAATCCTCAATCCTCAATCTTCAATCATCAATATACAATCCTCAATCCTCAATCCTCAATCCTCAATCCTCAATCTTCAATCCTCATTCTTCAATCCTCAATACGCATTACTCAATCTTCAATCTTCAATACTCAATCCTCAATCCTCAATTCTCAATCCTCAATCCTCAATTCTCAATCCTCAATCCCCAGTCCTCAGTCCTCAAACCTCAATCCTCAACCCTCAGCCCTCATCGTCAATCCTCAATCTTCAATCCTCAATCCTCAATCTTCAATGCTCAATACTCAATCTTCGATCATCAATCTTCAATCCTCAATCCTCAGTCCTCAATACTCAATCTTCAATCCTCGATTCTCAATCCTCAATCCTCAATCCTCAATCCTCAATCCTCGATCCTCAATCTTCAATCCACAGTCCCAAATCCTCAATCTTCAATCCTCAATCCTCAGCCCTCAATCATCAATCCTCATTACTCAATCTTCAATCCTCAATTCTCAATCCTCAATCCTCAATCCTCATTATTCAATCCTCAATACCCAATCCACAATCTTCAATCCTCAATCCTCAATCCACAATTCTGAATCCTCAATCCTCAATCTTCAATCCTCAATACTCAATCGTCAATCCTCAATCCTCAATGTTCAATCCTCAATCCTTAATGTTCAATCCGCGATACCCAATCCTCAATGTTCAATCCTCAATCCTCAATCCTCAATACTCAATACTCAATCATCAATCCCCAATCCTCAATCCTCAGTCCTCAAACCTCAATCCTCAACCCTCAGCCCTCATCGTCAATCCTCAATCTTCAATCCTCAATCCTCAATCTTCAATGCTCAATACTCAACCTTCAATCCACAATCCTCAATTCTCAATCCTCAATCCTCAATCATCAGTCCTCAATCCTCAATCCTCAATCCTCAATCGTCAGTCTTCAATACTCAATACAACAATCTTCAATCCTCAATCCTCAATCCTCAATCCTCAATCCTCATTCTTCAATCCTCAATACCCAATCCTCAATCCTCAATCTTTAATCCTCAAGCCTCAATCCTCAATTCTCAATCCTCAATCCTCAGTCCTCAGTCCTCAAACCTCAATCCTCAACCCTCATCCCGCATCCACAATCCTCAATCCTCAATCTTCAATCCTCAATCCTCAGTCCTCAATACTCAACCTTCAATCCTCGATCCTCAATCCTCAATCCTCAATACTCAATCCTCGATCCTCTATCTTCAATCCTCAGTCCCAAATCCTCAATCTTCAATCCTCAATCCTCAACCCTCAATCGTCAATCCTCATTACTCAATCTTGAATCCTCAATCCTCAATCCTCAATCCTCAATCCTCATTCTTCAATCCTCAATACCCAATCCTCAATCTTCAATCCTCAATCCTCAATCCACAATTCTCAATCCTCAATCCTCAATCCTCAGACCTCAAACATCAATACACAACCCTCAGTCCTTGTCCTCAATCCACAACCCTCAATCCTCAATCCTCAATCTTCAATCATCAATATTCAATCTTCAATCCTCAATCCTCAATCCTCAATCCTCAATCCTCAACCCTCAATGTTCAATCCGCAATACCCAATCCTCAATGTTCAATCCTCAATCCTCAATCCTCAATCCTCAATCCTCAATCCTCAATCTTCAATCCTCAATCGTCAGTCCTCAATACTCAATCTTCAATCCACAATCCTCAATCCTCAATCATCAGTCTTCAATCGTCAATACTCAATCTTCAATCCTCAATCCTCAGTCCTCAGTCCTCAATACTCAATCTTCAATCCTCGATCCTCAATCCTCAATCCTCAATCCTCAATCCTCGATCCTCAATCTTCAATCCTCAGTCCCAAATCCTCAATCTTCAATCCTCAATCCTCGACCATCAATCTTCAATCCTCATTACTCAATCTCCAATCCTCAATTCTCAATCCTCAATCCTCAATCTTCAATCCTCAATCCTCAATCCACAATTCTCAATCCTCAATCCTCAATCCTCAGACCTCAAACATCAATACACAACCCTCAGTCCTTGTCCTCAATCCACAACCCTCAATCCTCAATCCTCAATCTTCAATCATCAATATTCAATCTTCAATCCTCAATCCTCAATCCTCAATCCTCAATCCTCAACCCTCAATGTTCAATCCGCAATACCCAATCCTCAATGTTCAATCCTCAATCCTCAATCCTCAATCCTCAATCCTCAATCCTCAATCCTCAATCTTCAATCCTCAATCCTCAGTCCTCAATACTCAATCTTCAATCCACAATCCTCAATCCTCAATCATCAGTCTTCAATCGTCAATACTCAATCTTCAATCCTCAATCCTCAGTCCTCAGTCCCCAATACTCAATCTTCAATCCTCGATCCTCAATCCTCAATCCTCAATCCTCAATCCTCGATCCTCAATCTTCAATCCTCAGTCCCAAATCCTCAATCCTCAATCCTCAATCCTCAATCCTCAATCCTCAATCTTCAATCATCAATATTCAATCTTCAATCCTCAATCCTGAATCCTCAATCCTCAATCCTCAATCCTCAACCCTCAATGTTCAATCCGCAATACCCTATCCTCAATGTTCAATCCTCAATCCTCAATCCTCGATCCTCAATCTTCAATCCTCAGTCCCAAATCCTCAATCTTCAATCCTCAATCCTCAATCCTCATTCATCAATCCTCAATACCCAATCCTCAATCTTCAATCCTCAATCCTCAGTCCTCAGTCCTCAGTCCTCAAACCTCAATCCTCAACCCTCAGCCCTCATCCTCAATCCTCAATCCTCAACCCTCAATCCTCAATCTTCAATCCTCGATACTCAATCTTCAATCCTGAATACTCAGTCCTCAAACCTCAATTCTGAATACTCAATCCTGAATCCTCAATCTTCGGCCCTCAGTCCTCAACAGTCAGTTGTCAATCCTCAATCCTCAATAGAATATCCTCAATTCACAGTTTTCAATACACAACACTCAATCTGCAATCTTCAAACCTCTATCCACAAACATCAATTCTCATCACTCAACCCTCAACGCTCAGTCCTCAATGTTTAATCCTCAATCCTCAATCCTCAATCCTCAATCGTCAACCTTCAATTCTCAATACTCAATCCTCAATACTCAATCTTCGATCCTCAATCCTCAATCTCAATCCTCAATCCTCAACCTTCAATCCTCAAAACTCAATCTTCAATCCTCGATCCTCAATACTCAATCCTCAATCCTCAATCCTCAATCGTCTGTCTTCAATCCTCAATACTCAATCTTCAAACATCAATCCTCAATCCTCAATCGTCAATCCTCAATCCTCAATCCTCAATCCTCAATCCTCAATCCTCAACCCTCAATGTTCAATCCGCAATACCCAATCCACAATCTTCAATCCTCAATCCCCAATCCTCAATCCTCAATCCTCAATCCTCAGTCCTCAATCCTCATTCTTCAATCCTCAATACCAAATCCTCAATCTTCAATCCTCAATCCTCAATCCTAAATTCTCAATCCTCAATCCTCGATCCTCAGACCTCAAACATCAATACTCAACCCTCAGTCCTCGTCCTCAATCCACAACCCTCAATCCTCAATCCTCAATCTTCAATCATCAATATACAATCCTCAATCCTCAATCCACAATCCTCAATCCTCAATCTTCAATCCTCATTCTTCAATCCTCAATACCCATTACTCAATCTTCAATCTTCAATACTCAATCCTCAATCCTCAATTCTCAATCCTCAATCCCCAGTCCTCAGTCCTTAAACCTCAATCCTCAACCCTCAGCCCTCATCGTCAATCCTCAATCTTCAATCCTCAATCCTCAGTCTTCAATGCTCAATACTCAATCTTCAATCATCAATCTTCAATCCTCAATCCTCAGTCCTCAATACTCAATCTTCAATCCTCGATCCTCAATCCTCAATCCTCAATCCTCAATCCTCAATCCTCGATCCTCAATCTTCAATCCACAGACCCAAATCCTCAATCTTCAATCCTCAATCCTCAGCCCTCAATCATCAATCCTCATTACTCAATCTTCAATCCTCAATTCTCAATCCTCAATCCTCAATCCTCATTATTCAATCCTCAATACCCAATCCACAATCTTCAATCCTCAATCCTCAATCCACAATTCTCAATCCTCAATCCTCAATCTTCAATCCTCAATACTCAACCGTCAATCCTCAATCCTCAATCCTCAATCCTCAATCCTCAATGTTCAATCCGCGATACCCAATCCTCAATGTTCAATCCTCAATCCTCAATCCTCAATCCTCAATGCTCAATCATCAATCTCCAATCCTCAATCCTCAGTCCTCAAACCTCAATCCTCAACCCTCAGCCCTCATCGTCAATCCTCAATCTTCAATCCTCAATCCTCAATCTTCAATGCTCAATACTCAACCTTCAATCCACAATCCTCAATTCTCAATCCTCAATCCTCAATCATTAATCCTCAATCCTCAATCCTCAATCCTCAATCGTCAGTCTTCAATCCTCAATACTCAATCTTCAATCCTCAATCCTCAATCCTCAATCCTCAATCCTCATTCTTCAATCCTCAATACGCAATCCTCAATCCTCAATCTTTAATCCTCAAGCCTCAATCCTGAATTCTCAATCCTCAATCCTAAGTCCTCAGTCCTCAAACCTCAATCCTCAACCCTCATCCCGCATCCACAATCCTCAATCCTCAATCTTCAATCCTCAATCCTCAGTCCTCAATACTCAACCTTCAATCCTCGATCCTCAATCCTCAATCCTCAATCCTCAATCCGCGATCCTCAATCTTCAATCCTCAGTCCCAAATACTCAATCTTCTATCCTCAATCCTCAACCCTCAATCGTCAATCCTCATTACTCAATCTTGGATCCTCAATCCTCAATCCTCAATCCTCAATCCTCATTCTTCAATCCTCAATACCCAATCCTCAATCTTCAATCCTCAATCCTCAATCCACAATTCTCAATCCTCAATCCTCAATCCTCAGACCTCAAACATCAATACACAACCCTCAGTCCTTGTCCTCAATCCACAACCCTCAATCCTCAATCCTCAATCTTCAATCATCAATATTCAATCTTCAATCCTCAATCCTCAATCCTCAATCCTCAATCCTCAACCCTCAATGTTCAATCCGCAATACCCAATCCTCAATGTTCAATCCTCAATCCTCAATCCTCAATCCTCAATCCTCAATCGACAATCTTCATTCCTCAATCCTCAGTCCTCAATACTCAATCTTCAATCCACAATCCACAATTCTCAATCATCAGTCTTCAATCCTCAATACTCAATATTCAATCCTCAATCCTCAAATCACAATCCTCAATCCTCATTCTTCAATCCTCAATACCCAATCCTCAATCCTCAATCTTTAATCCTCAATCCTCAATCCTCAATTCTCAATCCTCAATCCTCAGTCCTCAGTCCTCAAACCTCAATCCTCAACCCTCATCCCTCATCCACAATCCTCAATCCTCAATCTTCAATCCTCAATCCTCAGTCCTCAATACTCAATCTTCAATCCTCGATCCTCAATCCTCAATCCTCAATCATCAATCCTCGATCCTCAATCTTCAATCCTCGGTCCCAAATCCTCAATCTTCAATCCTCAATCCTCAACCATCAATCTTCAATCCTCATTACTCAATCTTCAATCCTCAATTCTCAATCCTCAATCCTCGATCTTCAATCCTCAATCCTCAATCCACAATTCTCAATCCTCAATCCTCAATCCTCAGACCTCAAACATCAATACACAACCCTCAGTCCTTGTCCTCAATCCACAACCCTCAATCCTCAATCCTCAATCTTCAATCATCAATATTCAATCTTCAATCCTCAATCCTCAATCCTCAATCCTCAATCCTGAACCCTCAATGTTCAATCCGCAATTCCCAATCCTCAATCTTCAATCCTCAATCCTCAATCCTCAATCCTCAATCCTCAATCCCCAATCCTCAACCCTCAATCCTCAATCCTCAGTCCCCAAACCTCAACCCTCAATCTTCAATCCTCAAAGCACAATCTTCAATCCTCGATCCTCAATACTCAATCCTCAATCCTCAATCCTCAATCCTCAATCTTCAATCTTCGATACTCAATCTTCAATCCTCAATCCTCAGTCCTCAAACCTCAATTCTGAATTCTCAATCCTGAATCCTCAATCTTCGGCCCTCAGTCCTCAACAATCAGTTGTCAATCCTCAATCCTCAATAGAATATCCTCAATTCACAGTTTTCAATACACAATACTCAATCTGCAATCTTCAAACCTCTATCCACAAACATCAATTCTCATCACTCAACCCTCAACGCTCAGTCCTCAATGTTCAATCCTCAATCCTCAATCCTCAATCCTCAATCGTCAACCTTCAATTCTCAATACTCAATCCTCAATACTCAATCTTCGATCCTCAATCCTCAATCCTCAATCCTCAATCCTCAATCTTCAAGCCTCAAAACTCAATCTTCAATCCTCGATCCTCAACACTCAATCCTCAATCCTCAATCCTCAATCGTCAGTCTTTGATCCTCAATAATCAATCTTCAAACATCAATCCTCAATCCTCAATCCTCAATCCTCATTCATCAATCCTCAATACCCAATCCTCAATCTTCAATCCTCAATCCTCAATCCTCAATTCTCAATCCTCAGTCCTCAGTCCTCAGTCCTCAAACCTCAATCCTCAACCCACAGCCCTCATCCTCAATCCTCAATCATCAACCCTCAATCCTCAATCTTCAATCCTCGATACTCAATCTTCAATCCTCAATCCTCAGTCCTCAAACCTCAATTCTGAATCCTCAATCCTGAATCCTCAATCTTCGGCCCTCAGTCCTCAACAGTCAGTTGTCAATCCTCAATCCTCAATAGAATATCCTCAATTCACAGTTTTCAATACACAATACTCAATCTGCAATCTTCAAACCTCTATCCACAAACATCAATTCTCATCACTCAACCCTCAACGCTCAGTCCTCAATGTTCAATGCTCAATCCTCAATCCTCAATCCTCAATCGTCAACCTTCAATTCTCAATACTCAATCCTCAATACTCAATCTTCGATCCTCAATCCTCAATCCTCGATCCTCAATACACAATCCTCAATACTCAATCCTCAATCGTCAGTCTTCAATCCTCAATACTCAATCTTCAAACATCAATCCTCAATCCTCAATCTTCAACCTTCAATTCTCAATACTCAATCTTCAGTCCTCAATCCTCAATCTTCAACCATCAATATTCAATCTTCAATCCTCAATCCTCAATCCTCAATCCTCAATCCTCAACCCTCAATGTTCAATCCGCAATACCCAATCCACAATCTTCAATCCTCAATCCCCAATCCTCAATCCTCAATCCTCAATCCTCAGTCCTCAATCCTCATTCTTCAATCCTCAATACCAAATCCTCAATCTTCAATCCTCAATCCTCAATCCTAAATTCTCAATCCTCAATCCTCGATCCTCAGACCTCAAACATCAATACTCAACCCTCAGTCCTCGTCCTCAATCCACAACCCTCAATCCTCAATCCTCAATCTTCAATCATCAATATACAATCCTCAATCCTCAATCCTCAATCCTCAATCCTCAATCTTCAATCCTCATTCTTCAATCCTCAATACGCATTACTCAATCTTCAATCTTCAATACTCAATCCTCAATCCTCAATTCTCAATCCTCAATCCTCAATTCTCAATCCTCAATCCCCAGTCCTCAGTCCTCAAACCTCAATCCTCAACCCTCAGCCCTCATCGTCAATCCTCAATCTTCAATCCTCAATCCTCAATCTTCAATGCTCAATACTCAATCTTCGATCATCAATCTTCAATCCTCAATCCTCAGTCCTCAATACTCAATCTTCAATCCTCGATTCTCAATCCTCAATCCTCAATCCTCAATCCTCAATCCTCGATCCTCAATCTTCAATCCACAGTCCCAAATCCTCAATCTTCAATCCTCAATCCTCAGCCCTCAATCATCAATCCTCATTACTCAATCTTCAATCCTCAATTCTCAATCCTCAATCCTCAATCCTCATTATTCAATCCTCAATACCCAATCCACAATCTTCAATCCTCAATCCTCAATCCACAATTCTGAATCCTCAATCCTCAATCTTCAATCCTCAATACTCAATCGTCAATCCTCAATCCTCAATGTTCAATCCTCAATCCTTAATGTTCAATCCGCGATACCCAATCCTCAATGTTCAATCCTCAATCCTCAATCCTCAATACTCAATACTAAATCATCAATCCCCAATCCTCAATCCTCAGTCCTCAAACCTCAATCCTCAACCCTCAGCCCTCATCGTCAATCCTCAATCTTCAATCCTCAATCCTCAATCTTCAATGCTCAATACTCAACCTTCAATCCACAATCCTCAATTCTCAATCCTCAATCCTCAATCATCAATCCTCAATCCTCAATCCTCAATCCTCAATCGTCAGTCTTCAATACTCAATACAACAATCTTCAATCCTCAATCCTCAATCCTCAATCCTCAACCCTCATTCTTCAATCCTCAATACCCAATCCTCAATCCTCAATCTTTAATCCTCAAGCCTCAATCCTCAATTCTCAATCCTCAATCCTCAGTCCTCAGTCCTCAAACCTCAATCCTCAACCCTCATCCCGCATCCACAATCCTCAATCCTCAATCTTCAATCCTCAATCCTCAGTCCTCAATACTCAACCTTCAATCCTCGATCCTCAATCCTCAATCCTCAATACTCAATCCTCGATCCTCTATCTTCAATCCTCAGTCCCAAATCCTCAATCTTCAATCCTCAATCCTCAACCCTCAATCGTCAATCCTCATTACTCAATCTTGAATCCTCAATCCTCAATCCTCAATCCTCAATCCTCATTCTTCAATCCTCAATACCCAATCCTCAATCTTCAATCCTCAATCCTCAATCCACAATTCTCAATCCTCAATCCTCAATCCTCAGACCTCAAACATCAATACACAACCCTCAGTCCTTGTCCTCAATCCACAACCCTCAATCCTCAATCCTCAATCTTCAATCATCAATATTCAATCTTCAATCCTCAATTCTCAATCCTCAATCCTCAATCCTCAACCCTCAATGTTCAATCCGCAATACCCAATCCTCAATGTTCAATCCTCAATCCTCAATCCTCAATCCTCAATCCTCAATCCTCAATCTTCAATCCTCAATCCTCAGTCCTCAATACTCAATCTTCAATCCACAATCCTCAATCCTCAATCATCAGTCTTCAATCGTCAATACTCAATCTTCAATCCTCAATCCTCAGTCCTCAGTCCTCAATACTCAATCTTCAATCCTCGATCCTCAATCCTCAATCCTCAATCCTCAATCCTCGATCCTCAATCTTCAATCCTCAGTCCCAAATCCTCAATCTTCAATCCTCAATCCTCGACCATCAATCTTCAATCCTCATTACTCAATCTCCAATCCTCAATCCTCAGTCCTCAGTCCCCAATACTCAATCCTCAACCCTCAATGTTCAATCCGCAATACCCTATCCTCAATGTTCAATCCTCAATCCTCAATCCTCGATCCTCAATCTTCAATCCTCAGTCCCAAATCCTCAATCTTCAATCCTCAATCCTCAATCCTCATTCATCAATCCTCAATACCCAATCCTCAATCTTCAATCCTCAATCCTCAGTCCTCAGTCCTCAGTCCTCAAACCTCAATCCTCAACCCTCAGCCCTCATCCTCAATCCTCAATCCTCAACCCTCAATCCTCAATCTTCAATCCTCGATACTCAATCTTCAATCCTGAATACTCAGTCCTCAAACCTCAATTCTGAATACTCAATCCTGAATCCTCAATCTTCGGCCCTCAGTCCTCAACAGTCAGTTGTCAATCCTCAATCCTCAATAGAATATCCTCAATTCACAGTTTTCAATACACAACACTCAATCTGCAATCTTCAAACCTCTATCCACAAACATCAATTCTCATCACTCAACCCTCAACGCTCAGTCCTCAATGTTTAATCCTCAATCCTCAATCCTCAATCCTCAATCGTCAACCTTCAATTCTCAATACTCAATCCTCAATACTCAATCTTCGATCCTCAATCCTCAATCTCAATCCTCAATCCTCAACCTTCAATCCTCAAAACTCAATCTTCAATCCTCGATCCTCAATACTCAATCCTCAATCCTCAATCCTCAATCGTCTGTCTTCAATCCTCAATACTCAATCTTCAAACATCAATCCTCAATCCTCAATCGTCAATCCTCATTCATCAATCCTCAATACCCAATCCTCAATCTTCAATCCTCAATCCTCAATCCTCAATTCTCAATCCTCAGTCCTCAGTCCTCAGTCGTCAAACCTCAATCCTCAACCCTCAGCCCTCATCCTCAATCCTCAATCCTCAACCCTCAATCCTCAATCTTCAATCCTCGATACTCAATCTTCAATCCTCAATCCTCAGTCCTCAAACCTCAATTCTGAATGCTCAATCCTGAATCCTCAATCTTTGGCCCTCAGTCCTCAACAATCAGTTGTCAATCCTCAATCCTCAATAGAATATCCTCAATTCACAGTTTTCAATACACAATACTCAATCTGCAATCCTCAAACCTCTATCCACAAACATCAATTCTCATCACTCAACCCTCAACGCTCAGTCCTCAATGTTCAATCCTCAATACTCAATCCTCAATCCTCAATCGTCAACCTTCAATTCTCAATACTCAATCCTCAATACACAATCTTCGATCCTCAATCCTCAAACCTCAATCCTCAATCCTCAACCTTCAATCCTCAAAACTCAATCTTCAATCCTCGATCCTCAATACTCAATCCTCAATCCTCAATCCTCAATCGTCAGTCTTCAATCCTCAATACTCAATCTTCAAACATCAATCCTCAATCCTCAATCCTCAATCCTCATTCATCAATCCTCAATACCCAATCCTCAATCTTCAATCCTCAATCCTCAGTCCTCAGTCCTCAATGTTCAATCCGCAATACCCAATCCACAATCTTCAATCCTCAATCCCCAATCCTCAATCCTCAATCCTCAATCCTCAGTCCTCAATCCTCATTCTTCAATCCTCAATACCAAATCCTCAATCTTCAATCCTCAATCCTCAATCCTAAATTCTCAATCCTCAATCCTCGATCCTCAGACCTCAAACAACAATACTCAACCCTCAGTCCTCGTCCTCAATCCACAACCCTCAATCCTCAATCCTCAATCTTCAATCATCAATATACAATCCTCAATCCTCAATCCTCAATCCTCAGTCCCCAAACCTCAACCCTCAATCTTCAATCCTCAAAGCACAATCTTCAATCCTCGATCCTCAATACTCAATCCTCAATCCTCAATCCTCAACCGTCAGTCTTCAATCCTCAATACTCAATCTTCAATCCTCAATCCTCAATCCTCAATCCTCAATCCTCATTCCTCAATCCTCAATACCCAATCCTCAATCTTCAGTCCTCAATCCTCAATCCTCAATTCTCAATCCGCAATCCTCAGTCCTCAGTCCTCAAACCTCAATCCTCAACCCTCAGCCCTCATCCTCAATCCTCAATCCTCAATCCTCAACCCTCAATCCTCAATCTTCAATCTTCGATACTCAATCTTCAATCCTCAATCCTCAGTCCTCAAACCTCAATTCTGAATTCTCAATCCTGAATCCTCAATCTTCGGCCCTCAGTCCTCAACAATCAGTTGTCAATCCTCAATCCTCAATAGAATATCCTCAATTCACAGTTTTCAATACACAATACTCAATCCGCAATCTTCAAACCTCTATCCACAAACATCAATTCTCATCACTCAACCCTCAACGCTCAGTCCTCAATGTTCAATCCTCAATCCTCAATCCTCAATCCTCAATCGTCAACCTTCAATTCTCAATACTCAATCCTCAATACTCAATCTTCGATCCTCAATCCTCAATCCTCAATCCTCAATCCTCAATCTTCAAGCCTCAAAACTCCATCTTCAATCCTCGATCCTCAATACTCAATCCTCAATCCTCAATCCTCAATCGTCAGTCTTTGATCCTCAATACTCAATCTTCAAACATCAATCCTCGATCCTCAATCCTCAATCCTCATTGATCAATCCTCAATAACCAATCCTCAATCTTCAATCCTCAATCCTCAATCCTCAATTCTCAATCCTCAGTCCTCAGTCCTCAGTCCTCAAACCTCAATCCTCAACCCACAGCCCTCATCCTCAATCCTCAATCATCAACCCTCAATCCTCAATCTTCAATCCTCGATGCTCAATCTTCAATCCTCAATCCTCAGTCCTCAAACCTCAATTCTGAATCCTCAATCCTGAATCCTCAATCTTCGGCCCTCAGTCCTCAACAGTCAGTTGTCAATCCTCAATCCTCAATAGAATATCCTCAATTCACAGTTTTCAATACACAATACTCAATCTGCAATCTTCAAACCTCTATCCACAAACATCAATCCTCATCACTCAACCCTCAACGCTCAGTCCTCAATGTTCAATGCTCAATCCTCAATCCTCAATCCTCAATCGTCAACCTTCAATTCTCAATACTCAATCCTCAATACTCAATCGTCAGTCTTCAATCCTCAATACTCAATCTTCAAACATCAATCCTCAATCCTCAATCTTCAACCTTCAATTCTCAATACTCAATCTTCAGTCCTCAATCCTCAATCTTCAATCATCAATATTCAATCTTCAATCCTCAATCCTCAATCCTCAATCCTCAATCCTCAACCCTCAATGTTCAATCCGCAATACCCAATCCACAATCTTCAATCCTCAATCCCCAATCCTCAATCCTCAATCCTCAATCCTCAGTCCTCAATCCTCATTCTTCAATCCTCAATACCAAATCCTCAATCTTCAATCCTCAATCCTCAATCCTAAATTCTCAATCCTCAATCCTCGATCCTCAGACCTCAAACATCAATACTCAACCCTCAGTCCTCGTCCTCAATCCACAACCCTCAATCGTCAATCTTCAATCTTCAATCATCAATATACGATCCTCAATCCTCAATCCTCAATCCTCAATCCTCAATCTTCAATCCTCATTCTTCAATCCTCAATACCCATTACTCAATCTTCAATCTTCAATCCTCAATCCTCAATCCTCAATTCTCAATCCTCAATCCCCAGTCCTCAGTCCTCAAACCTCAATCCTAAACCCTCAGCCCTCATCGTCAATCCTCAATCTTCAATCCTCAATCCTCAATCTTCAATGCTCAATACTCAATCTTCAATCATCAATCTTCAATCCTCAATCCTCAGTCCTCAATACTCAATCTTCAATCCTCGATCCTCAATCCTCAATCCTCAATCCTCTATCCTCAATCCTCGATCCTCAATCTTCAATCCACAGTCCCAAATCCTCAATCTTCAATCCTCAATCATCAGCCCTCAATCATCAATCCTCATTACTCAATCTTCAATCCTCAATTCTCAATCCTCAATCCTCAATCCTCATTCTTCAATCCTCAATACCTAATCCTCAATCTTCAATCCTCAGTCCTCAATCCACAATTCTCAATCCTCAATCCTCAATCTTCAATCCTCAATACTCAATACCCATTACTCAATCTTCAATCTTCAATCCTCAATCCTCAATCCTCAATTCTCAATTCTCAATCCTCAATCCCCAGTCCTCAGTCCTCAAACCTCAATCCTCAACCCTCAGCCCTCATCGTCAATCCTCAATCTTCAATCCTCAATCCTCAATCTTCAATGCTCAATACTCAATCTTCAATCATCAATCTTCAATCCTCAATCCTCAGTCCTCAATACTCAATCTTCAATCCTCGATCCTCAATCCTCAATCCTCAGTCCTCGTCCTCAATCCACAACCCTCAATCGTCAATCTTCAATCTTCAATCATCAATATACAATCCTCAATCCTCAATCCTCAATCCTCAATCCTCAATCTTCAATCCACATTCTTCAATCCTCAATACCCATTACTCAATCTTCAATCTTCAATCCTCAATCCTCAATCCTCAATTCTCAATCCTCAATCCCCAGTCCTCAGTCCTCAAACCTCAATCCTCAACCCTCAGCCCTCATCGTCAATCCTCAATCTTCAAACCTCAATCCTCAATCTTCAATGCTCAATACTCAATCTTCAATCATCAATCTTCAATCCTCAATCCTCAGTCCTCAATACTCAATCTTCAATCCTCGATCCTCAATCCTCATTCCGCAATCCTCGATCCTCAATCTTCAATCCACAGTCCCAAATCCTCAATCTTCAATCCTCAATCCTCAGCCCTCAATCATCAATCCTCATTACTCAATCTTCAATCCTCAATTCTCAATCCTCAATCCTCAATCCTCATTCTTCAATCCTCAATACCTAATCCTCAATCTTCAATCCTCAATCCTCAATCCACAATTCTCAATCCTCAATCCTCAATCTTCAATCCTCAATACTCAATCGTCAATCCTCAATCCTCAATCCTCAATCCTCAATCCTCAGTGTTCAATCCGCGATACCCAATCCTCAATGTTCAATCCTCAATCCTCAATCCTCAATCCTCAATGCTCAATCATCAATCCCCAATCCTCAATCCTCAGTCCTCAAACCTCAATCCTCAACCCTCAGCCCTCATCGTCAATCCTCAACCTTCAATCCTCAATCCTCAATCTTCAATGCTCAATACTCAACCTTCAACCCACAATCCTCAATTCTCAATCCTCAATCCTCAATTCTCAATCCTCAATCCTCAATCATCAATCCTCAATCCTCAATCCTCAATCCTCAATCGTCAGTCTTCAATCCTCAATACTCAATCTTCAATCCTCAATCCTCAATCCTCAATCCTCAATCCTCATTCTTCAATCCTCAATACCCAATCCTCAATGTTCAATCCTCAATCCTCAATCCTCAATCCTCAATCCTCAATCCTCAATCCTCAGTCCTCAATACTCAATCTTCAATCCACAAACCTCAATCCTCAATCATCAGTCTTCAATCGTCAATACTCAATCTTCAATCCTCAATCCTCAGTCCTCAGTCCTCAATACTCAATCTTCAATCCTCGATCCTCAATCCTCAATCCTCAATCCTCAATCCTCGATCCTCAATCTTCAATCCTCAGTCCCAAATCCTCAACCTTCAATCCTCAATCCTCAACCATGAATCTTCAATCCTCATTACTCAATCTCCAATCCTCAATTCTCAATCCTCAATCCTCAATCTTCAATCCTCAATCCTCAATCCACAATTCTCAATCCACAATCCTCAATCCTCAGACCTCAAACATCAATACACAACCCTCAGTCCTTGTCCTCAATCCACAACCCTCAATCCTCAATCCTCAACCTTCAATCATCAATATTCAATCTTCAATCCTCAATCCTCAATCCTCAATCCTCAATCCTCAACCCTCAATGTTCAATCCGCAATACCCAATCCTCAATGTTCAATCCTCAATCCTCAATCCTCAATCCTCAATCCTCAATCCTCAATCCTCAATCTTCAATCCTCAATCCTCAGTCCTCAATACTCAATCTTCAATCCACAATCCTCAATCCTCAATCATCAGTCTTCAATCGTCAATACTCAATCTTCAATCCTCAATCCTCAGTCCTCAGTCCTCAATACTCAATCTTCAATCCTCGATCCTCAATCCTCAATCCTCAATCCTCAATCCTCGATCCTCAATCTTCAATCCTCAGTCCCAAATCCTCAATCCTCAATCCTCAATCCTCAATCCTCAATCCTCAATCTTCAATCATCAATATTCAATCTTCAATCCTCAATCCTCAATCCTCAATCCTCAATCCTCAATCCTCAACCCTCAATGTTCAATCCGCAATACCCTATCCTCAATGTTCAATCCTCAATCCTCAATCCTCGATCCTCAATCTTCAATCCTCAGTCCCAAATCCTCAATCTTCAATCCTCAATCCTCAATCCTCATTCATCAATCCTCAATACCCAATCCTCAATCTTCAATCCTCAATCCTCAGTCCTCAGTCCTCAGTCCTCAAACCTCAATCCTCAACCCTCAGCCCTCATCCTCAATCCTCAATCCTCAACCCTCAATCCTCAATCTTCAATCCTCGATACTCAATCTTCAATCCTCAATACTCAGTCCTCAAACCTCAATTCTGAATACTCAATCCTGAATCCTCTATCTTCGGCCCTCAGTCCTCAACAGTCAGTTGTCAATCCTCAATCCTCAATAGAATATCCTCAATTCACAGTTTTCAATACACAGCACTCAATCTGCAATCTTCAAACCTCTATCCACAAACATCAATTCTCATCACTCAACCCTCAACGCTCAGTCCTCAATGTTCAATCCTCAATCCTCAATCCTCAATCCTCAATCGTCAACCTTCAATTCTCAATACTCAATCCTCAATACACAATCTTCGATCCTCAATCCTCAAACCTCAATCCTCAATCCTCAACCTTCAATCCTCAAAACTCAATCTTCAATCCTCAATCCTCAATCCTCAATCCTCAATCGTCAACCTTCAATTCTCAATACTCAATCCTCAATACTCAATCTTCGATCCTCAATCCTCAATCCTCAATCCTCAATCCTCAACCTTCAATCCTCAAAACTCAATCTTCAATCCTCGATCCTCAATACTCAATCCTCAATCCTCAATCCTCAATCGTCTGTCTTCAATCCTCAATACTCAATCTTCAAACATCAATCCTCAATCCTCAATCGTCAATCCTCATTCATCAATCCTCAATACCCAATCCTCAATCTTCAATCCTCAATCCTCAATCCTCAATTCTCAATCCTCAGTCCTCAGTCCTCAGTCGTCAAACCTCAGTCCTCAACCCTCAGCCCTCATCCTCAATCCTCAATCCTCAACCCTCAATCCTCAATCTTCAATCCTCGATACTCAATCTTCAATCCTCAATCCTCAGTCCTCAAACCTCAATTCTGAATGCTCAATCCTGAATCCTCAATCTTTGGCCCTCAGTCCTCAACAATCAGTTGTCAATCCTCAATCCTCAATAGAATATCCTCAATTCCCAGTTTTCAATACACAATACTCAATCTGCAATCTTCAAACCTCTATCCACAAACATCAATTCTCTTCACTCAACCCTCAACGCTCAGTCCTCAATGTTCAATCCTCAATCCTCAATCCTCAATCCTCAATCGTCAACCTTCAATTCTCAATACTCAATCCTCAATACACAATCTTCGATCCTCAATCCTCAAACCTCAATCCTCAATCCTCAACCTTCAATCCTCAAAACTCAATCTTCAATCCTCGATCCTCAATACTCAATCCTCAATCCTCAATCCTCAATCGTCAGTCTTCAATCCTCAATACTCAATCTTCAAACATCAATCCTCAATCCTCAATCCTCAATCCTCATTCATCAATCCTCAATACCCAATCCTCAATCTTCAATCCTCAATCCTCAGTCCTCAGTCCTCAATGTTCAATCCGCAATACCCAATCCACAATCTTCAATCCTCAATCCCCAATCCTCAATCCTCAATCCTCAATCCTCAGTCCTCAATCCTCATTCTTCAATCCTCAATACCAAATCCTCAATCTTCAATCCTCAATCCTCAATCCTAAATTCTCAATCCTCAATCCTCGATCCTCAGACCTCAAACAACAATACTCAACCCTCAGTCCTCGGCCTCAATCCACAACCCTCAATCCTCAATCCTCAATCTTCAATCATCAATATACAATCCTCAATCCTCAATCCTCAATCCTCAGTCCCCAAACCTCAACCTTCAATCTTCAATCCTCAAAGCACAATCTTCAATCCTCGATCCTCAATACTCAATCCTCAATCCTCAATCCTCAATCGTCAGTCTTCAATCCTCAATACTCAATCTTCAATCCTCAATCCTCAGTCCTCAATCCTCAATCCTCATTCCTCAATCCTCAATACCCAATCCTCAATCTTCAGTCCTCAATCCTCAATCCTCAATTCTCAATCCGCAATCCTCAGTCCTCAGTCCTCAAACCTCAATCCTCAACCCTCAGCCCTCATCCTCAATCCTCAATCCTCAATCCTCAACCCACAGCCCTCATCCTCAATCCTCAATCATCAACCCTCAATCCTCAATCTTCAATCCTGGATACTCAATCTTCAATCCTCAATCCTCAGTCCTCAAACCTCAATTCTGAATCCTCAATCCTGAATCCTCAATCTTCGGCCCTCAGTCCTCAACAGTCAGTTGTCAATCCTCAATCCTCAATAGAATATCCTCAATTCACAGTTTTCAATACACAATACTCAATCTGCAATCTTCAAACCTCTATCCACAAACATCAATCCTCATCACTCAACCCTCAACGCTCAGTCCTCAATGTTCAATGCTCAATCCTCAATCCTCAATCCTCAATCGTCAACCTTCAATTCTCAATACTCAATCCTCAATACTCAATCTTCGATCCTCAATCCTCAATCCTCGATCCTCAATACTCAATCCTCAATCCTGAATCCTCAATCGTCAGTCTTCAATCCTCAATACTCAATCTTCAAACATCAATCCTCAATCCTCAATCTTCAACCTTCAATTCTCAATACTCAATCTTCAGTCCTCAATCCTCAATCTTCAATCATCAATATTCAATCTTCAATCCTCAATCCTCAATCCTCAATCCTCAATCCTCAACCCTCAATGTTCAATCCGCAATACCCAATCCACAATCTTCAATCCTCAATCCCCAATCCTCAATCCTCAATCCTCAATCCTCAGTCCTCAATCCTCATTCTTCAATCCTCAATACCAAATCCTCAATCTTCAATCCTCAAACCTCAATCCTAAATTCTCAATCCTCAATCCTCGATCCTCAGACCTCAAACATCAATACTCAACCCTCAGTCCTCGTCCTCAATCCACAACCCTCAATCGTCAATCTTCAATCTTCAATCATCAATATACGATCCTCAATCCTCAATCCTCAATCCTCAATCCTCAATCTTCAATCCTCATTCTTCAATCCTCAATACCCATTACTCAATCTTCAATCTTCAATCCTCAATCCTCAATCCTCAATTCTCAATCCTCAATCCCCAGTCCTCAGTCCTCAAACCTCAATCCTAAACCCTCAGCCCTCATCGTCAATCCTCAATCTTCAATCCTCAATCCTCAATCTTCAATGCTCAATACTCAATCTTCAATCATCAATCTTCAATCCTCTATCCTCAGTCCTCAATACTCAATCTTCAATCCTCGATCCTCAATCCTCAATCCTCAATCCTCTATCCTCAATCCTCGATCCTCAATCTTCAATCCACAGTCCCAAATCCTCAATCTTCAATCCTCAATCATCAGCCCTCAATCATCAATCCTCATTACTCAATCTTCAATCCTCAATTCTCAATCCTCAATCCTCAATCCTCATTCTTCAATCCTCATTACCTAATCCTCAATCTTCAATCCTCAGTCCTCAATCCACAATTCTCAATCCTCAATCCTCAATCTTCAATCCTCAATACTCAATACCCATTACTCAATCTTCAATCTTCAATCCTCAATCCTCAATCCTCAATTCTCAATTCTCAATCCTCAATCCCCAGTCCTCAGTCCTCAAACCTCAATCCTCAACCCTCAGCCCTCATCGTCAATCCTCAATCTTCAATCCTCAATCCTCAATCTTCAATGCTCAATACTCAATCTTCAATCATCAATCTTCAATCCTCAATCCTCAGTCCTCAATACTCAATCTTCAATCCTCGATCCTCAATCCTCAATCCTCAGTCCTCGTCCTCAATCCACAACGCTCAATCGTCAATCTTCAATCTTCAATCATCAATATACAATCCTCAATCCTCAATCCTCAATCCTCAATCCTCAATCTTCAATCCACATTCTTCAATCCTCAATACCCATTACTCAATCTTCAATCTTCAATCCTCAATCCTCAATCCTCAATTCTCAATCCTCAATCCCCAGTCCTCAGTCCTCAAACCTCAATCCTCAACCCTCAGCCCTCATCGTCAATCCTCAATCTTCAAACCTCAATCCTCAATCTTCAATGCTCAATACTCAATCTTCAATCATCAATCTTCAACCCTCAATCCTCAGTCCTCAATACTCAATCTTCAATCCTCGATCCTCAATCCTCAATCCGCAATCCTCGATCCTCAATCTTCAATCCACAGTCCCAAATCCTCAATCTTCAATCCTCAATCCTCAGCCCTCAATCATCAATCCTCATTACTCAATCTTCAATCCTCAATTCTCAATCCTCAATCCTCAATCCTCATTCTTCAATCCTCAATACCTAATCCTCAATCTTCAATCCTCAATCCTCAATCCACAATTCTCAATCCTCAATCCTCAATCTTCAATCCTCAATACTCAATCGTCAATCCCCAATCCTCAATCATCAATCCTCAATCCTCAGTGTTCAATCCGCGATACCCAATCCTCAATGTTCAATCCTCAATCCTCAATCCTCAATCCTCAATCCTCAATGCTCAATCATCAATCCCCAATCCTCAATCCACAGTCCTCAAACCTCAATCCTCAACCCTCAGCCCTCATCGTCAATCCTCAACCTTCAATCCTCAATCCTCAATCTTCAATGCTCAATACTCAACCTTCAACCCACAATCCTCAATTCTCAATCCTCAATCCTCAATCATCAATCCTCGGTCCCCAAACCTCAATCCTCAATCTTCAATCCTCAAAGCTCAATCTTCAATCCTCGATCCTCAATACTCAATCCTCAATCCTCAATCCTCAATCGTCAGTCTTCAATCCTAAATACTCAATCTTCAATCCTCAATCCTCAATCCTCAATCCTCAATACTCATTCCTCAATCCTCAATACCCAATCCTCAATCTTCTATCCTCAATCCTCAGTCCTCAGTCCTCAATGTTCAATCCGCAATACCCAATCCACAATCTTCAATCCTCAATCCCCAATCCTCAATCCTCAATCCTCAATCCTCAGTCCTCAATCCTCATTCTTCAATCCTCAATACCAAATCCTCAATCTTCAATCCTCAATCCTCAATCCTAAATTCTCAATCCTCAATCCTCGATCCTCAGACCTCAAACAACAATACTCAACCCTCAGTCCTCGTCCTCAATCCACAACCCTCAATCCTCAATCCTCAATCTTCAATCATCAATATACAATCCTCAATCCTCAATCCTCAATCCTCAGTCCCCAAACCTCAACCCTCAATCTTCAATCCTCAAAGCACAATCTTCAATCCTCGATCCTCAATACTCAATCCTCAATCCTCAATCCTCAATCGTCAGTCTTCAATCCTCAATACTCAATCTTCAATCCTCAATCCTCAATCCTCAATCCTCAATCCTCATTCCTCAATCCTCAATACCCAATCCTCAATCTTCAGTCCTCAATCCTCAATCCTCAATTCTCAATCCGCAATCCTCAGTCCTCAGTCCTCAAACCTCAATCCTCAACCCTCAGCCCTCATCCTCAATCCTCAATCCTCAATCCTCAACCCACAGCCCTCATCCTCAATCCTCAATCATCAACCCTCAATCCTCAATCTTCAATCCTGGATACTCAATCTTCAATCCTCAATCCTCAGTCCTCAAACCTCAATTCTGAATCCTCAATCCTGAATCCTCAATCTTCGGCCCTCAGTCCTCAACAGTCAGTTGTCAATCCTCAATCCTCAATAGAATATCCTCAATTCACAGTTTTCAATACACAATACTCAATCTGCAATCTTCAAACCTCTATCCACAAACATCAATCCTCATCACTCAACCCTCAACGCTCAGTCCTCAATGTTCAATGCTCAATCCTCAATCCTCAATCCTCAATCGTCAACCTTCAATTCTCAATACTCAATCCTCAATACTCAATCTTCGATCCTCAATCCTCAATCCTCGATCCTCAATACTCAATCCTCAATCCTCAATCCTCAATCGTCAGTCTTCAATCCTCAATACTCAATCTTCAAACATCAATCCTCAATCCTCAATCTTCAACCTTCAATTCTCAATACTCAATCTTCAGTCCTCAATCCTCAATCTTCAATCCTCAATCCCCAATCCTCAATCCTCAATCCTCAATCCTCAGTCCTCAATCCTCATTCTTCAATCCTCAATACCAAATCCTCAATCTTCAATCCTCAATCCTCAATCCTAAATTCTCAATCCTCAATCCTCGATCCTCAGACCTCAAACATCAATACTCAACCCTCAGTCCTCGTCCTCAATCCACAACCCACAATCGTCAATCTTCAATCTTCAATCATCAATATACGATCCTCAATCCTCAATCCTCAATCCTCAATCCTCAATCTTCAATCCTCATTCTTCAATCCTCAATACCCATTACTCAATCTTCAATCTTCAATCCTCAATCCTCAATCCTCAATTCTCAATCCTCAATCCCCAGTCCTCAGTCCTCAAACCTCAATCCTAAACCCTCAGCCCTCATCGTCAATCCTCAATCTTCAATCCTCAATCCTCAATCTTCAATGCTCAATACTCAATCTTCAATCATCAATCTTCAATCCTCTATCCTCAGTCCTCAATACTCAATCTTCAATCCTCGATCCTCAATCCTCAATCCTCAATCCTCTATCCTCAATCCTCGATCCTCAATCTTCAATCCACAGTCCCAAATCCTCAATCTTCAATCCTCAATCATCAGCCCTCAATCATCAATCCTCATTACTCAATCTTCAATCCTCAATTCTCAATCCTCAATCCTCAATCCTCATTCTTCAATCCTCAATACCTAATCCTCAATCTTCAATCCTCAGTCCTCAATCCACAATTCTCAATCCTCAATCCTCAATCTTCAATCCTCAATACTCAATACCCATTACTCAATCTTCAATCTTCAATCCTCAATCCTCAATCCTCAATTCTCAATTCTCAATCCTCAATCCCCAGTCCTCAGTCCTCAAACCTCAATCCTCAACCCTCAGCCCTCATCGTCAATCCTCAATCTTCAATCCTCAATCCTCAATCTTCAATGCTCAATACTCAATCTTCAATCATCAATCTTCAATCCTCAATCCTCAGTCCTCAATACTCAATCTTCAATCCTCGATCCTCAATCCTCAATCCTCAGTCCTCGTCCTCAATCCACAACGCTCAATCGTCAATCTTCAATCTTCAATCATCAATATACAATCCTCAATCCTCAATCTTCAATCCACATTCTTCAATCCTCAATACCCATTACTCAATCTTCAATCTTCAATCCTCAATCCTCAATCCTCAATTCTCAATCCTCAATCCCCAGTCCTCAGTCCTCAAACCTCAATCCTCAACCCTCAGCCCTCATCGTCAATCCTCAATCTTCAAACCTCAATCCTCAATCTTCAATGCTCAATACTCAATCTTCAATCATCAATCTTCAACCCTCAATCCTCAGTCCTCAATACTCAATCTTCAATCCTCGATCCTCAATCCTCAATCCGCAATCCTCGATCCTCAATCTTCAATCCACAGTCCCAAATCCTCAATCTTCAATCCTCAATCCTCAGCCCTCAATCATCAATCCTCATTACTCAATCTTCAATCCTCAATTACACAATCCTCAATCCTCAATCCTCATTCTTCAATCCTCAATACCTAATCCTCAATCTTCAATCCTCAATCCTCAATCCACAATTCTCAATCCTCAATCCTCAATCTTCAATCCTCAATACTCAATCGTCAATCCCCAATCCTCAATCCTCAATCCTCAATCCTCAGTGTTCAATCCGCGATACCCAATCCTCAATGTTCAATCCTCAATCCTCAATCCTCAATCCTCAATGCTCAATCATCAATCCCCAATCCTCAATCCTCAGTCCTCAAACCTCAATCCTCAACCCTCAGCGCTCATCGTCAATCCTCAACCTTCAATCCTCAATCCTCAATCTTCAATGCTCAATACTCAACCTTCAACCCACAATCCTCAATTCTCAATCCTCAATCCTCAATCATCAATCCTCGGTCCCCAAACCTCAATCCTCAATCTTCAATCCTCAAAGCTCAATCTTCAATCCTCGATCCTCAATACTCAATCCTCAATCCTCAATCCTCAATCGTCAGTCTTCAATCCTAAATACTCAATCTTCAATCCTCAATCCACAATCCTCAATCCTCAATACTCATTCCTCAATCCTCAATACCCAATCCTCAATCTTCAGTCCTCAATCCTCAATCCTCAATTCTCAATCCTCAATCCTCAGTCCTCAGTCCTCAGTCCTCAAACCTCAATCCTCAACCCTCAATCCTCAATCTTCAATCCTCGATACTCAATCTTCAATCCTCAATACTCAGTCCTCAAACCTCAATTCTGAATCCTAAATCCTGAATCCTCAATCTTCGGCCCTCAGTCCTCAACAGTCAGTTGTCAATACTCAATCCTCAATAGAATATCCTCAATTCACAGTTTTCAATACACAATACTCAATCTGCAATCTTCAAACCTCTATCCACAAACATCAATTCTCATCACTCAACCCTCAACGCTCAGTCCTCAATGTTCAATCCTCAACCCTCAATCCTCAATCCTCAATCGTCAACCTTCAATTCTCAATACTCAATCCTCAATACTCAATCTTCGATCCTCAATCCTCAATCCTCAATCCTCAATCCTCAGTCCTCAATCCTCAACCCTCAATGTTCAATCCGCAATACCCAATCCACAATCTTCAATCCTCAATCCCCAATCCTCAATCCTCAATCCTCAATCCTCAGTCCTCAATCCTCATTCTTCAATCCTCAATACCAAATCCTCAATCTTCAATCCTCAATCCTCAATCCTAAATTCTCAATCCTCAATCCTCGATCCTCAGACCTCAAACATCAATACTCAACCCTCAGTCCTCGTCCTCAACCCACAACCCTCAATCCTCAATCCTCAATCTTCAATCATCAATATACAATCCTCAATCCTCAATCCTCAATCCTCAATCCTCAATCTTCAATCCTCATTCTTCAATCCTCAATACCCATCACTCAATCTTCAATCTTCAATACTCAATCCTCAATCCTCAATTCTCAATCCTCAATCCCCAGTCCTCAGTCCTTAAACCTCAATCCTCAACCCTCAGCCCTCATCGTCAATCCTCAATCTTCAATCCTCAATCCTCAGTCTTCAATGCTCAATACTCAATCTTCAATCATCAATCTTCAATCCTCAATCCTCAGTCCTCAATACTCAATCTTCAATCCTCGATCCTCAATCCTCAATCCTCAATCCTCAATCCTCAATCCTCGATCCTCAATCTTCAATCCACAGACCCAAATCCTCAATCTTCAATCCTCAATCCTCAGCCCTCAATCATCAATCCTCATTACTCAATCTTCAATCCTCAATTCTCAATCCTCAATCCTCAATCCTCATTATTCAATCATCAATACCCAATCCACAATCTTCAATCCTCAATCCTCAATCCACAATTCTCAATCCTCAATCCTCAATCTTCAATCCTCAATACTCAATCGTCAATCCTCAATCCTCAATCCTCAATCCTCAATCCTCAATCCTCAATGTTCAATCCGCGATACCCAATCCTCAATATTCAATCCTCAATCCTCAATCCTCAATCCACAATGCTCAATCATCAATCCCCAATCCTCAATCCTCAGTCCTCAAACCTCAATCCTCAACCCTCAGCCCTCATCGTCAATCCTCAATCTTCAATCCTCAATCCTCAATCTTCAATGCTCAATACTCAACCTTCAATCGACAATCCTCAATTCTCAATCCTCAATCCTCAATCATTAATCCTCAATCCTCAATCCTCAATCCTCAATCGTCAGTCTTCAATCCTCAATACTCAATCTTCAATCCTCAATCCTCAATCCTCAATCCTCAATCCTCATTCTTCAATCCTCAATACCCAATCCTCAATCCTCAATCTTTAATCCTCAAGCCTCAATCCTCAATTCTCAATCCTCAATCCTCAGTCCTCAGTCCTCAAACCTCAATCCTCAACCCTCATCCCGCATCCACAATCCTCAATCCTCAATCTTCAATCCTCAATCCTCAGTCCTCAATACTCAAACTTCAATCCTCGATCCTCAATCCTCAATCCTCAATCCTCAATCCGCGATCCTCAATCTTCAATCCTCAGTCCCAAATACTCAATCTTCTATCCTCAATCCTCAACCCTCAATCGTCAATCCTCATTACTCAATCTTGGATCCTCAATCCTCAATCCTCAATCCTCAATCCTCATTCTTCAATCCTCAATACCCAATCCTCAATCTTCAATCCTCAATCCTCAATCCACAATTCTCAATCCTCAATCCTCAATCCTCAGACCTCAAACATCAATACACAACCCTCAGTCCTTGTCCTCAATCCACAACCCTCAATCCTCAATCCTCAATCTTCAATCATCAATATTCAATCTTCAATCCTCAATCCTCAATCCTCAATCCTCAATCCTCAACCCTCAATGTTCAATCCGCAATACCCAATCCTCAATGTTCAATCCTCAATCCTCAATCCTCAATCCTCAATCCTCAATCGACAATCTTCATTCCTCAATCCTCAGTCCTCAATACTCAATCTTCAATCCACAATCCACAATTCTCAATCATCAGTCTTCAATCCTCAATACTCAATCTTCAATCCTCAATCCTCAAATCACAATCCTCAATCCTCATTCTTCAATCCTCAATACCCAATCCTCAATCCTCAATCTTTAATCCTCAATCCTCAATCCTCAATTCTCAATCCTCAATCCTCAGTCCTCAGTCCTCAAACCTCAATCCTCAACCCTCATCCCTCATCCACAATCCTCAATCCTCAATCTTCAATCCTCAATCCTCAGTCCTCAATACTCAATCTTCAATCCTCGATCCTCAATCCTCAATACTCAATCATCAATCCTCGATCCTCAATCTTCAGTCCTCGGTCCCAAATCCTCAATCTTCAATCCTCAATCCTCAACCATCAATCTTCAATCCTCATTACTCAATCTTCAATCCTCAATTCTCAATCCTCAATCCTCGATCTTCAATCCTCAATCCTCAATCCACAATTCTCAATCCTCAATCCACAATCCTCAGACCTCAAACATCAATACACAACCCTCAGTCCTTGTCCTCAATCCACAACCCTCAATCCTCAATCCTCAATCTTCAATCATCAATATTCAATCTTCAATCCTCAATCCTCAATCCTCAATCCTCAATCCTGAACCCTCAATGTTCAATCCGCAATTCCCAATCCTCAATCTTCAATCCTCAATCCTCAATCCTCAATCCTCAATCCTCAATCCCCAATCCTCAATCCTCAATCCTCAATCCTCAGTCCCCAAACCTCAATCCTCAATCTTCAATCCTCAAAGCACAATCTTCAATCCTCGATCCTCAATACTCAATCCTCAATCCTCAATCCTCAATCGTCAGTCTTCAATCCTCAATACTCAATCTTCAATCCTCAATCCTCAATCCTCAATCCTCATTCCTCAATCCTCAATACCCAATCCTCAATCTTCAGTCCTCAATCCTCAATCCTCAATTCTCAATCCGCAATCCTCAGTCCTCAGTCCTCAAACCTCAATCCTCAACCCTCAGCCCTCATCCTCAATCCTCAATCCTCAACCCTCAATCCTCAATCTTCAATCTTCGATACTCAATCTTCAATCCTCAATCCTCAGTCCTCAAACCTCAATTCTGAATTCTCAATCCTGAATCCTCAATCTTCGGCCCTCAGTCCTCAACAATCAGTTGTCAATCCTCAATCCTCAATAGAATATCCTCAATTCACAGTTTTCAATACACAATACTCAATCTGCAATCTTCAAACCTCTATCCACAAACATCAATTCTCATCACTCAACACTCAACGCTCAGTCCTCAATGTTCAATCCTCAATCCTCAATCCTCAATCCTCAATCGTCAACCTTCAATTCTCAATACTCAATCCTCAATACTCAATCTTCGATCCTCAATCCTCAATCCTCAATCCTCAATCCTCAATCTTCAAGCCTCAAAACTCAATCTTCAATCCTCGATCCTCAATACTCAATCCTCAATCCTCAATCCTCAATCGTCAGTCTTTGATCCTCAATACTCAATCTTCAAACATCAATCCTCGATCCTCAATCCTCAATCCTCATTCATCAATCCTCAATACCCAATCCTCAATCTTCAATCCTCAATCCTCAATCCTCAATTCTCAATCCTCAGTCCTCAGTCCTCAGTCCTCAAACCTCAATCCTCAACCCACAGCCCTCATCCTCAATCCTCAATCATCAACCCTCAATCCTCAATCTTCAATCCTCGATACTCAATCTTCAATCCTCAATCCTCAGTCCTCAAACCTCAATTCTGAATCCTCAATCCTGAATCCTCAATCTTCGGCCCTCAGTCCTCAACAGTCAGTTGTCAATCCTCAATCCTCAATAGAATATCCTCAATTCACAGTTTTCAATACACAATACTCAATCTGCAATCTTCAAACCTCTATCCACAAACATCAATCCTCATCACTCAACCCTCAACGCTCAGTCCTCAATGTTCAATGCTCAATCCTCAATCCTCAATCCTCAATCGTCAACCTTCAATTCTCAATACTCAATCCTCAATACTCAATCTTCGATCCTCAATCCTCAATCCTCGATCCTCAATACTCAATCCTCAATCCTCAATCCTCAATCGTCAGTCTTCAATCCTCAATACTCAATCTTCAAACATCAATCCTCAATCCTCAATCTTCAACCTTCAATTCTCAATACTCAATCTTCAGTCCTCAATCCTCAATCTTCAATCATCAATATTCAATCTTCAATCCTCAATCCTCAATCCTCAATCCTCAATCCTCAACCCTCAATGTTCAATCCGCAATACCCAATCCACAATCTTCAATCCTCAATCCCCAATCCTCAATCCTCAATCCTCAATCCTCAGTCCTCAATCCTCATTCTTCAATCCTCAATACCAAATCCTCAATCTTCAATCCTCAATCCTCAATCCTAAATTCTCAATCCTCAATCCTCGATCCTCAGACCTCAAACATCAATACTCAACCCTCAGTCCTCGTCCTCAATCCACAACCCTCAATCGTCAATCTTCAATCTTCAATCATCAATATACGATCCTCAATCCTCAATCCTCAATCCTCAATCCTCAATCTTCAATCCTCATTCTTCAATCCTCAATACCCATTACTCAATCTTCAATCTTCAATCCTCAATCCTCAATCCTCAATTCTCAATCCTCAATCCCCAGTCCTCAGTCCTCAAACCTCAATCCTACACCCTCAGCCCTCATCGTCAATCCTCAATCTTCAATCCTCAATCCTCAATCTTCAATGCTCAATACTCAATCTTCAATCATCAATCTTCAATCCTCTATCCTCAGTCCTCAATACTCAATCTTCAATCCTCGATCCTCAATCCTCAATCCTCAATCCTCTATCCTCAATCCTCGATCCTCAATCTTCAATCCACAGTCCCAAATCCTCAATCTTCAATCCTCAATCATCAGCCCTCAATCATCAATCCTCATTACTCAATCTTCAATCCTCAATTCTCAATCCTCAATCCTCAATCCTCATTCTTCAATCCTCAATACCTAATCCTCAATCTTCAATCCTCAGTCCTCAATCCACAATTCTCAATCCTCAATCCTCAATCTTCAATCCTCAATACTCAATACCCATTACTCAATCTTCAATCTTCAATCCTCAATCCTCAATCCTCAATTCTCAATTCTCAATCCTCAATCCCCAGTCCTCAGTCCTCAAACCTCAATCCTCAACCCTCAGCCCTCATCGTCAATCCTCAATCTTCAATCCTCAATCCTCAATCTTCAATGCTCAATACTCAATCTTCAATCATCAATCTTCAATCCTCAATCCTCAGTCCTCAATACTCAATCTTCAATCCTCGAACCTCAATCCTCAATCCTCAGTCCTCGTCCTCAATCCACAACCCTCAATCGTCAATCTTCAATCTTCAATCATCAATATACAATCCTCAATCCTCAATCCTCAATCCTCAATCCTCAATCTTCAATCCACATTCTTCAATCCTCAATACCCATTACTCAATCTTCAATCTTCAATCCTCAATCCTCAATCCTCAATTCTCAATCCTCAATCCCCAGTCCTCAGTCCTCAAACCTCAATCCTCAACCCTCAGCCCTCATCGTCAATCCTCAATCTTCAAACCTCAATCCTCAATCTTCAATGCTCAATACTCAATCTTCAATCATCAATCTTCAATCCTCAATCCTCAGTCCTCAATACTCAATCTTCAATCCTCGATCCTCAATTCTCAATCCGCAATCCTCGATCCTCAATCTTCAATCCACAGTCCCAAATCCTCAATCTTCAATCCTCAATCCTCAGCCCTCAATCATCAATCCTCATTACTCAATCTTCAATCCTCAATTCTCAATCCTCAATCCTCAATCCTCATTCTTCAATCCTCAATACCTAATCCTCAATCTTCAATCCTCAATCCTCAATCCACAATTCTCAATCCTCAATCCTCAATCTTCAATCCTCAATACTCAATCGTCAATCCTCAATCCTCAATCCTCAATCCTCAATCCTCAGTGTTCAATCCGCGATACCCAATCCTCAATGTTCAATCCTCAATCCTCAATCCTCAATCCTCAATGCTCAATCATCAATCCCCAATCCTCAATCCTCAGTCCTCAAACCTCAATCCTCAACCCTCAGCCCTCATCGTCAATCCTCAACCTTCAATCCTCAATCCTCAATCTTCAATGCTCAATACTCAACCTTCAACGCACAATCCTCAATTCTCAATCCTCAATCCTCAATCATCAATCCTCGGTCCCCAAACCTCAATCCTCAATCTTCAATCCTCAAAGCTCAATCTTCAATCCTCGATCCTCAATACTCAATCCTCAATCCTCAATCCTCAATCGTCAGTCTTCAATCCTAAATACTCAATCTTCAATCCTCAATCCTCAATCCTCAATCCTCAATACTCATTCCTCAATCCTCAATACCCAATCCTCAATCTTCAGTCCTCAATCCTCAATCCTCAATTCTCAATCCTCAATCCTCAGTCCTCAGTCCTCAAACCTCAATCCTCAACCCTCAATCCTCAATCTTCAATCCTCGATACTCAATCTTCAATCCTCAATACTCAGTCCTCAAACCTCAATTCTGAATCCTAAATCCTGAATCCTCAATCTTCGGCCCTCAGTCCTCAACAGTCAGTTGTCAATACTCAATCCTCAATAGAATATCCTCAATTCACAGTTTTCAATACACAATACTCAATCTGCAATCTTCAAACCTCTATCCACAAACATCAATTCTCATCACTCAACCCTCAACGCTCAGTCCTCAATGTTCAATCCTCAACCCTCAATCCTCAATCCTCAATCGTCAACCTTCAATTCTCAATACTCAATCCTCAATACTCAATCTTCGATCCTCAATCCTCAATCCTCAATCCTCAATCCTCAATCCTCAATCCTCAACCCTCAATGTTCAATCCGCAATACCCAATCCACAATCTTCAATCCTCAATCCCCAATCCTCAATCCTCAATCCTCAATCCTCAGTCCTCAATCCTCATTCTTCAATCCTCAATACCAAATCCTCAATCTTCAATCCTCAATCCTCAATCCTAAATTCTCAATCCTCAATCCTCGATCCTCAGACCTCAAACATCAATACTCAACCCTCAGTCCTCGTCCTCAATCCACAACCCTCAATCCTCAATCCTCAATCTTCAATCATCAATATACAATCCTCAATCCTCAATCCTCAATCCTCAATCCTCAATCTTCAATCCTCATTCTTCAATCCTCAATACCCATTACTCAATCTTCAATCTTCAATACTCAATCCTCAATCCTCAATTCTCAATCCTCAATCCCCAGTCCTCAGTCCTTAAACCTCAATCCTCAACCCTCAGCCCTCATCGTCAATCCTCAATCTTCAATCCTGAATCCTCAGTCTTCAATGCTCAATACTCAATCTTCAATCATCCATCTTCAATCCTCAATCCTCAGTCCTCAATACTCAATCTTCAATCCTCGATCCTCAATCCTCAATCCTCAATCCTCAATCCTCAATCCTCGATCCTCAATCTTCAATCCACAGACCCAAATCCTCAATCTTCAATCCTCAATCCTCAATCCTCAATCCTCAATGTTCAATCCGCGATATCCAATCCTCAATATTCAATCCTCAATCCTCAATCCTCAATCCTCAATGCTCAATCATCAATCCCCAATCCTCAATCCTCAGTCCTCAAACCTCAATCCTCAACCCTCAGCCCTCATCGTCAATCCTCAATCTTCAATCCTCAATCCTCAATCTTCAATGCTCAATACTCAACCTTCAATCCACAATCCTCAATTCTCAATCCTCAATCCTCAATCATTAATCCTCAATCCTCAATCCTCAATCCTCAATCGTCAGTCTTCAATCCTCAATACTCAATCTTCAATCCTCAATCCTCAATCCTCAATCCTCAATCCTCATTCTTCAATCCTCAATACCCAATCCTCAATCCTCAATCTTTAATCCTCAAGCCTCAATCCTCAATTCTCAATCCTCAATCCTCAGTCCTCAGTCCTCAAACCTCAATCCTCAACCCTCATCCCGCATCCACAATCCTCAATCCTCAATCTTCAATCCTCAATCCTCAGTCCTCAATACTCAACCTTCAATCCTCGATCCTCAATCCTCAATCCTCAATCCTCAATCCGCGATCCTCAATCTTCAATCCTCAGTCCCAAATACTCAATCTTCTATCCTCAATCCTCAACCCTCAATCGTCAATCCTCATTACTCAATCTTGGATCCTCAATCCTCAATCCTCAATCCTCAATCCTCATTCTTCAATCCTCAATACCCAATCCTCAATCTTCAATCCTCAATCCTCAATCCACAATTCTCAATCCTCAATCCTCAATCCTCAGACCTCAAACATCAATACACAACCCTCAGTCCTTGTCCTCAATCCACAACCCTCAATCCTCAATCCTCAATCTTCAATCATCAATATTCAATCTTCAATCCTCAATCCTCAATCCTCAATCCTCAATCCTCAACCCTCAATGTTCAATCCGCAATACCCAATCCTCAATGCTCAATCCTCAATCCTCAATCCTCAATCCTCAATCCTCAATCGACAATCTTCATTCCTCAATCCTCAGTCCTCAATACTCAATCTTCAATCCACAATCCACAATTCTCAATCATCAGTCTTCAATCCTCAATACTCAATCTTCAATCCTCAATCCTCAAATCACAATCCTCAATCCTCATTCTTCAATCCTCAATACCCAATCCTCAATCCTCAATCTTTAATCCTCAATCCTCAATCCTCAATTCTCAATCCTCAATCCTCAGTCCTCAGTCCTCAAACCTCAATCCTCAACCCTCATCCCTCATCCACAATCCTCAATCCTCAATCTTCAATCCTCAATCCTCAGTCCTCAATACTCAATCTTCAATCCTCGATCCTCAATCCTCAATACTCAATCATCAATCCTCGATCCTCAATCTTCAATCCTCGGTCCCAAATCCTCAATCTTCAATCCTCAATCCTCAACCATCAATCTTCAATCCTCATTACTCAATCTTCAATCCTCAATTCTCAATCCTCAATCCTCGATCTTAAATCCTCAATCCTCAATCCACAATTCTCAATCCTCAATCCTCAATCCTCAGACCTCAAACATCAATACACAACCCTCAGTCCTTGTCCTCAATCCACAACCCTCAATCCTCAATCCTCAATCTTCAATCATCAATATTCAATCTTCAATCCTCAATCCTCAATCCTCAATCCTCAATCCTGAACCCTCAATGTTCAATCCGCAATTCCCAATCCTCAATCTTCAATCCTCAATCCTCAATCCTCAATCCTCAATCCTCAATCCCCAATCCTCAATCCTCAATCCTCAATCCTCAGTCCCCAAACCTCAACACTCAATCTTCAATCCTCAAAGCACAATCTTCAATCCTCGATCCTCAATACTCAATCCTCAATCCTCAATCCTCAATCGTCAGTCTTCAATCCTCAATACTCAATCTTCAATCCTCAATCCTCAATCCTCAATCCTCATTCCTCAATCCTCAATACCCAATCCTCAATCTTCAGCCCTCAATCCTCAATCCTCAATTCTCAATCCGCAATCCTCAGTCCTCAGTCCTCAAACCTCAATCCTCAACCCTCAGCCCTCATCCTCAATCCTCAATCCTCAACCCTCAATCCTCAATCTTCAATCTTCGATACTCAATCTTCAGTCCTCAATCCGCAGTCCTCAAACCTCAATTCTGAATTCTCAATCCTGAATCCTCAATCTTCGGCCCTCAGTCCTCAACAATCAGTTGTCAATCCTCAATCCTCAATAGAATATCCTCAATTCACAGTTTTCAATACACAATACTCAATCTGCAATCTTCAAACCTCTATCCACAAACATCAATTCTCATCACTCAACCCTCAACGCTCAGTCCTCAATGTTCAATCCTCAATCCTTAATCCTCAATCCTCAATCGTCAACCTTCAATTCTCAATACTCAATCCTCAATACTCAATCTTCGATCCTCAATCCTCAATCCTCAATCCTCAATCCTCAATCTTCAAGCCTCAAAACTCAATCTTCAATCCTCGATCCTCAATACTCAATCCTCAATCCTCAATCGTCAGTCTTTGATCCTCAATACTCAATCTTCAAACATCAATCCTCAATCCTCAATCCTCAATCCTCATTCATCAATCCTCAATACCCAATCCTCAACCTTCAATCCTCAATCCTCAATCCTCAATTCTCAATCCTCAGTCCTCAGTCCTCAGTCCTCAAACCTCAATCCTCAACCCACAGCCCTCATCCTCAATCCTCAATCATCAACCCTCAATCCTCAATCTTCAATCCTCGATACTCAATCTTCAATCCTCGATCCTCAGTCCTCAAACCTCAATTCTGAATCCTCAATCCTGAATCCTCAATCTTCGGCCCTCAGTCCTCAACAGTCAGTTGTCAATCCTCAATCCTCAATAGAATATCCTCAATTCACAGTTTTCAATACACAATACTCAATCTGCAATCTTCAAACCTCTATCCACAAACATCAATTCTCATCACTCAACCCTCAACGCTCAGTCCTCAATGTTCAATGCTCAATCCTCAATCCTCAATCCTCAATCGTCAACCTTCAATTCTCAATACTCAATCCTCAATACTCAATCTTCGATCCTCAATCCTCAATCCTCGATCCTCAATACTCAATCCTCAATACTCAATCCTCAATCGTCAGTCTTCAATCCTCAATACTCAATCTTCAAACATCAATCCTCAATCCTCAATCTTCAACCTTCAATTCTCAATACTCAATCTTCAGTCCTCAATCCTCAATCTTCAACCATCAATATTCAATCTTCAATCCTCAATCCTCAATCCTCAATCCTCAATCCTCAACCCTCAATGTTCAATCCGCAATACCCAATCCACAATCTTCAATCCTCAATCCCCAATCCTCAATCCTCAATCCTCAATCCTCAGTCCTCAATCCTCATTCTTCAATCCTCAATACCAAATCCTCAATCTTCAATCCTCAATCCTCAATCCTAAATTCTCAATCCTCAATCCTCGATCCTCAGACCTCAAACATCAATACTCAACCCTCAGTCCTCGTCCTCAATCCACAACCCTCAATCCTCAATCCTCAATCTTCAATCATCAATATACAATCCTCAATCCTCAATCCTCAATCCTCAATCCTCAATCTTCAATCCTCATTCTTCAATCCTCAATACGCATTACTCAATCTTCAATCTTCAATACTCAATCCTCAATCCTCAATTCTCAATCCTCAATCCTCAATTCTCAATCCTCAATCCCCAGTCCTCAGTCCTCAAACCTCAATCCTCAACCCTCAGCCCTCATCGTCAATCCTCAATCTTCAATCCTCAATCCTCAATCTTCAATGCTCAATACTCAATCTTCGATCATCAATCTTCAATCCTCAATCCTCAGTCCTCAATACTCAATCTTCAATCCTCGATTCTCAATCCTCAATCCTCAATCCTCAATCCTCAATCCTCGATCCTCAATCTTCAATCCACAGTCCCAAATCCTCAATCTTCAATCCTCAATCCTCAGCCCTCAATCATCAATCCTCATTACTCAATCTTCAATCCTCAATTCTCAATCCTCAATCCTCAATCCTCATTATTCAATCCTCAATACCCAATCCACAATCTTCAATCCTCAATCCTCAATCCACAATTCTGAATCCTCAATCCTCAATCTTCAATCCTCAATACTCAATCGTCAATCCTCAATCCTCAATCCTCAATCCTCAATCCTCAATGTTCAATCCGCGATACCCAATCCTCAATGTTCAATCCTCAATCCTCAATCCTCAATACTCAATACTCAATCATCAATCCCCAATCCTCAATCCTCAGTCCTCAAACCTCAATCCTCAACCCTCAGCCCTCATCGTCAATCCTCAATCTTCAATCCTCAATCGTCAGTCTTCAATCCTCAATACTCAACCTTCAATCCACAATCCTCAATTCTCAATCCTCAATCCTCAATCATCAATCCTCAATACCCAATCCTCAATCCTCAATCTTTAATCCTCAAGCCTCAATCCTCAATTCTCAATCCTCAATCCTCAGTCCTCAGTCCTCAAACCTCAGTCCTCAACCCTCATCCCGCATCCACAATCCTCAATCCTCAATCTTCAATCCTCAATCCTCAGTCCTCAATACTCAACCTTCAATCCTCGATCCTCAATCCTCAATCCTCAATACTCAATCCTCGATCCTCTATCTTCAATCCTCAGTCCCAAATCCTCAATCTTCAATCCTCAATCCTCAACCCTCAATCGTCAATCCTCATTACTCAATCTTGAATCCTCAATCCTCAATCCTCAATCCTCAATCCTCATTCTTCAATCCTCAATACCCAATCCTCAATCTTCAATCCTCAATCCTCAATCCACAATTCTCAATCCTCAATCCTCAATCCTCAGACCTCAAACATCAATACACAACCCTCAGTCCTTGTCCTCAATCCACAACCCTCAATCCTCAATCCTCAATCTTCAATCATCAATATTCAATCTTCAATCCTCAATCCTCAATCCTCGATCCTCAATCGTCAGCCTTCAATCCTCAATACTCAATCTTCAATCCTCAATCCTCAATCCTCAATCCTCAATCCTCATTCCTCAATCCTCAATACCCAATCCTCAATCTTCAGTCCTCAATCCTCAATCCTCAATTCTCAATCCTCAATCCTCAGTCCTCAGTCCTCAAACCTCAATCCTCAACCCTCAGCCCTCATCCTCAATCCTCAATCCTCAACCCTCAATCCTCAATCTTCAATCCTCGATACTCAATCTTCAATCCTCAATCCTCAGTCCTCAAACCTCAATTCTGATTCCTCAATCCTGAGTCCTCAATCTTCGGCCCTCAGTCCTCAACAATCAGTTGTCAATCCTCAATCCTCAATAGAATATCCTCAATTCACAGTTTTCAATACACAATACTCAATCTGCAATCTTCAAACCTCTATCCACAAACATCAATTCTCATCACTCAACCCTCAACGCTCATTCCTCAGTGTTCAATCCTCAATCCTCAATCCTCAATCCTCAATCGTCAACCTTCAATTCTCAATACTCAATCCTCAATACTCAATCTTCGATCCTCAATCCTCAATCCTCAATCCTCAATCCTCAATCTTCAAGCCTCAAAACTCAATCTTCAATCCTCGATCCTCAATACTCAATCCTCAATCCTCAACCCTCAGCCCTCATCCTCAATCCTCAATCCTCAACCCTCAGTCCTCAATCTTCAATCCTCGATACTCAATCTTCAATCCTCAATCCTCAGTCCTCAAACCTCAATTCTGAATCCTCAATCCTGAATCCTCAATCTTCGGCCCTCAGTCCTCAACAGTCAGTTGTCAATCCTCAATCCTCAATAGAATATCCTCAATTCACAGTTTTCAATACACAATACTCAATCTGCAATCTTCAAACCTCTATCCACAAACATCAATTCTCATCACTCAACCCTCAACGCTCAGTCCTCAATGTTCAATCCTCAATCCTCAATCCTCAATCCTCAATCGTCAACCTTCAATTCTCAATACTCAATCCTCAATACTCAATCTTCGATCCTCAATCCTCAATCCTCAATCCTCAATCCTCAACCTTCAATCCTCAAAACTCAATCTTCAATCCTCGATCCTCAATACTCAATCCTCAATCCTCAATCCTCAATCGTCAGTCTTCAATCCTCAATACTCAATCTTCAAGCATCAATCCTCAATCCTCAATCCTCAATCCTCATTCATCAATCCTCAATACCCAATCCTCAATCTTCAATCCTCAATCCTCAATCCTCAATTCTCAATCCTCAGTCCTCAGTCCTCAGTCCTCAAACCTCAATCCTCAACCCTCAGCCCTCATCCTCAATCCTCAATCCTCAACCCTCAATCCTCAATCTTCAATCCTCGATACTCAATCTTCAATCCTCCATCCTCAGTCCTCAAACCTCAATTCTGAATCCTCAATCCTGAATCCTCAATCTTCGGCCCTCAGTCCTCAACATTCAGTTGTCAATCCTCAATCCTCAATAGAATATCCTCAATTCACAGTTTTCAATACACAATACTCAATCTGCAATCTTCAAACCTCTATCCACAAACATAAATTCTCATAACTCAACCCTCAGCGCTCAGTCCTCAATGTTCACTCCTCAATCCTCAATCCTCAATCCTCAATCGTCAACCTTCAATTCTCAATACTCAACCTTCAGTCCTCAATCCTCAATCTTCAATCATCAATATTCAATCTTCAATCCTCAATCCTCAATCCTCAATCCTCAATCCTCAACCCTCAATGTTCAATCCGCAATACCCAATCCACAATCTTCAATCCTCAATCCCCGATCCTCAATCCTCAATCCTCAATCCTCAGTCCTCAATCCTCATTCTTCAATCCTCAATACCAAATCCTCAATCTTCAATCCTCAATCCTCAATCCTAAATTCTCAATCCTCAATCCTCGATCCTCAGACCTCAAACATCAATACTCAACCCTCAGTCCTCGTCCTCAATCCACAACCCTCAATCGTCAATCTTCAATCTTCAATCATCAATATACAATCCTCAATCCTCAATCCTCAATCCTCAATCCTCAGTGTTCAATCCGCGATACCCAATCCTCAATGTTCAATCCTCAGTCCTCAATCCTCAATCCTCAATGCTCAATCATCAATCCCCGATCCTCAATCCTCTGTCCTCAAACCTCAATCCTCAACCCTCAGCCCTCATCGTCAATCCTCAATCTTCAATCCTCAATCCTCAATCTTCAATGCTCAATACTCAACCTTGAACCCACAATCCTCAATTCTCAATCCTCAATCCTCAATCATCAATCCTCAGTCCCCAAACCTCAATCCTCAATCTTCAATCCTCAAAGCTCAATCTTCAATCCTCGATCCTCAATACTCAATCCTCAATCCTCAATCCTCAATCGTCAGTCTTCAATCCTCAATACTCAATCTTCAATCCTCAATCCTCAATCCTCAATCCTCAATCCTCATTCCTCAATCCTCAATACCCAATCCTCAATCTTCAGTCCTCAATCCTCAATCCTCAATTCTCAATCCTCAATCCTCTGTCCTCAGTCCTCAAACCTCAATCCTAAACCCTCAGCCCTCATCCTCAATCCTCAATCCTCAACACTCAATCCTAAATCTTCAATCCTCGATACTCAATCTTCAATCCTCAATCCTCAGTCCTCAAACCTCAATTCTGAATCCTCAATCCTGAATCCTCAATCTTCGGCCCTCAGTCCTCAACAATCAGTTGTCAATCCTCAATCCTCAATAGAATATCCTCAATTCACAGTTTTCAATACACAATACTCAATCTGCAATCTTCAAACCTCTATCCACAAACATCAATTCTCATCACTCAACCCTCAACCCTCAGTCCTCAATGTTCAATCCTCAATCCTCAATCCTCAATCCTCAATCGTCAACCTTCAATTCTCAATACTCAATCCTCAATACACAATCTTCGATCCTCAATCCTCAAACCTCATTCCTCAATCCTCAATCTTCAATCCTCAAAACTCAATCTTCAATCCTCGATCCTCAATACTCAATCCTCAATCCTCAATCCTCAATCGTCAGTCTTCAATCCTCAATACTCAATCTTCAAACATCAATCCTCAATCCTCAATCCTCAATCCTCATTCATCAATCCTCAATACCCAATCCTCAATCTTCAATCCTCAATCCTCAGTCCTCAGTCCTCAGTCCTCAAACCTCAATCCTCAACCCTCAGCCCTCATCCTCAATCCTCAATCCTCAACCCTCAATCCTCAATCTTCAATCCTCGATACTCAATCTTCAATCCTCAATACTCAGTCCTCAAACCTCAATTCTGAATCCTCAATCCTGAATCCTCAATCTTCGGCCCTCAGTCCTCAACAGTCAGTTGTCAATCCTCAATCCTCAATAGAATATCCTCAATTCACAGTTTTCAATACACAATACTCAATCTGCAATCTTCAAACCTCTATCCACAAACATCAATTCTCATCACTCAACCCTCAACGCTCAGTCCTCAATGTTCAATCCTCAATCCTCAATCCTCAATCCTCAATCGTCAACCTTCAATTCTCAATACTCAATCCTCAATACTCAATCTTCGATCCTCAATCCTCAATCCTCAATCCTCAATCCTCAATCCTCAATCCTCAACCCTCAATGTTCAATCCGCAATACCCAATCCACAATCTTCAATCCTCAATCCCCAATCCTCAATCCTCAATCCTCAATCCTCAGTCCTCAATCCTCATTCTTCAATCCTCAATACCAAATCCTCAATCTTCAATCCTCAATCCTCAATCCTAAATTCTCAATCCTCAATCCTCGATCCTCAGACCTCAAACATCAATACTCAACCCTCAGTCCTCGTCCTCAATCCACAACCCTCAATCCTCAATCCTCAATCTTCAACCATCAATATACAATACTCAATCCTCAATCCTCAATCCTCAATCCTCAAACTTCAATCCTCATTCTTCAATCCTCAATACCCATTACTCAATCTTCAATCTTCAATACTCAATCCTCAATCCTCAATTCTCAATCCTCAATCCCCAGTCCTCAGTCCTCAAACCTCAATCCTCAACCCTCAGCCCTCATCGTCAATCCTCAATCTTCAATCCTCAATCCTCAATCTTCAATGCTCAATACTCAATCTTCAATCATCAATCTTCAATCCTCAATCCTCAGTCCTCAATACTCAATCTTCAATCCTCGATTCTCAATCCTCAATCCTCAATCCTCAATCCTCAACCCTCGATCCTCAATCTTCAATCCACAGTCCCAAATCCTCAATCTTCAATCCTCAATCCTCAGCCCTCAATCATCAATCCTCATTACTCAATCTTCAATCCTCAATTCTCAATCCTCAATCCTCAATCCTCATTATTCAATCCTCAATACCCAATCCACAATCTTCAATCCTCAATCCTCAATCCACAATTCTCAATCCTCAATCCTCAATCTTCAATCCTCAATACTCAATCGTCAATCCTCAATCCTCAATCCTCAATCCTCAATCCTCAATGTTCAATCCGCGATACCCAATCCTCAATGTTCAATCCTCAATCCTCAATCCTCAATCCTCAATGCTCAATCATCAATCCCCAATCCTCAATCCTCAGTCCTCAAACCTCAATCCTCAACCCTCAGCCCTCATCGTCAATCCTCAATCTTCAATCCTCAATCCTCAATCTTCAATGCTCAATACTCAACCTTCAATCCACAATCCTCAATTCTCAATCCTCAATCCTCAATCATCAATCCTCAATCCTCAATCCTCAATCCTCAATCGTCAGTCTTCAATCCTCAATACTCTATCTTCAATCCTCAATCCTCAATCCTCAATCCTCAATCCTCATTCTTCAATCCTCAATACCCAATCCTCAATGTTCAATCCTCAATCCTCAATCCTCAATCCTCAATCCTCAATCCTCAATCTTCAATCCTCAACCCTCAGTCCTCAATACTCAATCTTCAATCCACAATCCTCAATCCTCAATCATCAGACTTCAATCGTCAATACTCAATCTTCAATCCTCAATCCTCAGTCCTTAGTCCTCAATACTCAATCTTCAATCCTCGATCCTCAATCCTCAATCCTCAATCCTCAATCCTCGATCTTCAATCTTCAATCCTCAGTCCCAAATCCTCAATCTTAAATCCTCAATCCTCAACCATCAATCTTCAATCCTCATTACTCAATCTCCAATCCTCAATACTCAATCCTCAATCCTCAATCTTCAATCCTCAATCCTCAATCCACAATTCTCAATCCTCAATCCTCAATCCTCAGACCTCAAACATCAATACACAACCCTCAGTCCTTGTCCTCAATCCACAACCCTCAATCCTCAATCCTCAATCTTCAATCATCAATATTCAATCTTCAATCCTCAATCCTCAATCCTCAATCCTCAATCCTGAACCCTCAATGTTCAATCCGCAATTCCCAATCCTCAATCTTCAATCCTCAATCCTCAATCCTCAATCCTCAATCCTCAATCCTCAATCCTCAATCCTCAATCCTCTATCCTCAGTCCCAAAACCTCAACCCTCAATCTTCAATCCTCAAAGCTCAATTTTCAATCCTCGATCCTCAATACTCAATCCTCAATCCTCGATCCTCAATCGTCAGCCTTCAATCCTCAATACTCAATCTTCAATCCTCAATCCTCAATCCTCAATCCTCAATCCTCATTCCTCAATCCTCAATACCCAATCCTCAATCTTCAGTCCTCAATCCTCAATCCTCAATTCTCAATCCTCAATCCTCAGTCCTCAGTCCTCAAACCTCAATCCTCAACCCTCAGCCCTCATCCTCAATCCTCAAGCCTCAACCCTCAATCCTCAATCTTCAATCCTCGATACTCAATCTTCAATCCTCAATCCTCAGTCCTCAAACCTCAATTCTGAATCCTCAATCCTGAGTCCTCAATCTTCGGCACTCAGTCCTCAACAATCAGTTGTCAATCCTCAATCCTCAATAGAATATCCTCAATTCACAGTTTTCAATACACAATACTCAATCTGCAATCTTCAAACCTCTATCCACAAACATCAATTCTCATCACTCAACCCTCAACGCTCAGTCCTCAATGTTCAATCCTCAATCCTCAATCCTCAATCCTCAATCCTCAATCCTCAACCTTCAATCCTCAAAACTCAATCTTCAATCCTCGATCCTCAATACTCAATCCTCAATCCTCAATCCTCAATCGTCAGTCTTCAATCCTCAATACTCAATCTTCAAGCATCAATCCTCAATCCTCAATCCTCAATCCTCATTCATCAAACCTCAATACCCAATCCTCAATCTTCAATCCTCAATCCTCAATCCTCAATTCTCAATCCTCAGTCCTCAGTCCTCAGTCCTCAAACCTCAATCCTCAACCCTCAGCCCTCATCCTCAATCCTCAATCCTCAACCCTCAATCCTCAATCTTCAATCCTCGATACTCAATCTTCAATCCTCCATCCTCAGTCCTCAAACCTCAATTCTGAATCCTCAATCCTGAATCCTCAATCTTCGGCCCTCAGTCCTCAACATTCAGTTGTCAATCCTCCATCCTCAATAGAATATCCTCAATTCACAGCTTTCAATACACAATACTCAGTCTGCAATCTTCAAACCTCTATCCACAAACATAAATTCTCATAACTCAACCCTCAACGCTCAGTCCTCAATGTTCAATCCTCAATCCTCAATCCTCAATCCTCAATCGTCAACCTTCAATTCTCAATACTCAACCTTCAGTCCTCAATCCTCAATCTTCAATCATCAATATTCAATCTTCAATCCTCAATCCTCAATCCTCAATCCTCAATCCTCAACCCTCAATGTTCAATCCGCAATACCCAATCCACAATCTTCAATCCTCAATCCCCGATCCTCAATCCTCAATCCTCAATCCTCAGTCCTCAATCCTCATTCTTCAATCCTCAATACCAAATCCTCAATCTTCAATCCTCAATCCTCAATCCTAAATTCTCAATCCTCAATCCTCGATCCTCAGACCTCAAACATCAATACTCAACCCTCAGTCCTCGTCCTCAATCCACATCCCTCAATCGTCAATCTTCAATCTTCAATCATCAATATACAATCCTCAATCCTCAATCCTCAATCCTCAATCCTCAGTGTTCAATCCGCGATACCCAATCCTCAATGTTCAATCCTCAATCCTCAATCCTCAATCCTCAATGCTCAATCATCAATCCCCAATCCTCAATCCTCTGTCCTCAAACCTCAATCCTCAACCCTCAGCCCTCATCGTCAATCCTCAATCTTCAATCCTCAATCCTCAATCTTCAATGCTCAATACTCAACCTTCAACCCACAATTCTCAATTCTCAATCCTCAATCCTCAATCATCAATCCTCAGTCCCCAAACCTCAATCCTCAATCTTCAATCCTCAAAGCTCAATCTTCAATCCTCGATCCTCAATACTCAATCCTCAATCCTCAATCCTCAATCGTCAGTCTTCAATCCTCAATACTCAATCTTCAATCCTCAATCCTCAATCCTCAATCCTCAATCCTCATTCCTCAATCCTCAATACCCAATCCTCAATCTTCAGTCCTCAATCCTCAATCCTCAATTATCAATCCTCAATCCTCTGTCCTCAGTCCTCAAACCTCAATCCTCAACCCTCAGCCCTCATCCTCAATCCTCAATCCTCAACACTCAATCCTCAATCTTCAATCCTCGATACTCAATCTTCAATCCTCAATCCTCAGTCCTCAAACCTCGATTCTGAATCCTCAATCCTGAATCCTCAATCTTCGGCCCTCAGTCCTCAACAATCAGTTGTCAATCCTCAATCCTCAATAGAATATCCTCAATTCACAGTTTTCAATACACAATACTCAATCTGCAATCTTCAATCCTCTATCCACAAACATCAATTCTCATCACTCAACCCTCAACGCTCAGTCCTCAATGTTCAATCCTCAATCCTCAATCCTCAATCCTCAATCGTCGACCTTCAATTCTCAATACTCAATCCTCAATACACAATCTTCGATCCTCAATCCTCAAACCTCAATCCTCAATCCTCAATCTTCAATCCTCAAAACTCAATCTTCAATCCTCGATCCTCAATACTCAATCCTCAATCCTCAATCCTCAATCGTCAGTCTTCAATCCTCAATACTCAATCTTCAAACATCAATCCTCAATCCTCAATCCTCAATCCTCATTCATCAATCCTCAATACCCAATCCTCAATCTTCAATCCTCAATCCTCAGTCCTCAGTCCTCAGTCCTCAAACCTCAATCCTCAACCCTCAGCCCTCATCCTCAATCCTCAATCCTCAACCCTCAATCCTCAATCTTCAATCCTCGATACTCAATCTTCAATCCTCAATCCTCATTCATCAATCCTCAATACCCAATCCTCAATCTTCAATCCTCAATCCTCAGTCCTCAGTCCTCAATCCTCATTCTTCAATCCTCAATACCAAATCCTCAATCTTCAATCCTCAATCCTCAATCCTAAATTCTCAATCCTCAATCCTCGATCCTCAGACCTCAAACATCAATACTCAACCCTCAGTCCTCGTCCTCAATCCACAGCCCTCAATCCTCAATCCTCAATCTTCAATCATCAATATACAATCCTCAATCCTCAATCCTCAATCCTCAATCCTCAATCCTCAATCCCCAGTCCTCAGTCCTCAAACCTCAATCCTCAACCCTCAGCCCTCATCGTCAATCCTCAATCTTCAATCCTCAATCCTCAATCTTCAATGCTCAATACTCAATCTTCAATCATCAATCTTCAATCGTCAATCCTCAGTCCTCAATACTCAATCTTCAATCCTCGATCCTCAATCCTCAACCCTCAATCCTCAATCCTCAACCCTCGATCCTCAATCTTCAATCCACAGTCCCAAATCCTCAATCTTCAACCCTCAATCCTCAGCCCTCAATCATCAATCCTCATTACTCAATCTTCAATCCTCAATTCTCAATCCTCAATCCTCAATCCTCATTATTCAATCCTCAATACCCAATCCACAATCTTCAATCCTCAATCCTCAATCCACAATTCTCAATCCTCAATCCTCAATCTTCAATCCTCAATACTCAATCGTCAATCCTCAATCCTCAATCCTCAATCCTCAATCCTCAATGTTCAATCCGCGATACCCAATCCTCAATGTTCAATCCTCCATCCTCAATCCTCAATCCTCAATGCTCAATCATCAATCCCCAATCCTCAATCCTCAGTCCTAAAACCTCAATCCTCAACCCTCAGCCCTCATCGTCAATCCTCAATCTTCAATCCTCAATCCTGAATCTTCAATGCTCAATACTCAACCTTCAATCCACAATCCTCAATTCTCAATCCTCAATCCTCAATCATCAATCCTCAATCCTCAATCCTCAATCCTCAATCGTCAGTCTTCAATCCTCAATACTCAATCTTCAATCCTCAATCCTCAATCCTCAATCCTCAATCCTCATTCTTCAATCCTCAATACCCAATCCTCAATGTTCAATCCTCAATCCTCAATCCTCAATCCTCAATCCTCAATCCTCAATCTTCAATCCTCAATCCTCAGTCCTCAATACTCAATCTTCAATCCACAATCCTCAATCCTCAATCATCAGTCTTCAATCGTCAATACTCAATCTTCAATCCTCAATCCTCAGTCCTCAGTCCTCAATACTCAATCTTCAATCCTCGATCCTCAATCCTCAATCCTCAATCCTCAATCCTCGATCCTCAATCTTCAATCCTCAGTCCCAAATCCTCAACCTTCAATCCTCAATCCTCAATCCACAATTCTCAATCCACAATCCTCAATCCTCAGACCTCAAACATCAATACACAACCCTCAGTCCTTGTCCTCAATCCACAACCCTCAATCCTCAATCCTCAATCTTCAATCATCAATATTCAATCTTCAATCCTCAATCCTCAATCCTCAATCCTCAATCCTCAACCCTCAATGTTCAATCCGCAATACCCAATCCTCAATGTTCAATCCTCAATCTTCAATCCTCGATACTCAATCTTCAATCCTCAATACTCAGTCCTCAAACTTCAATTCTGAATCCTCAATCCTGAATCCTCAATCTTCGGCCCTCAGTCCTCAACAGTCAGTTGTCAATCCTCAATCCTCAATAGAATATCCTCAATTCACAGTTTTCAATACACAATACTCAATCTGCAATCTTCAAACCTCTATCCACAAACATCAATTCTCATCACTCAACCCTCAACGCTCAGTCCTCAATGTTCAATCCTCAATCCTCAATCCTCAATCCTCAATCGTCAACCTTCAATTCTCAATACTCAATCCTCAATACTCAATCTTCGATCCTCAATCCTCAATCCTCAATCCTCAATCCTCAACCTTCAATCCTCAAAACTCAATCTTCAATCCTCGATCCTCAATACTCAATCCTCAATCCTCAATCCTCAATCGTCAGTCTTCAATCCTCAATACTCAATCTTCAAGCATCAATCCTCAATCCTCAATCCTCAATCCTCATTCATCAATCCTCAATACCCAATCCTCAATCTTCAATCCTCAATCCTCAATCCTCAATTCTCAATCCTCAGTCCTCAGTCCTCAGTCCTCAAACCTCAATCCTCAACCCTCAGCCCTCATCCTCAATCCTCAATCCTCAACCCTCAATCCTCTATCTTCAATCCTCGATACTCAATCTTCAATCCTCCATCCTCAGTCCTCAAACCTCAATTCTGAATCCTCAATCCTGAATCCTCAATCTTCGGCCCTCAGTCCTCAACATTCAGTTGTCAATCCTCAATCCTCAATAGAATATCCTCAATTCACAGTTTTCAATACACAATACTCAATCTGCAATGTTCAAACCTCTATCCACAAACATAAATTCTCATAACTCAACCCTCAACGCTCAGTCCTCAATGTTCAATCCTCAATCCTCAATCCTCAATCCTCAATCGTCAACCTTCAATTCTCAATACTCAACCTTCAGTCCTCAATCCTCAATCTTCAATCATCAATATTCAATCTTCAATCCTCAATCCTCAATCCTCAATCCTCAATCCTCAATCCTCATTCATCAATCCTCAATACCCAATCCTCAATCTTCAATCCTCAATCCTCAGTCCTCAGTCCTCAGTCCTCAATTCTCAATCCTCAATCCTCTGTCCTCAGTCCTCAAACCTCAATCCTCAACCCTCAGCCCTCATCCTCAATCCTCAATCCTCAACACTCAATCCTCAATCTTCAATCCTCGATACTCAATCTTCAATCCTCAATCCTCAGTCCTCAAACCTCAATTCTGAATCCTCAATCCTGAATCCTCAATCTTCGGCCCTCAGTCCTCAACAATCAGTTGTCAATCCTCAATCCTCAATAGAATATCCTCAATTCACAGTTTTCAATACACAATACTCAATCTGCAATCTTCAAACCTCTATCCACAAACATCAATTCTCATCACTCAACCCTCAACGCTCAGTCCTCAATGTTCAATCCTCAATCCTCAATCCTCAATCCTCAATCGTCAACCTTCAATTCTCAATACTCAATCCTCAATACACAATCTTCGATCCTCAATCCTCAATCCTCAATCCTCAATCCTCAATCCTCAATCCTCAACCCTGAATGTTCAATCCGCAATACCCAATCCACAATCTTCAGTCCTCAATCCCCAATCCTCAATCCTCAATCCTCAATCCTCAATCCTCATTCATCAATCCTCAATACCCAATCCTCAATCTTCAATCCTCAATCCTCAGTCCTCAGTCCTCAGTCCTCAAACCTCAATCCTCAACCCTCAGCCCTCATCCTCAATCCTCAATCCTCAACCCTCAATCCTCAATCTTCAATCCTCGATACTCAATCTTCAATCCTCAATACTCAGTCCTCAAACCTCAATTCTGAATCCTCAATCCTGAATCCTCAATCTTCGGCCCTCAGTCCTCAACATTCAGTTGTCAATCCTCAATCCTCAATAGAATATCCTCAATTCACAGTTTTCAATAGACAATACTCAATCTGCAATCTTCAAACCTCTATCCACAAACATCAATTCTCATCACTCAACCCTCAACGCTCAGTCCTCAATGTCCAATCCTCAATCCTCAATCCTCAATCCTCAACCGTCAACCTTCAATTCTCAATACTCAATCCTCAATACTCAATCTTCGATCCTCAATCCTCAATCCTCAATCCTCAATCCTCAATCCTCAATCCTCAACCCTCAATGTTCAATCCGCAATACCCAATCCACAATCTTCAGTCCTCAATCCCCAATCCTCAATCCTCAATCCTCAATCCTGAGTCCTCAATCCTCATTCTTCAATCCTCAATACCAAATCCTCTATCTTCAATCCTCAATCCTCAATCCTAAATTCTCAATCCTCAATCCTCGATCCTCAGACCTCAAACATCAATACTCAACCCTCAGTCCTCGTCCTCAATCCACAACCCTCAATCCTCAATCCTCAATCTTCAATCATCAATATACAATCCTCAATCCTCAATCCTCAATCCTCAATCCTCAATCTTCAATCCTCATTCTTCAACCCTCAATACCCATTACTCAATCTTCAATCTTCAATACTCAATCCTCAATCCTCAATTCTCAATCCTCAATCCCCAGTCCTCAGTCCTCAAACCTCAATCCACAACCCTCAGCCCTCATCGTCAATCCTCAATCTTCAATCCTCAATCCTCAATCTTCAATGCTCAATACTCAATCTTCAATCATCAATCTTCAATCCTCAATCCTCAGTCCTCAATACTCAATCTTCAATCCTCGATCCTCAATCCTCAATCCTCAATCCTCAATCCTCAACCCTCGATCCTCAATCTTCAATCCACAGTCCCAAATCCTCAATCTTCAACCCTCAATCCTCAGCCCTCAATCATCAATCCTCATTACTCAATCTTCAATCCTCAATTCTCAATCCTCAATCCTCAATCCTCATTATTCAATCCTCAATACCCATTCCACAATCTTCAATCCTCAATCCTCAATCCACAATTCTCAATCCTCAATCCTCAATCTTCAATCCTCAATACTCAATCGTCAATCCTCAATCCTCAATCCTCAATCCTCAATCCTCAATGTTCAATCCGCGATACCCAATCCTCAATGTTCAATCCTCAATCCTCAATCCTCAATCCTCAATGCTCAATCATCAATCCCCAATCCTCAATCCTCAGTCCTCAAACCTCAATCCTCAACCCTCAGCCCTCATCGTCAATCCTCAATCTTCAATCCTCAATCCTCAATCTTCAATGCTCAATACTCAACCTTCAATCCACAATCCTCAATTCTCAATCCTCAATCCTCAATCATCAATCCTCAATCCTCAATCCGCAATCCTCAATCGTCAGTCTTCAATCCTCAATTCTCAATCTTCAATCCTCAATCCTCAATCCTCAATCCTCAATCCTCATTCTTCAATCCTCAATACCCAATCCTCAATCCTCAATCTTTAATCCTCAAGCCTCAATCCTCAATTCTCAATCCTCAATCCTCAGTCCTCAGTCCTCAAACCTCAATCCTCAACCCTCATCCCGCATCCACAATCCTCAATCCTCAATCTTCAATGCTCAATCCTCAGTCCTCAATACTCAACCTTCAATCCTCGATCCTCAATCCTCAATCCTCAATCCTCAATCCTCGATCCTCAATCTTCAATCCTCAGTCCCAAATTGTCAATCTTCAATCCTCAATCCTCAACCCTCAATCGTCAATCCTCATTACTCAATCTTGAATCCTCAATCCTCAATCCTCAATCCTCAATCCTCATTCTTCAATCCTCAATACCCAATCCTCAATCTTCAATCCTCAATCCTCAATCCACAATTCTCAATCCTCAATCCTCAATCCTCAGACCTCAAACATCAATACACAACCCTCAGTCCTTGTCCTCAATCCACAACCCTCAATCCTCAATCCTCAATCTTCAACCATCAATATTCAATCTTCAATCCTCAATCCTCAATCCTCAATCCTCAATCCTCAACCCTCAATGTTCAATCCGCAATACCCAATCCTCAATGTTCAATCCTCAATCCTCAATCCTCAATCCTCAATCCTCAATCCTCAATCGTCAGTCTTCAATCCTCAATACTCAATCTTCAATCCTCAATCCTCAATCCTCAATCCTCAATCCTCATTCCTCAATCCTCAATAGCCAATCCTCAATCTTCAGTCCTCAATCCTCAATCCTCAATACTCAATCCTCAATCCTCAGTCCTCAGTCCTCAAACCTCAATCCTCATTACTCAATCTTCAATCCTCAATTCTCAATCCTCAATCCTCAGTCCTCATTATTCAATCCTAAATACCCAATCCACAATCTTCAATCCTCAATCCTCAATCCACAATTCTCAATCCTCAATCCTCAATCTTCAATCCTCAGTACTCAATCGTCAATCCTCAATCCTCAATCCTCAATCCTCAATCCTCAATCGTCAACCTTCAATTCTCAATACTCAATCCTCAATACTCAATCTTCGATCCTCAATCCTCAATCCTCAATCCTCAATCCTCAATCCTCAATCCTCAACCCTCAATGTTCAATCCGCAATACCCAATCCACAATCTTCAATCCTCAATCCCCAATCCTCAATCCTCAATCCTCAATCCTCAGTCCTCAATCCTCATTCTTCAATCCTCAATACCCAATCCTCAATCTTCAATCCTCAATCCTCAATCCACAATTCTCAATCCTCAATCCACAATCCTCAGACCTCAAACATCAATACACAACCCTCAGTCCTTGTCCTGAATCCACAACCCTCAAACCTCAATCCTCAATCTTCAATCATCAATATTCAATCTTCAATCCTCAATCCTCAATCCTCAATCCTCAATCCTCAACCCTCAATGTTCAATCCGCAATACCCAATCCTCAATGTTCAATCCTCAATCCTCAATCCTCAATCCTCAGTCCTCAATCCTCAATCTTCAATCCTCAATCCTCAGTCCTCAATACTCAATCTTCAATCCACAATCCTCAATCCTCAATCATCAGTCTTCAATCCTCAATACTCAATCTTCAATCCTCAATCCTCAAATCACAAACCTCAATCCTCATTCTTCAATCCTCAATACCCAATCCTCAATCCTCAATCTTTAATCCTCAATCCTCAATCCTCAATTCTCAATCCTCAATCCTCAGTCCTCAGTCTTCAAACCTCAATCCTCAACCCTCATCCCTCATCCACAATCCTCAATCCTCAATCTTCAATCCTCAATCCTCAGTCCTCAATACTCAATCTTCAATCCTCGATCCTCAATACTCAATCCTCAATTCTCAATCCTCGATCCTCAATCTTCAATCCTCAGTCCCAAATCCTCAATCTTCAATCCTCAATCCTCAATCCTCAATCTTCAATCATCAATATTCAATCTTCAATCCTCAATCCTCAATCCTCAATCCTCAATACTGAACACTCAATGTTCAATCCGCAATTCCCAATCCTCAATCTTCAATCCTCAATCCTCAATCCTCAATCCTCAATCCTCAATCCTCAATCCTCAATCCTCAATCCTCAATCCTCAGTCCGCAAACCTCAACCCTCAATCTTCAATCCTCAAAGCTCAATCTTCAATCCTCGATCCTCAATACTCAATCCTCAATCCTCAATCCTCAATCGTCAGTCTTCAATCCTCAATACTCAATCTTCAATCCTCAATCCTCAATCCTCAATCCTCAATCCTCATTCCTCAATCCTCAATACCCAATCCTCAATCTTCAGTCCTCAATCCTCAATCCTCAATTCTCAATCCTCAATCCTCAGTCCTCAGTCCTCAAACCTCAATCCTCATTACTCAATCTTCAATCCTCAATTCTCAATCCTCAATCCTCAATCCTCATTATTCAATCCTCAATACCCAATCCACAATCTTCAATCCTCAATCCTCAATCCACAATTCTCAATCCTCAATCCTCAATCTTCAATCCTCAATACTCAATCGTCAATCCTCAATCCTCAATCCTCAATCCTCAATCGTCAACCTTCAATTCTCAATACTCAATCCTCAATACTCAATCTTCGATCCTCAATCCTCAATCCTCAATCCTCAATCCTCAATCCTCAATCCTCAACCCTCAATGTTCAATCCGCAATACCCAATCCACAATCTTCAATCCTCAATCCCCAATCCTCAATCCTCAATCCTCAATCCTCAGTCCTCAATCCTCATTCTTCAATCCTCAATACCAAATCCTCAATCTTCAATCCTCAATCCTCAATCTTAAATTCTCAATCCTCAATCCTCGATCCTCAGACCTCAAACATCAATACTCAACCCTCAGTCCTCGTCCTCAATCCACAACCCTCAATCCTCAATCCTCAATCTTCAATCATCAATATACAATCCTCAATCCTCAATCCTCAATCCTCAATCTTCAATCCTCATTCTTCAATCCTCAATACCCATTACTCAATCTTCAATCTTCAATACTCAATCCTCAATCCTCAATTCTCAATCCTCAATCCCCAGTCCTCAGTCCTCAAACCTCAATCCTCAACCCTCAGCCCTCATCGTCAATCCTCAATCTTCAATCCTCAATCCTCAATCTTCAATGCTCAATACTCAATCTTCAATCATCAATCTTCAATCCTCAATCCTCAGTCCTCAATACTCAATCTTCAATCCTCGATCCTCAATCCTCAATCCTCAATCCTCAATCCTCAATCCTCAACCCTCGATCCTCAATCTTCAATCCACAGTCCCAAATCCTCAATCTTCAACCCTCAATCCTCAGCCCTCAATCATCAATCCTCATTACTCAATCTTCAATCCTCAATTCTCAATCCTCAATCCTCAATCCTCATTATTCAATCCTCAATACCCAATCCACAATCTTCAATCCTCAATCCTCAATCCACAATTCTCAATCCTCAATCCTCAATCTTCAATCCTCAATACTCAATCGTCAATCCTCAATCCTCAATCCTCAATCCTCAATCCTCAATGTTCAATCCGCGATACCCAATCCTCAATGTTCAATCCTCCATCCTCAATCCTCAATCCTCAATGCTCAATCATCAATCCCCAATCCTCAATCCTCAGTCCTAAAACCTCAATCCTCAACCCTCAGCCCTCATCGTCAATCCTCAATCTTCAATCCTCAATCCTGAATCTTCAATGCTCAATACTCAACCTTCAATCCACAATCCTCAATTCTCAATCCTCAATCCTCAATCATCAATCCTCAATCCTCAATCCTCAATCCTCAATCGTCAGTCTTCAATCCTCAATACTCAATCTTCAATCCTCAATCCTCAATCCTCAATCCTCAATCCTCATTCTTCAATCCTCAATACCCAATCCTCAATGTTCAATCCTCAATCCTCAATCCTCAATCCTCAATCCTCAATCCTCAATCTTCAATCCTCAATCCTCAGTCCTCAATACTCAATCTTCAATCCACAATCCTCAATCCTCAATCATCAGTCTTCAATCGTCAATACTCAATCTTCAATCCTCAATCCTCAGTCCTCAGTCCTCAATACTCAATCTTCAATCCTCGATCCTCAATCCTCAATCCTCAATCCTCAATCCTCGATCCTCAATCTTCAATCCTCAGTCCCAAATCCTCAACCTTCAATCCTCAATCCTCAATCCACAATTCTCAATCCACAATCCTCAATCCTCAGACCTCAAACATCAATACACAACCCTCAGTCCTTGTCCTCAATCCACAACCCTCAATCCTCAATCCTCAATCTTCAATCATCAATATTCAATTTTCAATCCTCAATCCTCAATCCTCAATCCTCAATCCTCAACCCTCAATGTTCAATCCGCAATACCCAATCCTCAATGTTCAATCCTCAATCTTCAATCCTCGATACTCAATCTTCAATCCTCAATACTCAGTCCTCAAACTTCAATTCTGAATCCTCAATCCTGAATCCTCAATCTTCGGCCCTCAGTCCTCAACAGTCAGTTGTCAATCCTCAATCCTCAATAGAATATCCTCAATTCACAGTTTTCAATACACAATACTCAATCTGCAATCTTCAAACCTCTATCCACAAACATCAATTCTCATCACTCAACCCTCAACGCTCAGTCCTCAATGTTCAATCCTCAATCCTCAATCCTCAATCCTCAATCGTCAACCTTCAATTCTCAATACTCAATCCTCAATACTCAATCTTCGATCCTCAATCCTCAATCCTCAATCCTCAATCCTCAACCTTCAATCCTCAAAACTCAATCTTCAATCCTCGATCCTCAATACTCAATCCTCAATCCTCAATCCTCAATCGTCAGTCTTCAATCCTCAATACTCAATCTTCAAGCATCAATCCTCAATCCTCAATCCTCAATCCTCATTCATCAATCCTCAATACCCAATCCTCAATCTTCAATCCTCAATCCTCAATCCTCAATTCTCAATCCTCAGTCCTCAGTCCTCAGTCCTCAAACCTCAATCCTCAACCCTCAGCCCTCATCCTCAATCCTCAATCCTCAACCCTCAATCCTCTATCTTCAATCCTCGATACTCAATCTTCAATCCTCCATCCTCAGTCCTCAAACCTCAATTCTGAATCCTCAATCCTGAATCCTCAATCTTCGGCCCTCAGTCCACAACATTCAGTTGTCAATCCTCAATCCTCAATAGAATATCCTCAATTCACAGTTTTCAATACACAATACTCAATCTGCAATGTTCAAACCTCTATCCACAAACATAAATTCTCATAACTCAACCCTCAACGCTCAGTCCTCAATGTTCAATCCTCAATCCTCAATCCTCAATCCTCAATCGTCAACCTTCAATTCTCAATACTCAACCTTCAGTCCTCAATCCTCAATCTTCAATCATCAATATTCAATCTTCAATCCTCAATCCTCAATCCTCAATCCTCAATCCTCAATCCTCATTCATCAATCCTCAATACCCAATCCTCAATCTTCAATCCTCAATCCTCAGTCCTCAGTCCTCAATTCTCAATCCTCAATCCTCTGTCCTCAGTCCTCAAACCTCAATCCTCAACCCTCAGCCCTCATCCTCAATCCTCAATCCTCAACACTCAATCCTCAATCTTCAATCCTCGATACTCAATCTTCAATCCTCAATCCTCAGTCCTCAAACCTCAATTCTGAATCCTCAATCCTGAATCCTCAATCTTCGGCCCTCAGTCCTCAACAATCAGTTGTCAATCCTCAATCCTCAATAGAATATCCTCAATTCACAGTTTTCAATACACAATACTCAATCTGCAATCTTCAAACCTCTATCCACAAACATCAATTCTCATCACTCAACCCTCAACGCTCAGTCCTCAATGTTCAATCCTCAATCCTCAATCCTCAATCCTCAATCGTCAACCTTCAATTCTCAATACTCAATCCTCAATACACAATCTTCGATCCTCAATCCTCAATCCTCAATCCTCAATCCTCAATCCTCAATCCTCAACCCTCAATGTTCTATCCGCAATACCCAATCCACAATCTTCAGTCCTCAATCCCCAATCCTCAATCCTCAATCCTCAATCCTCAATCCTCATTCATCAATCCTCAATACCCAATCCTCAATCTTCAATCCTCAATCCTCAGTCCTCAGTCCTCAGTCCTCAAACCTCAATCCTCAACCCTCAGCCCTCATCCTCAATCCTCAATCCTCAACCCTCAATCCTCAATCTTCAATCCTCGATACTCAATCTTCAATCCTCAATACTCAGTCCTCAAACCTCAATTCTGAATCCTCAATCCTGAATCCTCAATCTTCGGCCCTCAGTCCTCAACATTCAGTTGTCAATCCTCAATCCTCAATAGAATATCCTCAATTCACAGTTTTCAATACACAATACTCAATCTGCAATCTTCAAACCTCTATCCACAAACATCAATTCTCATCACTCAACCCTCAACGCTCAGTCCTCAATGTCCAATCCTCAATCCTCAATCCTCAATCCTCAACCGTCAACCTTCAATTCTCAATACTCAATCCTCAATACTCAATCTTCGATCCTCAATCCTCAATCCTCAATCCTCAATCCTCAATCCTCAATCCTCAACCCTCAATGTTCAATCCGCAATACCCAATCCACAATCTTCAGTCCTCAATCCCCAATCCTCAATCCTCAATCCTCAATCCTGAGTCCTCAATCCTCATTCTTCAATCCTCAATACCAAATCCTCTATCTTCAATCCTCAATCCTCAATCCTAAATTCTCAATCCTCAATCCTCGATCCTCAGACCTCAAACATCAATACTCAACCCTCAGTCCTCGTCCTCAATCCACAACCCTCAATCCTCAATCCTCAATCTTCAATCATCAATATACAATCCTCAATCCTCAATCCTCAATCCTCAATCCTCAATCTTCAATCCTCATTCTTCAACCCTCAATACCCATTACTCAATCTTCAATCTTCAATACTCAATCCTCAATCCTCAATTCTCAATCCTCAATCCCCAGTCCTCAGTCCTCAAACCTCAATCCACAACCCTCAGCCCTCATCGTCAATCCTCAATCTTCAATCCTCAATCCTCAATCTTCAATGCTCAATACTCAATCTTCAATCATCAATCTTCAATCCTCAATCCTCAGTCCTCAATACTCAATCTTCAATCCTCGATCCTCAATCCTCAATCCTCAATCCTCAATCCTCAACCCTCGATCCTCAATCTTCAATCCACAGTCCCAAATCCTCAATCTTCAACCCTCAATCCTCAGCCCTCAATCATCAATCCTCATTACTCAATCTTCAATCCTCAATTCTCAATCCTCAATCCTCAATCCTCATTATTCAATCCTCAATACCCATTCCACAATCTTCAATCCTCAATCCTCAATCCACAATTCTCAATCCTCAATCCTCAATCTTCAATCCTCAATACTCAATCGTCAATCCTCAATCCTCAATCCTCAATCCTCAATCCTCAATGTTCAATCCGCGATACCCAATCCTCAATGTTCAATCCTCAATCCTCAATCCTCAATCCTCAATGCTCAATCATCAATCCCCAATCCTCAATCCTCAGTCCTCAAACCTCAATCCTCAACCCTCAGCCCTCATCGTCAATCCTCAATCTTCAATCCTCAATCCTCAATCTTCAATGCTCAATACTCAACCTTCAATCCACAATCCTCAATTCTCAATCCTCAATCCTCAATCATCAATCCTCAATCCTCAATCCTCAATCCTCAATCCTCAATCGTCAGTCTTCAATCCTCAATACTCAATCTTCAATCCTCAATCCTCAATCCTCAATCCTCAATCCTCATTCTTCAATCCTCAATACCCAATCCTCAATCCTCAATCTTTAATCCTCAAGCCTCAATCCTCAATTCTCAATCCTCAATCCTCAGTCCTCAGTCCTCAAACCTCAATCCTCAACCCTCATCCCGCATCCACAATCCTCAATCCTCAATCTTCAATGCTCAATCCTCAGTCCTCAATACTCAACCTTCAATCCTCGATCCTCAATCCTCAATCCTCAATCCTCAATCCTCGATCCTCAATCTTCAATCCTCAGTCCCAAATTGTCAATCTTCAATCCTCAATCCTCAACCCTCAATCGTCAATCCTCATTACTCAATCTTGAATCCTCAATCCTCAATCCTCAATCCTCAATCCTCATTCTTCAATCCTCAATACCCAATCCTCAATCTTCAATCCTCAATCCTCAATCCACAATTCTCAATCCTCAATCCTCAATCCTCAGACCTCAAACATCAATACACAACCCTCAGTCCTTGTCCTCAATCCACAACCCTCAATCCTCAATCCTCAATCTTCAACCATCAATATTCAATCTTCAATCCTCAATCCTCAATCCTCAATCCTCAATCCTCAACCCTCAATGTTCAATCCGCAATACCCAATCCTCAATGTTCAATCCTCAATCCTCAATCCTCAATCCTCAATCCTCAATCCTCAATCGTCAGTCTTCAATCCTCAATACTCAATCTTCAATCCTCAATCCTCAATCCTCAATCCTCAATCCTCATTCCTCAATCCTCAATAGCCAATCCTCAATCTTCAGTCCTCAATCCTCAATCCTCAATACTCAATCCTCAATCCTCAGTCCTCAGTCCTCAAACCTCAATCCTCATTACTCAATCTTCAATCCTCAATTCTCAATCCTCAATCCTCAGTCCTCATTATTCAATCCTAAATACCCAATCCACAATCTTCAATCCTCAATCCTCAATCCACAATTCTCAATCCTCAATCCTCAATCTTCAATCCTCAGTACTCAATCGTCAATCCTCAATCCTCAATCCTCAATCCTCAATCCTCAATCGTCAACCTTCAATTCTCAATACTCAATCCTCAATACTCAATCTTCGATCCTCAATCCTCAATCCTCAATCCTCAATCCTCAATCCTCAATCCTCAACCCTCAATGTTCAATCCGCAATACCCAATCCACAATCTTCAATCCTCAATCCCCAATCCTCAATCCTCAATCCTCAATCCTCAGTCCTCAATCCTCATTCTTCAATCCTCAATACCCAATCCTCAATCTTCAATCCTCAATCCTCAATCCACAATTCTCAATCCTCAATCCACAATCCTCAGACCTCAAACATCAATACACAACCCTCAGTCCTTGTCCTGAATCCACAACCCTCAAACCTCAATCCTCAATCTTCAATCATCAATATTCAATCTTCAATCCTCAATCCTCAATCCTCAATCCTCAATCCTCAACCCTCAATGTTCAATCCGCAATACCCAATCCTCAATGTTCAATCCTCAATCCTCAATCCTCAATCCTCAGTCCTCAATCCTCAATCTTCAATCCTCAATCCTCAGTCCTCAATACTCAATCTTCAATCCACAATCCTCAATCCTCAATCATCAGTCTTCAATCCTCAATACTCAATCTTCAATCCTCAATCCTCAAATCACAAACCTCAATCCTCATTCTTCAATCCTCAATACCCAATCCTCAATCCTCAATCTTTAATCCTCAATCCTCAATCCTCAATTCTCAATCCTCAATCCTCAGTCCTCAGTCTTCAAACCTCAATCCTCAACCCTCATCCCTCATCCACAATCCTCAATCCTCAATCTTCAATCCTCAATCCTCAGTCCTCAATACTCAATCTTCAATCCTCGATCCTCAATACTCAATCCTCAATTCTCAATCCTCGATCCTCAATCTTCAATCCTCAGTCCCAAATCCTCAATCTTCAATCCTCAATCCTCAATCCTCAATCTTCAATCATCAATATTCAATCTTCAATCCTCAATCCTCAATCCTCAATCCTCAATACTGAACACTCAATGTTCAATCCGCAATTCCCAATCCTCAATCTTCAATCCTCAATCCTCAATCCTCAATCCTCAATCCTCAATCCTCAATCCTCAATCCTCAATCCTCAATCCTCAGTCCCCAAACCTCAACCCTCAATCTTCAATCCTCAAAGCTCAATCTTCAATCCTCGATCCTCAATACTCAATCCTCAATCCTCAATCCTCAATCGTCAGTCTTCAATCCTCAATACTCAATCTTCAATCCTCAATCCTCAATCCTCAATCCTCAATCCTCATTCCTCAATCCTCAATACCCAATCCTCAATCTTCAGTCCTCAATCCTCAATCCTCAATTCTCAATCCTCAATCCTCAGTCCTCAGTCCTCAAACCTCAATCCTCATTACTCAATCTTCAATCCTCAATTCTCAATCCTCAATCCTCAATCCTCATTATTCAATCCTCAATACCCAATCCACAATCTTCAATCCTCAATCCTCAATCCACAATTCTCAATCCTCAATCCTCAATCTTCAATCCTCAATACTCAATCGTCAATCCTCAATCCTCAATCCTCAATCCTCAATCGTCAACCTTCAATTCTCAATACTCAATCCTCAATACTCAATCTTCGATCCTCAATCCTCAATCCTCAATCCTCAATCCTCAATCCTCAATCCTCAACCCTCAATGTTCAATCCGCAATACCCAATCCACAATCTTCAATCCTCAATCCCCAATCCTCAACCCTCAATCCTCAATCCTCAGTCCTCAATCCTCATTCTTCAATCCTCAATACCAAATCCTCAATCTTCAATCCTCAATCCTCAATCTTAAATTCTCAATCCTCAATCCTCGATCCTCAGACCTCAAACATCAATACTCAACCCTCAGTCCTCGTCCTCAATCCACAACCCTCAATCCTCAATCCTCAATCTTCAATCATCAATATACAATCCTCAATCCTCAATCCTCAATCCTCAATCTTCAATCCTCATTCTTCAATCCTCAATACCCATTACTCAATCTTCAATCTTCAATACTCAATCCTCAATCCTCAATTCTCAATCCTCAATCCCCAGTCCTCAGTCCTCAAACCTCAATCCTCAACCCTCAGCCCTCATCGTCAATCCTCAATCTTCAATCCTCAATCCTCAATCTTCAATGCTCAATACTCAATCTTCAATCATCAATCTTCAATCCTCAATCCTCAGTCCTCAATACTCAATCTTCAATCCTCGATCCTCAATCCTCAATCCTCAATCCTCAATCCTCAATCCTCAACCCTCGATCCTCAATCTTCAATCCACAGTCCCAAATCCTCAATCTTCAACCCTCAATCCTCAGCCCTCAATCATCAATCCTCATTACTCAATCTTCAATCCTCAATTCTCAATCCTCAATCCTCAATCCTCATTATTCAATCCTCAATACCCAATCCACAATCTTCAATCCTCAATCCTCAATCCACAATTCTCAATCCTCAATCCTCAATCTTCAATCCTCAATACTCAATCGTCAATCCTCAATCCTCAATCCTCAATCCTCAATCCTCAATGTTCAATCCGCGATACCCAATCCTCAATGTTCAATCCTCAATCCTCAATCCTCAATCCTCAATGCTCAATCATCAATCCCCAATCCTCAATCCTCAGTCCTCAAACCTCAATCCTCAACCCTCAGCCCTCATCGTCAATCCTCAATCTTCAATCCTCAATCCTCAATCTTCAATGCTCAATACTCAACCTTCAATCCACAATCATCAATTCTCAATCCTCAATCCTCAATCATCAATCCTCAATCCTCAATCCTCAATCCTCAATCGTCAGTCTTCAATCCTCAATACTCAATCTTCAATCCTCAATCCTCAATCCTCAATCCTCAATCCTCATTCTTCAATCCTCAATACCCAATCCTCAATCCTCAATCTTTAATCCTCAAGCCTCAATCCTCAATTCTCAATCCTCAATCCTCAGTCCTCAGTCCTCAAACCTCAATCCTCAACCCTCATCCCGCATCCACAATCCTCAATCCTCAATCTTCAATGCTCAATCCTCAGTCCTCAATACTCAACCTTCAATCCTCGATCCTCAATCCTCAATCCTCAATCCTCAATCCTCGATCCTCAATCTTCAATCCTCAGTCCCAAATCCTCAATCTTCAATCCTCAATCCTCAACCCTCAATCGTCAATCCTCATTACTCAATCTTGAATCCTCAATCCTCAATCCTCAATCCTCAATCCTCATTCTTCAATCCTCAATACCCAATCCTCAATCTTCAATCCTCAATCCTCAATCCACAATTCTCAATCCTCAATCCTCAATCCTCAGACCTCAAACATCAATAAACAACCCTCAGTCCTTGTCCTCAATCCACAACCCTCAATCCTCAATCCTCAATCTTCAATCATCAATATTCAATCTTCAATCCTCAATCCTCAATCCTCAATCCTCAATCCTCAACCCTCAATGTTCAATCCGCAATACCCAATCCTCAATGTTCAATCCTCAATCCTCAATCTTCAATCCTCAATCCTCAATCCTCAATCGTCAGTCTTCAATCCTCAATACTCAATCTTCAATCCTCAATCCTCAATCCTCAATCCTCAATCCTCATTCCTCAATCCTCAATAGCCAATCCTCAATCTTCAGTCCTCAATCCTCAATCCTCAATACTCAATCCTCAATCCTCAGTCCTCAGTCCTCAAACCTCAATCCTCATTACTCAATCTTCAATCCTCAATTCTCAATCCTCAATCCTCAGTCCTCATTATTCAATCCTAAATACCCAATCCACAATCTTCAATCCTCAATCCTCAATCCACAATTCTCAATCCTCAATCCTCAATCTTCAATCCTCAGTACTCAATCGTCAATCCTCAATCCTCAATCCTCAATCCTCAATCGTCAACCTTCAATTCTCAATACTCAATCCTCAATACTCAATCTTTGATCCTGAATCCTCAATCCTCAATCCTCAATCCTCAATCCTCAATCCTCAACCCTCAATGTTCAATCCGCAATACCCAATCCACAATCTTCAATCCTCAATCCCCAATCCTCAATCCTCAATCCTCAATCCTCAGTCCTCAATCCTCATTCTTCAATCCTCAATACCAAATCCTCAATCTTCAATCCTCAATCCTCAATCCTAAATTCTCAATCCTCAATCCTCGATCCTCAGACCTCAAACATCAATACTCAACCCTCAGTCCTCGTCCTCAATCCACAACCCTCAATCCTCAATCCTCAATCTTCAATCATCAATATACAATCCTCAATCCTCAATCCTCAATCCTCAATCCTCAATGTTCAATCCGCGATACCCAATCCTCAATGTTCAATCCTCAATCCTCAATCCTCAATCCTCAATGCTCAATCATCAAAACCCAATCCTCAATCCTCAGTCCTCAAACCTCAATCCTCAACCCTCAGCCCTCATCGTCAATGCTCAATCTTCAATCCTCAATCCTCAATCTTCAATGCTCAATACTCAACCTTCAATACACAATCCTCAATTCTCAATCCTCAATCCTCAATCATCAATCCTCAATCCTCAATCCTCAGTCCTCAATCGTCAGTCTTCAATCCTCAATACTCAATCTTCAATCCTCAATCCTCAATCCTCAATCCTCAATCCTCAATCCTCATTCTTCAATCCTCAATACCCAATCCTCAATCCTCAATCTTTAATCCTCAAGCCTCAATCCTCAATTCTCAATCCTCAATCCTCAGTCCTCAGTCCTCAAACCTCAATCCTCAACCCTCATCCCGCATCCACAATCCTCAATCCTCAATCTTCAATCCTCAATCCTCAGTCCTCAATACTCAACCTTCAATCCTCGATCCTCAATCCTCAATCCTCAATCCTCAATCCTCGATCCTCAATCTTCAATCCTTAGTCCCAAATCCTCAATCTTCAATCCTCAATCCTCAACCCTCAATCGTCAATCCTCATTACTCAATCTTGAATCCTCAATCCTCAATCCTCAATCCTCAATCCTCATTCTTCAATCCTCAATACCCAATCCTCAATCTTCAATCCTCAATCCTCAATCCACAATTCTCAATCCTCAATCCACAATCCTCAGACCTCAAACATCAATACACAACCCTCAGTCCTTGTCCTGAATCCACAACCCTCAATCCTCAATCCTCAATCTTCAATCATCAATATTCAATCTTCAATCCTCAATCCTCAATCCTCAATCCTCAATCCTCAACCCTCAATGTTCAATCCGCAATACCCAATCCTCAATGTTCAATCCTCAATCCTCAATCCTCAATCCTCAATCCTCAATCCTCAATCTTCAATCCTCAATCCTCAGTCCTCAATACTCAATCTTCAATCCACAATCCTCAATCCTCAATCATCAGTCTTCAATCCTCAATACTCAATCTTCAATCCTCAATCCTCAAATCACAAACCTCAATCCTCATTCTTCAATCCTCAATACCCAATCCTCAATCCTCAATCTTTAATCCTCAATCCTCAATCCTCAATTCTCAATCCTCAATCCTCAGTCCTCAGTCTTCAAACCTCAATCCTCAACCCTCATCCCTCATCCACAATCCTCAATCCTCAATCTTCAATCCTCAATCCTCAGTCCTCAATACTCAATCTTCAATCCTCGATCCTCAATCCTCAATCCTCAATCCTCAATCCTCGATCCTCAATCTTCAATCCTCAGTCCCAAATCCTCAATCTTCAATCCTCAATCCTCAATCCTCAATCTTCAATCATCAATATTCAATCTTCAATCCTCAATCCTCAATCCTCAATCCTCAATCCTGAACACTCAATGTTCAATCCGCAATTCCCAATCCTCAATCTTCAATCCTCAATCCTCAATCCTCAATCCTCAATCCTCAATCCTCAATCCTCAATCCTCAATCCTCAATCCTCAGTCCCCAAACCTCAACCCTCAATCTTCAATCCTCAAAGCTCAATCTTCAATCCTCGATCCTCAATACTCAATCCTCAATCCTCAATCCTCAATCGTCAGTCTTCAATCCTCAATACTCAATCTTCAATCCTCAATCCTCAATCCTCAATCCTCAATCCTCATTCCTCAATCCTCAATACCCAATCCTCAATCTTCAGTCCTCAATCCTCAATCCTCAATTCTCAATCCTCAATCCTCAGTCCTCAGTCCTCAAACCTCAATCCTCATTACTCAATCTTCAATCCTCAATTCTCAATCCTCAATCCTCAATCCTCATTATTCAATCCTCAATACCCAATCCACAATCTTCAATCCTCAATCCTCAATCCACAATTCTCAATCCTCAATCCTCAATCTTCAATCCTCAATACTCAATCGTCAATCCTCAATCCTCAATCCTCAATCCTCAATCGTCAACCTTCAATTCTCAATACTCAATCCTCAATACTCAATCTTCGATCCTCAATCCTCAATCCTCAATCCTCAATCCTCAATCCTCAATCCTCAACCCTCAATGTTCAATCCGCAATACCCAATCCACAATCTTCAATCCTCAATCCCCAATCCTCAATCCTCAATCCTCAATCCTCAGTCCTCAATCCTCATTCTTCAATCCTCAATACCAAATCCTCAATCTTCAATCCTCAATCCTCAATCTTAAATTCTCAATCCTCAATCCTCGATCCTCAGACCTCAAACATCAATACTCAACCCTCAGTCCTCGTCCTCAATCCACAACCCTCAATCCTCAATCCTCAATCTTCAATCATCAATATACAATCCTCAATCCTCAATCCTCAATCCTCAATCCTCAATCTTCAATCCTCATTCTTCAATCCTCAATACCCATTACTCAATCTTCAATCTTCAATACTCAATCCTCAATCCTCAATTCTCAATCCTCAATCCCCAGTCCTCAGTCCTCAAACCTCAATCCTCAACCCTCAGCCCTCATCGTCAATCCTCAATCTTCAATCCTCAATCCTCAATCTTCAATGCTCAATACTCAATCTTCAATCATCAATCTTCAATCCTCAATCCTCAGTCCTCAATACTCAATCTTCAATCCTCGATCCTCAATCCTCAATCCTCAATCCTCAATCCTCAACCCTCGATCCTCAATCTTCAATCCACAGTCCCAAATCCTCAATCTTCAATCCTCAATCCTCAGCCCTCAATCATCAATCCTCATTACTCAATCTTCAATCCTCACTTCTCAATCCTCAATCCTCAATCCTCATTATTCAATCCTCAATACCCAATCCACAATCTTCAATCCTCAATCCTCAATCCACAATTCTCAATCCTCAATCCTCAATCTTCAATCCTCAATACTCAATCGTCAATCATCAATCCTCAATCCTCGATCCTCAATCCTCAATGTTCAATCCGCGATACCCAATCCTCAATGTTCAATCCTCAATCCTCAATCCTCAATCCTCAATCGTCAGTCTTCAATCCTCAATACTCAATCTTCAATCCCCAATCCTCAATCCTCAATCCTCAATCCTCATTCTTCAATCCTCTATACCGAATCCTCAATCCTCAATCTTTAATCCTCAAGCCTCAATCCTCAATTCTCAATCCTCAATCCTCAGTCCTCAGTCCTCAAACCTCAATCCTCAACCCTCATCCCGCATCCACAATCCTCAATCCTCAATCTTCAATCCTCAATCCTCAGTCCTCAATACTCAACCTTCAATCCTCGATCCTCAATCCTCAATCCTCAATCCCCAATCCTCGATCCTCAATCTTCAATCCTCAGTCCCAAATCCTCAATCTTCAATCCTCAATCCTCAACCCTCAATCGTCAATCCTCATTACTCAATCTTGAATCCTCAATCCTCAATCCTCAATCCTCAATCCTCATTCTTCAATCCTCAATACCCAATCCTCAATCTTCAATCCTCAATCCTCAATCCACAATTCCCAATCCTCAATCCTCAATCCTCAGACCTCAAACATCAATACACAACCCTCAGTCCTTGTCCTCAATCCACAACCCTCAATCCTCAATCCTCAATCTTCAATCATCAATATTCAATCTTCAAGCCTCAAAACTCAATCTTCAATCCTCAATCCTCAATCCTCAATCCTCAACCCTCAATGTTCAATCCGCAATACCCAATCCTCAATGTTCAATCCTCAATCCTCAATCCTCAATCCTCAATCTTCAATCCTCAATCCTCAGTCCTCAATACTCAATCTTCAATCCACAATCCTCAATCCTCAATCATCAGTCTTCAATCCTCAATACTCAATCTTCAATCCTCAATCCTCAAATCACAAACCTCAATCCTCATTCTTCAATCCTCAATACCCAATCCTCAATCCTCAATCTTTAATCCTCAATCCTCAATCCTCAATTCTCAATCCTCAATCCTCAGTCCTCAGTCCTCAAACCTCAATCCTCAACCCTCATCCCTCATCCACAATCCTCAATCCTCAATCTTCAATCCTCAATCCTCAGTCCTCAATTCTCAATCTTCAATCCTCGATCCTCAATCCTCAATCCTCAATCCTCAATCCTCGATCCTCAATCTTCAATCCTCAGTCCCAAATCCTCAATCTTCAATCCTCAATCCTCAACCATCAATCTTCAATCCTCATTACTCAATCTTCAATCCTCAATTCTCAATCCTCAATCCTCAATCTTCAATCCTCAATCCTCAATCCACAATTCTCAATCCTCAATCCTCAATCCTCAGACCTCAAACATCAATACACAACCCTCAGTCCTTGTCCTCAATCCACAACCCTCAATCCTCAATCCTCAACCTTCAATCATCAATATTCAATCTTCAATCCTCAATCCTCAATCCTCAATCCTCAATCCTGAACACTCAATGTTCAATCCGCAATTCCCAATCCTCAATCTTCAATCCTCAATCCTCAATCCTCAATCCTCAATCCTCAATCCTCAATCCTCAATCCTCAATCCTCAATCCTCAATCCTCAATCCTCAATCCTCAACCCTCGATCCTCAATCTTCAATCCACAGTCCCAAATCCTCAATCTTCAATCCTCAATCCTCAGCCCTCAATCATCAATCCTCATTACTCAATCTTCAATCCTCAATTCTCAATCCTCAATCCTCAATCCTCATTATTCAATCCTCAATACCCAATCCACAATCTTCAATCCTCAATCCTCAATCCACAATTCTCAATCCTCAATCCTCAATCTTCAATCCTCAATACTCAATCGTCAATCATCAATCCTCAATCCTCGATCCTCAATCCTCAATGTTCAATCCGCGATACCCAATCCTCAATGTTCAATCCTCAATCCTCAATCCTCAATCCTCAATGCTCAATCATCAATCCCCAATCCTCAATCCTCAGTCCTCAAACCTCAATCCTCAACCCTCAGCCCTCATCGTCAATCCTCAATCTTCAATCCTCAATCCTCAATCTTCAATGCTCAATACTCAACCTTCAATCCACAATCCTCAATTCTCAATCCTCAATCCTCAATCATCAATCCTCAATCCTCAATCCTCAATCCTCAATCGTCAGTCTTCAATCCTCAATACTCAATCTTCAATCCTCAATCCTCAATCCTCTATCCTCAATCCTCATTCTTCAATCCCCTATACCGAATCCTCAATCCTCAATCTTTAATCCTCAAGCCACAATCCTCAATTCTCAATCCTCAATCCTCAGTCCTCAGTCCTCAAACCTCAATCCTCAACCCTCATCCCGCATCCACAATCCTCAATCCTCAATCTTCAATCCTCAATCCTCAGTCCTCAATACTCAACCTTCAATCCTCGATCCTCAATCCTCAATCCTCAATCCCCAATCCTCGATCCTCAATCTTCAATCCTCAGTCCCAAATCCTCAATCTTCAATCCTCAATCCTCAACCCTCAATCGTCAATCCTCATTACTCAATCTTGAATCCTCAATCCTCAATCCTCAATCCTCAATCCTCATTCTTCAATCCTCAATACCCAATCCTCAATCTTCAATCCTCAATCCTCAATCCACAATTCTCAATCCTCAATCCTCAATCCTCAGACCTCAAACATCAATACACAACCCTCAGTCCTTGTCCTCAATCCACAACCCTCAATCCTCAATCCTCAATCTTCAATCATCAATATTCAATCTTCAAGCCTCAAAACTCAATCTTCAATCCTCAATCCTCAATCCTCAATCCTCAACCCTCAATGTTCAATCCGCAATACCCAATCCTCAATGTTCAATCCTCAATCCTCAATCCTCAATCCTCAATCTTCAATCCTCAATCTTCAGTCCTCAATCCTCAATCCTCAATACTCAATCCTCAATCCTCAGTCCTCAGTCCTCAAACCTCAATCCTCATTACTCAATCTTCAATCCTCAATTCTCAATCCTCAATCCTCAGTCCTCATTATTCAATCCTAAATACCCAATCCACAATCTTCAATCCTCAATCCTCAATCCACAATTCTCAATCCTCAATCCTCAATCTTCAATCCTCAGTACTCAATCGTCAATCCTCAATCCTCAATCCTCAATCCTCAATCGTCAACCTTCAATTCTCAATACTCAATCCTCAATACTCAATCTTTGATCCTGAATCCTCAATCCTCAATCCTCAATCCTCAATCCTCAATCCTCAACCCTCAATGTTCAATCCGCAATACCCAATCCACAATCTTCAATCCTCAATCCCCAATCCTCAATCCTCAATCCTCAATCCTCAGTCCTCAATCCTCATTCTTCAATCCTCAATACCAAATCCTCAATCTTCAATCCTCAATCCTCAATCCTAAATTCTCAATCCTCAATCCTCGATCCTCAGACCTCAAACATCAATACTCAACCCTCAGTCCTCGTCCTCAATCCACAACCCTCAATCCTCAATCCTCAATCTTCAATCATCAATATACAATCCTCAATCCTCAATCCTCAATCCTCAATCCTCAATCCTCAATGTTCAATCCGCGATACCCAATCCTCAATGTTCAATCCTCAATCCTCAATCCTCAATCCTCAATGCTCAATCATCAAAACCCAATCCTCAATCCTCAGTCCTCAAACCTCAATCCTCAACCCTCAGCCCTCATCGTCAATGCTCAATCTTCAATCCTCAATCCTCAATCTTCAATGCTCAATACTCAACCTTCAATACACAATCCTCAATTCTCAATCCTCAATCCTCAATCATCAATCCTCAATCCTCAATCCTCAGTCCTCAATCGTCAGTCTTCAATCCTCAATACTCAATCTTCAATCCTCAATCCTCAATCCTCAATCCTCAATCCTCAATCCTCATTCTTCAATCCTCAATACCCAATCCTCAATCCTCAATCTTTAATCCTCAAGCCTCAATCCTCAATTCTCAATCCTCAATCCTCAGTCCTCAGTCCTCAAACCTCAATCCTCAACCCTCATCCCGCATCCACAATCCTCAATCCTCAATCTTCAATCCTCAATCCTCAGTCCTCAATACTCAACCTTCAATCCTCGATCCTCAATCCTCAATCCTCAATCCTCAATCCTCGATCCTCAATCTTCAATCCTTAGTCCCAAATCCTCAATCTTCAATCCTCAATCCTCAACCCTCAATCGTCAATCCTCATTACTCAATCTTGAATCCTCAATCCTCAATCCTCAATCCTCAATCCTCATTCTTCAATCCTCAATACCCAATCCTCAATCTTCAATCCTCAATCCTCAATCCACAATTCTCAATCCTCAATCCACAATCCTCAGACCTCAAACATCAATACACAACCCTCAGTCCTTGTCCTGAATCCACAACCCTCAATCCTCAATCCTCAATCTTCAATCATCAATATTCAATCTTCAATCCTCAATCCTCAATCCTCAATCCTCAATCCTCAACCCTCAATGTTCAATCCGCAATACCCAATCCTCAATGTTCAATCCTCAATCCTCAATCCTCAATCCTCAATCCTCAATCCTCAATCTTCAATCCTCAATCCTCAGTCCTCAATACTCAATCTTCAATCCACAATCCTCAATCCTCAATCATCAGTCTTCAATCCTCAATACTCAATCTTCAATCCTCAATCCTCAAATCACAAACCTCAATCCTCATTCTTCAATCCTCAATACCCAATCCTCAATCCTCAATCTTTAATCCTCAATCCTCAATCCTCAATTCTCAATCCTCAATCCTCAGTCCTCAGTCTTCAAACCTCAATCCTCAACCCTCATCCCTCATCCACAATCCTCAATCCTCAATCTTCAATCCTCAATCCTCAGTCCTCAATACTCAATCTTCAATCCTCGATCCTCAATCCTCAATCCTCAATCCTCAATCCTCGATCCTCAATCTTCAATCCTCAGTCCCAAATCCTCAATCTTCAATCCTCAATCCTCAATCCTCAATCTTCAATCATCAATATTCAATCTTCAATCCTCAATCCTCAATCCTCAATCCTCAATCCTGAACACTCAATGTTCAATCCGCAATTCCCAATCCTCAATCTTCAATCCTCAATCCTCAATCCTCAATCCTCAATCCTCAATCCTCAATCCTCAATCCTCAATCCTCAATCCTCAGTCCCCAAACCTCAACCCTCAATCTTCAATCCTCAAAGCTCAATCTTCAATCCTCGATCCTCAATACTCAATCCTCAATCCTCAATCCTCAATCGTCAGTCTTCAATCCTCAATACTCAATCTTCAATCCTCAATCCTCAATCCTCAATCCTCAATCCTCATTCCTCAATCCTCAATACCCAATCCTCAATCTTCAGTCCTCAATCCTCAATCCTCAATTCTCAATCCTCAATCCTCAGTCCTCAGTCCTCAAACCTCAATCCTCATTACTCAATCTTCAATCCTCAATTCTCAATCCTCAATCCTCAATCCTCATTATTCAATCCTCAATACCCAATCCACAATCTTCAATCCTCAATCCTCAATCCACAATTCTCAATCCTCAATCCTCAATCTTCAATCCTCAATACTCAATCGTCAATCCTCAATCCTCAATCCTCAATCCTCAATCGTCAACCTTCAATTCCCAATACTCAATCCTCAATACTCAATCTTCGATCCTCAATCCTCAATCCTCAATCCTCAATCCTCAATCCTCAATCCTCAACCCTCAATGTTCAATCCGCAATACCCAATCCACAATCTTCAATCCTCAATCCCCAATCCTCAATCCTCAATCCTCAATCCTCAGTCCTCAATCCTCATTCTTCAATCCTCAATACCAAATCCTCAATCTTCAATCCTCAATCCTCAATCTTAAATTCTCAATCCTCAATCCTCGATCCTCAGACCTCAAACATCAATACTCAACCCTCAGTCCTCGTCCTCAATCCACAACCCTCAATCCTCAATCCTCAATCTTCAATCATCAATATACAATCCTCAATCCTCAATCCTCAATCCTCAATCCTCAATCTTCAATCCTCATTCTTCAATCCTCAATACCCATTACTCAATCTTCAATCTTCAATACTCAATCCTCAATCCTCAATTCTCAATCCTCAATCCCCAGTCCTCAGTCCTCAAACCTCAATCCTCAACCCTCAGCCCTCATCGTCAATCCTCAATCTTCAATCCTCAATCCTCAATCTTCAATGCTCAATACTCAATCTTCAATCATCAATCTTCAATCCTCAATCCTCAGTCCTCAATACTCAATCTTCAATCCTCGATCCTCAATCCTCAATCCTCAATCCTCAATCCTCAACCCTCGATCCTCAATCTTCAATCCACAGTCCCAAATCCTCAATCTTCAATCCTCAATCCTCAGCCCTCAATCATCAATCCTCATTACTCAATCTTCAATCCTCACTTCTCAATCCTCAATCTTCAATCCTCAATCCTCAATCCTCAATCCTCAATCCTCAATCCTCAATCGTCAGTCTTCAATCCTCAATACTCAATCTTCAATCCCCAATCCTCAATCCTCAATCCTCAATCCTCATTCTTCAATCCTCTATACCGAATCCTCAATCCTCAATCTTTAATCCTCAAGCCTCAATCCTCAATTCTCAATCCTCAATCCTCAGTCCTCAGTCCTCAAACCTCAATCCTCAACCCTCATCCCGCATCCACAATCCTCAATCCTCAATCTTCAATCCTCAATCCTCAGTCCTCAATACTCAACCTTCAATCCTCGATCCTCAATCCTCAATCCTCAATCCCCAATCCTCGATCCTCAATCTTCAATCCTCAGTCCCAAATCCTCAATCTTCAATCCTCAATCCTCAACCCTCAATCGTCAATCCTCATTACTCAATCTTGAATCCTCAATCCTCAATCCTCAATCCTCAATCCTCATTCTTCAATCCTCAATACCCAATCCTCAATCTTCAATCCTCAATCCTCAATCCACAATTCCCAATCCTCAATCCTCAATCCTCAGACCTCAAACATCAATACACAACCCTCAGTCCTTGTCCTCAATCCACAACCCTCAATCCTCAATCCTCAATCTTCAATCATCAATATTCAATCTTCAAGCCTCAAAACTCAATCTTCAATCCTCAATCCTCAATCCTCAATCCTCAACCCTCAATGTTCAATCCGCAATACCCAATCCTCAATGTTCAATCCTCAATCCTCAATCCTCAATCCTCAATCTTCAATCCTCAATCCTCAGTCCTCAATACTCAATCTTCAATCCACAATCCTCAATCCTCAATCATCAGTCTTCAATCCTCAATACTCAATCTTCAATCCTCAATCCTCAAATCACAAACCTCAATCCTCATTCTTCAATCCTCAATACCCAATCCTCAAACCTCAATCTTTAATCCTCAATCCTCAATCCTCAATTCTCAATCCTCAATCCTCAGTCCTCAGTCCTCAAACCTCAATCCTCAACCCTCATCCCTCATCCACAATCCTCAATCCTCAATCTTCAATCCTCAATCCTCAGTCCTCAATTCTCAATCTTCAATCCTCGATCCTCAATCCTCAATCCTCAATCCTCAATCCTCGATCCTCAATCTTCAATCCTCAGTCCCAAATCCTCAATCTTCAATCCTCAATCCTCAACCATCAATCTTCAATCCTCATTACTCAATCTTCAATCCTCAATTCTCAATCCTCAATCCTCAATCTTCAATCCTCAATCCTCAATCCACAATTCTCAATCCTCAATCCTCAATCCTCAGACCTCAAACATCAATACACAACCCTCAGTCCTTGTCCTCAATCCACAACCCTCAATCCTCAATCCTCAACCTTCAATCATCAATATTCAATCTTCAATCCTCAATCCTCAATCCTCAATCCTCAATCCTGAACACTCAATGTTCAATCCGCAATTCCCAATCCTCAATCTTCAATCCTCAATCCTCAATCCTCAATCCTCAATCCTCAATCCTCAATCCTCAATCCTCAATCCTCAATCCTCAATCCTCAATCCTCAATCCTCAACCCTCGATCCTCAATCTTCAATCCACAGTCCCAAATCCTCAATCTTCAATCCTCAATCCTCAGCCCTCAATCATCAATCCTCATTACTCAATCTTCAATCCTCAATTCTCAATCCTCAATCCTCAATCCTCATTATTCAATCCTCAATACCCAATCCACAATCTTCAATCCTCAATCCTCAATCCACAATTCTCAATCCTCAATCCTCAATCTTCAATCCTCAATACTCAATCGTCAATCATCAATCCTCAATCCTCGATCCTCAATCCTCAATGTTCAATCCGCGATACCCAATCCTCAATGTTCAATCCTCAATCCTCAATCCTCAATCCTCAATGCTCAATCATCAATCCCCAATCCTCAATCCTCAGTCCTCAAACCTCAATCCTCAACCCTCAGCCCTCATCGTCAATCCTCAATCTTCAATCCTCAATCCTCAATCTTCAATGCTCAATACTCAACCTTCAATCCACAATCCTCAATTCTCAATCCTCAATCCTCAATCATCAATCCTCAATCCTCAATCCTCAATCCTCAATCGTCAGTCTTCAATCCTCAATACTCAATCTTCAATCCTCAATCCTCAATCCTCTATCCTCAATCCTCATTCTTCAATCCCCTATACCGAATCCTCAATCCTCAATCTTTAATCCTCAAGCCACAATCCTCAATTCTCAATCCTCAATCCTCAGTCCTCAGTCCTCAAACCTCAATCCTCAACCCTCATCCCGCATCCACAATCCTCAATCCTCAATCTTCAATCCTCAATCCTCAGTCCTCAATACTCAACCTTCAATCCTCGATCCTCAATCCTCAATCCTCAATCCCCAATCCTCGATCCTCAATCTTCAATCCTCAGTCCCAAATCCTCAATCTTCAATCCTCAATCCTCAACCCTCAATCGTCAATCCTCATTACTCAATCTTGAATCCTCAATCCTCAATCCTCAATCCTCAATCCTCATTCTTCAATCCTCAATACCCAATCCTCAATCTTCAATCCTCAATCCTCAATCCACAATTCTCAATCCTCAATCCTCAATCCTCAGACCTCAAACATCAATACACAACCCTCAGTCCTTGTCCTCAATCCACAACCCTCAATCCTCAATCCTCAATCTTCAATCATCAATATTCAATCTTCAAGCCTCAAAACTCAATCTTCAATCCTCAATCCTCAATCCTCAATCCTCAACCCTCAATGTTCAATCCGCAATACCCAATCCTCAATGTTCAATCCTCAATCCTCAATCCTCAATCCTCAATCTTCAATCCTCAATCCTCAGTCCTCAATACTCAATCTTCAATCCACAATCCTCAATCCTCAATCATCAGTCTTCAATCCTCAATACTCAATCTTCAATCCTCAATCCTCAAATCACAAACCTCAATCCTCATTCTTCAATCCTCAATACCCAATCCTCAATCCTCAATCTTTAATCCTCAATCCTCAATCCTCAATTCTCAATCCTCAATCCTCAGTCCTCAGTCCTCAAACCTCAATCCTCAACCCTCATCCCTCATCCACAATCCTCAATCCTCAATCTTCAATCCTCAATCCTCAGTCCACAATTCTCAATCTTCAATCCTCGATCCTCAATCCTCAATCCTCAATCCTCAATCCTCGATCCTCAATCTTCAATCCTCAGTCCCAAATCCTCAATCTTCAATCCTCAATCCTCAACCATCAATCTTCAATCCTCAGACCTCAAACATCAATACACAACCCTCAGTCCTTGTCCTCAATCCACAACACTCAATCCTCAATCCTCAACCTTCAATCATCAATATTCAATCTTCAATCCTCAATCCTCAATCCTCAATCCTCAATCCTGAACACTCAATGTTCAATCCGCAATTCCCAATCCTCAATCTTCAATCCTCAATCCTCAATCCTCAATCCTCAATCCTCAATCCTCAATCCTCAATCCTCAATCCTCAATCCTCAGTCCCCAAACCTCAACCCTCAATCTTCAATCCTCAAAGCTCAATCTTCAATCCTCGATCCTCAATACTCAATCCTCAATCCTCAATCCTCAATCGTCAGTCTTCAATCCTCAATACTCAATCTTCAATCCTCAATCCTCAATCCTCAATCCTCAATCCTCATTCCTCAATCCTCAATACCCAATCCTCAATCTTCAGTACTCAATCCTCAATCCTCAATTCTCAATCCTCAATCCTCAGACCTCAGTCCTCAAACCTCAATCCTCAACCCTGAGCCCTCATCCTCAATCCTCAATCCTCAACCCTCAATCCTCAATCTTCAATCCTTGATACTCAATCTTCAATCCTCAATCCTCAGTCCTCAAACCTCAATTCTGAATCCTCAATCCTGAATCCTCAATCTTCGGCCCTCAGTCCTCAACAATCAGTTGTCAATCCTCAATCCTCAATAGAATATCCTCAATTCACAGTTTTCAATACACAATACTCAATCTGCAATCTTCAAACCTCTATCCACAAACATCAATTCTCATCACTCAACCCGCAACGCTCAGTCCTCAATGTTCAATCCTCAATCCTCAATCCTCAATCCTCAATCGTCAACCTTCAATTCTCAATACTCAATCCTCAATACTCAATCTTCGATCCTCAATCCTCAATCCTCAATCCTCAATCCTCAATCTTCTAGCCTCAAAACTCAATCTTCAATCCTCGATCCTCAATACTCAATCGTCAATCCTCAATCCTCAATCGTCAGTCTTTAATCCTCAATACTCAATCTTCAAATATCAATCCTCAATCCTCAATCCTCAATCCTCATTCATCAATCCTCAATACCCAATCCTCAATCTTCAATCCTCAATCCTCAATCCTCAATTCTCAATCCTCAGTCCTCAGTCCTCAGTCCTCAAACCTCAATCCTCAACCCTCAGCCCTCATCCTCAATCCTCAACCCTCAACCCTCAATCCTCAATCTTCAATCCTCGATACTCAATCTTCAATCCTCAATCCTCAGTCCTCAAACCTCAATTCTGAATCCTCAATCCTGAATCCTCAATCTTCGGCCCTCAGTCCTCAACAGTCAGTTGTCAATCCTCAATCCTCAATAGAATATCCTCAATTCACAGTTTTCAATACACAATACTCAATCTGCAATCTTCAAACCTCTATCCACAAACATCAATTCTCATCACTCAACCCTCAACGCTCAGTCCTCAATGTTCAATCCTCAATCCTCAGTCCTCAATCCTCTATCGTCAACCTTCAATTCTCAATACTCAATCCTCAATACTCAATCTTCGATCCTCAATCCTCAATCCTCGATCCTCAATACTCAATCCTCAATCCTCAATCCTCAATCGTCAGTCTTCAATCCTCAATACTCAATCTTCAAACATCAATCCTCAATCCTCAATCCTCAATCCTCAATCATCAATGCTCAATACCCAATCCTCAATCTTTAATCCTCAATCCTCAATCCTCAATTCTCAATCCTCAGTCCTCAGTCCTCAGTCCTCAAACCTCAATCCTCAACCCTCAGCCCTCATCCTCAATCCTCAATCATCAACCCTCAATCCTCAATCTTCAATCCTCGATACTCAATCTTCAATCCTCAATCCTCAGTCCTCAAACCTCAATTCTGAATCCTCAATCCTGAATCCTCAATCTTCGGCCCTCAGTCCTCAACAGTCAGTTGTCAATCCTCAATCCTCAATAGAATATCCTCAATTCACAGTTTTCAATACACAATACTCAATCTGCAATCTTCAAACCTCTATCCACAAACATCAATTCTCATCACTCAACCCTCAACGCTCAGTCCTCAATGTTCAATCCTCAATCCTCAATCCTCAATCCTCAATCGTCAACGTTCAATTCTCAATACTCAATCCTCAATACTCAATCTTCGATCCTCAATCCTCAATCCTCAATCCTCAATCCTCAACCTTCAATCCTCAAAACTCAATCTTCAATCCTCAACCCTCAATCCTCAATCTTCAATCCTCGATACTCAATCTTCAATCCTCAATCCTCAGTCCTCAAACCTCAATTCTGAATCCTCAATCCTGAATCCTCAATCTTCGGCCCTCAGTCCTCAACAGTCAGTTGTCAATCCTCAATCCTCAATAGAATATCCTCAATTCACAGTTTTCAATACACAATACTCAATCTGCAATCTTCAAACCTCTATCCACAAACATAAATTCTCATAACTCAACCCTCAACGCTCAGTCCTCAATGTTCAATCCTCAATCCTCAATCCTCAATCCTCAATCGTCAACCTTCAATTCCCAATACTCGATCTTCAATCCTCCATCCTCAAACCTCAACCCTCAATCCTCATTCCTCAATCCTCAATACCCAATCCTCAATCGTCAATCCTCAATCCTCAATTCGCTATCCTCAATCCTCAATCCTCAGACCTCAAGCATCAATACTCAACCCTCAGTCCTCGTCCTCAACCCAAAACCCTCAATCCACAATCCTCAATCTTCATTCATCAATATTCAACTTTCAATCCTCAATCCTCAATCCTCAATCCTCAATCCTCAATCCTCAACGTTCAATCCTCAATACCCAATCCTCAATCTTCAATCTTCAATCCTGAGTCCTCAATCCTCAATCCTCAACCCTCAATCCTCTGTCCTCAAACCTCAATCCTGAATCCTCAACCATGAATCCTCAATCTTCAGCACTCAGTCCTCAACAATCAGTTGTCAATCCTCAATCCTCAATAGAATATCATCAATTCACAGTTTTCAATACTCAATACTCAATCTGCAATCTTCAAATCTCTATCCGCAAACATCAATCCTCATCACTCAACCCTCAACACTCAGTCCCCAATCCTCAATATTCAATCCTCAACCTTCAATCCTCAATACTCAATCTTCAATCCTCATTCCTCAAACCTCAATCGTCAACCCACAGTTCTCATCCTCATTTCTCAATTCTCAATCCTCAATCCTCAGTCCACAATCCTCAATCCTCAATCCTCAGTCCTCAATCTTCAATCCTCAATCCTCAGCCGTCAACCTTCAATCCTAAATACTCAACCTTCAATCCTCAAACCTCAATTCTCAATACTCAATTCTCAATCCTCAATCGTCAATCCTCAGTCCCCAATCCTCAGTCTTCAATCCTCAATCCTTAATCCTCAATCCTCTATTCTCAATCCTCAATATTCAATCCTCAATACTCAATCCACAATCCTCAACCTTCAATCCTCAATACTCAATCTTCAATCCTCAATCCTCAATCCTCAATCCTCAAATCTCAATCCACGATCGCCAACCATCAATCCTCAATACTCAGTCTTCAATCCTCAATCCTCAATCCCCAATCCTCAGTCCTCATTCTTCAATCCTCAATCTTCAAACATCTATACTCAATCTTCAATCCTCAATCCTCAATCTTCAATCCTCAATCCTCAATTCTCACTCCTCGATACTCAATCCTCAATCGTCAATCCTCAATCCGCAATCCTCAATCTTCAATCCTCAATCCTCAATCCTCACTCCTCAATCCTCAATCCTCAATCCTCAATGCTCAATCCTCAATCCTCAGTCCTCAATCCTCAACCCTCAATCTTCAATTCTCAATACTCAATCTGCAATCCTCAATCCTCAATCCTCAATCCTCAATCCTCATTCTTCAATCCTCAATACCCAATCCTCAATACCCAATCCTCAATCTTCAATCATCAATCCTCAATCCTCAATTCTCAATCCTCAATCCTTAATCCACAGACCTCAATCCTCAATCATCAATCCTCAATACTCAATCTTCAATCCTCAATCCCCAATCCTCAATCCTCAATCCTCATTCTTCAATCCTCAACACCCAATCCTCAATCTTCAATCCTCGATCCTCAATCTTCATTTCTCAATCCTCAATCCTCAACGTTCAATCCTCAACCGTCAGTCCTCGTCCTCAAACCTCAACCCTCAATTCTCAATCCTCAATCCTCAATCTTCAATCCTCAATCCTCAATCCACAATTCTCAATCCTCAATCCTCAATCCTCAGACCTCAAACATCAATACACAACCGTCAGTCCTTGTCCTCAATCCACAACCCTCAATACTCAATCCTCAACCTTCAATCATCAATATTCAATCTTCAATCCTCAACCCTCAATCCTCAATCCTCAATCCTGAACACTCAATGTTCAATCCGCAATTCCCAATCCTCAATCTTCAATCCTCAATCCTCAATCCTCAATCCTCAATCCTCAATCCTCAATCCTCAATCGTCAATCCTCAATCCTCAGTCCCCAAACCTCAACCCTCAATCTTCAATCCTCAAAGCTCAATCTTCAATCCTCGATCCTCAATACTCAATCCTCAATCCTCAATCCTCAATCGTCAGTCTTCAATCCTCAATACTCAATCTTCAATCCTCAATCCTCAATCCTCAATCCTCAATCCTCAATCCTCAACCCTCAATCCTCAATCTTCAATCCTCGATACTCAATCTTCAATCCTCAATCCTCAGTCCTCAAACCTCAATTCTGAATCCTCAATCCTGAATCCTCAATCTTCGGCCCTCAGTCCTCAACAATCAGTTGTCAATCCTCAATCCTCAATAGAATATCCTCAATTCACAGTTTTCAATACACAATACTCAATCTGCAATCTTCAAACCTCTATCCACAAACATCAATTCTCATCACTCAACCCGCAACGCTCAGTCCTCAATGTTCAATCCTCAATCCTCAATCCTCAATCGTCAACCTTCAATTCTCAATACTCAATCCTCAATACTGAATCTTCGATCCTCAATCCTCAATCCTCAATCCTCAATCCTCAATCTTCTAGCCTCAAAACTCAATCTTCAATCCTCGATCCTCAATACTCAATCGTCAATCCTCAATCCTCAATCGTCAGTCTTTAATCCTCAATACTCAATCTTCAAATATCAATCCTCAATCCTCAATCCTCAATCCTCATTCATCAATCCTCAATACCCAATCCTCAATCTTCAATCCTCAATCCTCAATGCTCAATCCTCAATCCTCAGTCCTCAATCCTCAACCCTCAATCTTCAATTCTCAATACTCAATCTGCAATCCTCAATCCTCAATCCTCAATCCTCAATCCTCATTCTTCAATCCTCAATACCCAATCCTCAATACCCAATCCTCAATCTTCAATCATCAATACTCAATCTTCAATCCTCAATCCTCAATCCTCAACCCTCAATCCGCAGTCCTCAAACCTCAATCCCGAATCCTCAACCCTGAATCCTCAGTCCTCAACAATCAGTTGTCAATACTCAATCCTCAATAGAATATGATCAATTCACAGTTTTCAATACTCAATACTCAATCTGCAATATTCAAATCTCTATCCACAAACATCAATTCTCATCACTCAACCCTCAACACTCAGTCCTCAATCTTTAATCCTCAATCCTCAATCCTCAATCTTCAATCCTCAATACTCAATCTTCAATCATCAGTCCACAATTCTCAGTACTCAATCCTCAATCCTCAATCCTCAATCCTCAATCCTCAATCCTCAATCCTCAATCTTCATTCATCAATATTCAACTTTTAATCCTCAATCCTCAACCCTCAACGTTCAAACCTAAATACTCAATCCTCAATCTTCAATCCTCAATCCTCAGTCCTCAATCCTCAATCCTCAATCCTCAATCCTCTGTCCTCAAACCTCAATCCTGAATCCTCAACCCTGAATCCTCAACCTTCAGCCCTCAGGCCTCAACAATCAGTTGTCAATCCTCAATCCTCAATAGAATATCATCAATTCACAGTTTTCAATACTCAATACTCAATCTGCAATCTTCAAATCTCTATCCGCAAACATCAATCCTCATCACTCAACCCTCAACACTCAGTCCCCAATCCTCAATATTCAATCCTCAACCTTCAATCCTCAATACTCAATCTTCAATCCTCATTCCTCAAACCTCAATCGTCAACCCACAGTTCTCATCCTCATTTCTCAATTCTCAATCCTCAACCCTCAGTCCACAATCCTCAATCCTCAATCCTCAGTCCTCAATCTTCAATCCTCAATCCTCAGCCGTCAACCTTCATTCCTAAATACTCAACCTTCAATCCTCAATCCTCAATTCTCAATACTCAATTCTCAATCCTCAATCGTCAATCCTCAATCCCCAATCCTCAGTCTTCAATCCTCAATCCTTAATCCTCAATCCTCAAATCTCAATCCTCGATCGCCAACCATCAATCCTCAATACTCAATCTTCAATCCTCAATCCTCAATTCTCAATCCTCAGTCCTCATTCTTCAATCCTCAATCTTCAAACATCTATACTCAATCTTCAATCCTCAATCCTCAATCTTCAATCCTCAATCCTCAATTCTCACTCCTCGTTACTCAATCCTCAATCGTCAATCCTCAATCCGCAATCCTCAATCTTCAATCCTCAATCCTCAATCCTCACTCCTCAATCCTCAATCTTCAATCCTCAACACTCAATCTTCAATCCTCAATCCTCAATCCTCAATCTTCAATGCTCAATCCTCAATCCTCAGTCCTCAATTCTCAACCCTCAATCTTCAATTCTCAATACTCAATCTGCAATCCTCAATCCTCAATCCTCAATACTCAATCCTCATTCTTCAATCCTCAATACCCAATCCTCAATACCCAATCCTCAATCTTCAATCTTCAATCCTCAATCCTCAATTCTCAATCCTCAATCCTTAATCCACAGACCTCAATCCTCAATCATCGATCCTCAATACTCAATCTTCAATCCTCAATCCCCAATCCTCAATCCTCAATCCTCATTCTTCAATCCTCAACACCCAATCCTCAATCTTCAATCCTCAATCCTCAATCCTCATTTCTCAATCCTCAATCCTCAACGTTCAATCCTCAACCGCCAGTCCTCGTCCTCAAACCTCAACCCTCAATTCTCAATCCTCAATCTTCAATCATCAATACTCAATCTTCAATCCTCAATCCTCAATCCTCAACCCTCAATCCTCAGTCCTCAAACCTCAATCCCGAATCCTCAACCCTGAATCCTCAATCTTCAGCCCTCAGTCCTCAACAATCAGTTGTCAATACTCAATCCTCAATAGAATATGATCAATTCACAGTTTTCAATACTCAATACTCAATCTGCAATCTTCAAATCTCTATCCACAAACATCAATTCTCATCACTCAAACCTCAACACTCAGTCCCCAATCCTCAATCTTCAATCCACATTCCTCAATCCTCAATCCTCAGTCCTCAATAATCAATCCTCAATACTCAATCTTCAATCCTCAACCCTCAATCCTCAATCGTCAATCCTCAATCCTCAATCGTCAGTCTTCTATCCTCAATACCCAATCTTCAATCCTCAATCCCCAATCCTCAGTCCTCAATCCTCAATACTCAATCTTCAATCCTCAATCCTCAATCCTCAATCCTGAATCCTCAATCCTCAATCCTCAATATTCAACGCACACCCCTCAACCATCAATCCTCAATACTCAATCATCAATAATCAATTCTCAATTCTCAATAGAATATCCTGAATTCTCATGGTTCAATACTCAATACACAATGATCAATAATCAAATCTCAATCCTCAAACATCAATTCTCATCACTCAATCCTCAACACTCAGTCCTCTCTCTTAAATCCTCCATCCTCAATCCTCAATCCTCAAGCGTCAATCCTCAATCCTCAACCCTCAAACCTCAATCCTCAGTCCTCAAACCTCAATCCCGAATCCTCAATCCTGAATCCTCAATCTTCAGCCCTCAGTCCTCAACAATCAATTGTCAATCCTGAATCCTCAATAGAATATCCTCAATTCACAGTTTTCAATACTCAATCCCCATTCTTCAACCTTCAAATCTTAATCCACAAACATCAATTCTCATCACTCAACCCTCAACACTCAGTCCTCAATCTTCAATCCTCAATCCTCAATCCTCAATCTTCAATCCTCAATACTCAATCTTCAATCATCAGTCCTCAATTCTCAGTACTCAATCCTCAATCCTCAATCCTCAATAGAATATCATCAATTCACAGTTTTCAATACTCAATACTCAGTCTGCAATCTTCAAATCTCTATCCACAAACATCAATCCTCATCACTCAACCCTCAACACTCAGTCCCCAATCCTCAATATTCAATCCTCAACCTTCAATCCTCAATACTCAATCTTCAATCCTCAATCCTCAATCCTCAATCCTCAACCTCAATCCTCAATCCTCCATCCTCAATCGTCAATCTTCAATCCTCAATACTCAATCTTCAATCCTCAATCCTCAATCCTCAATGCTCAATCTTCATTCTTCAATCCTCAATACCCAATCGTCAATATTCAAACCTCAATCCTCGATCCTCAATCCTCATTCCTCAAACCTCAATCGTCAACCCACAGTTCTCATCCTCATTTCTCAATTCTCAATCCTCAATCCTCAGTCCACAATCCTCAATCCTCAATCCTCAGTCCTCAATCTTCAATCCTCAATCCTCAGCCGTCAACCTTCAATCCTAAATACTCAACCTTCAATCCTCAATCCTCAATTCTCAATACTCAATTCTCAATCCTCAATCGTCAATCCTCAATCCCCAATCCTCAGTCTTCAATCCTCAATCCTTAATCCTCAATCCTCAATTCTCAATCCTCAATACTCAATCCTCAATCCTCAATCCACAATCCTCAACCTTCAATCCTCAATACTCAATCTTCAATCCTCAATCCTCAATCCTCAAATCTCAATCCTCGATCGCCAACCATCAATCCTAAATACTCAATCTTCAATCCTCAATCCTCAATCCTCAATCCTCAGTCCTCATTCTTCAATCCTCAATCTTCAAACATCTATACTCAATCTTCAATCCTCAATCCTCAATCTTCAATCCTCAATCCTCAATTCTCACCCCTCGATACTCAATCCTCAATCGTCAATCCTCAATCCGCAATCCTCAATCTTCAATCCTCAATCCTCAATCCTCACTCCTCAATCCTCAATCTTCAATCCTCAACACTCAATCTTCAATCCTCAATCCTCAATCCTCAATCCTCAATGCTCAATCCTCAATCCTCAGTCCTCAATCCTCAACCCTCAATCTTCAATTCTCAATACTCAATCTGCAATCCTCAATCCTCAATCCTCAATCCTCAATCCTCATTCTTCAATCCTCAATACCCAATCCTCAATACCCAATCCTCAATCTTCAATCATCAATCCTCAATCCTCAATTCTCAATCCTCAATCCTTAATCCACAGACCTCAATCCTCAATCATCACTCCTCAATACTCAATCTTCAATCCTCAATCCCCAATCCTCAATCCTCAATCCTCATTCTTCAATCCTCAACACCCAATCCTCAATCTTCAATCCTCGATCCTCAATCCTCATTTCTCAATCCTCAATCCTCAACGTTCAATCCTCAACCGTCAGTCCTCGTCCTCAAACCTCAACCCTCAATTCTCAATCCTCAACCTTCAATCATCAATACTCAATCTTCAATCCTCAATCCTCAATCCTCAACCCTCAATCCTCAGTCCTCAAACCTCAATCCCGAATCCTCAACCCTGAATCCTCAATCTTCAGCCCTCAGTCCTCAACAATCAGTTGTCAATACTCAATCCTCAATAGAATATGATCAATTCACAGTTTTCAATACTCAATACTCAATCTGCAATATTCAAATCTCTGTCCACAAACATCAATTCTCATCACTCAACCCTCAACACTCAGTCCTCAATCTTTAATCCTCAATCCTCAATCCTCAATCTTCAATCCTCAATACTCAATCTTCAATCATCAGTCCACAATTCTCAGTACTCAATCCTCAATCCTCAATCCTCAATCCTCAATCCTCAATCCTCAATCCTCAATCTTCATTCATCAATATTCAACTTTTAATCCTCAATCCTCAACCCTCAACGTTCAAACCTAAATACACAATCCTCAATCTTCAATCCTCAATCCTCAGTCCTCAATCCTCAATCCTCAATCCTCAATCCTCTGTCCTCAAACCTCAATCCTGAATCCTCAACCCTGAATCCTCAACCTTCAGCCCTCAGGCCTCAACAATCAGTTGTCAATCCTCAATCCTCAATAGAATATCATCAATTCACAGTTTTCAATACTCAATACTCAATCTGCAATCTTCAAATCTCTATCCACAAACATCAATCCTCATCACTCAATCCTCAACACTCAGTCCCCAATCCTCAATATTCAATCCTCAACCTTCAATCCTCAATACTCAATCTTCAATCCTCAATCCTCAATCCTCAATCCTCAACCTCAATCCTCAATCCTCCATTCTCAATCGTCAATCTTCAATCCTCAATACTCAATCTTCAATCCTCAATCCTCAATCCTCAATGCTCAATCTTCATTCTTCAATACTCAATACCCAATCGTCAATATTCAAACCTCTATCCTCGATCCTCAATCCTCAATCCTCAATCCTCAATCCTCAATCCTCAAACCTCAATCCTCAACCGTCAGTCCTCGTCCTCAAACCTCAACCTTCAATCCTCAATCCTCAATCCTCAATCTTCAATCATCAATACTCAATCTTCAATCCTCAATAATCAATCCTCAATCCTCAATCCTCAATCCTCAATAATCAACGCACAACCCTCAACCATCAATCCTCAATACTCAACCATCAATCCCCAAATCTCAATACTCAATAGTGTATCCTGAATTCTCATGTTTCAATACTCATTCCACAATATTCAATAATCAAATCTCAATCCACAATCATCAATTCTCAACACTCCATCCTCAACACTCAGTCCTCTCTCTTCAATCGACCATCCTCAATCCTCAATCCTCAAGCGTCAATCCTCAATCCTCAATCCTCAACCCTCAATGCTCAGTCCTCAAACCTCAATCCCGAATCTTCAATCCTGAATCCTCTATCTTCAGCCCTCAGTCCTCAACAATCAATTGTCGATCCTCAATCCTCAATAGAATATCCTCAACTCACAGTTTTCAATACTCAATCCCCATTCTTCAATCGTCAAATCTCAATCCACAAATATCAATTCTCATAACTCAACCCTCAACACTCAGTCCTCAATCTTGAATCCTCAATCCTCAATACCTAATCTTCAATCCTCAATACCCAATCCTCAATCTTCAATCTTCAATCCTCAGTCCTCAATCCTCAATCCTCAATCCTCAATCCTCTGTCCTCAAACCTCAATCCTGAATCCTCAACCATGAATCCTCAATCATCAGCCCTCAGTCCTCAACAATCAGTTGTCAATCCTCAATCCTCAATAGAATATCATCAATTCACAGATTTCAATACTCAATACTCAATCTGCAATCTTCAAATCTCTATCCGCAAACATCAATCCTCATCACTCAACCCTCAACACTCAGTCCCCAATCCTCAATATTCAATCCTCAACCTTCAATCCTCAATACTCAATCTTCAATCCTCATTCCTCAAACCTCAATCGTCAACCCACAGTTCTCATCCTCATTTCTCAATTCTCAATCCTCAACCCTCAGTCCACAATCCTCAATCCTCAATCCTCAGTCCTCAATCTTCAATCCTCAATCCTCAGCCGTCAACCTTCAATCCTAAATACTCAACCTTCAATCCTCAATCCTCAATTCTCAATACTCAATTCTCAATCCTCAATCGTCAATCCTCAATCCCCAATCCTCAGTCTTCAATCCTCAATCCTTAATCCTCAATCCTCAATTCTCAATCCTCAATACTCAATCCTCAATCCTCAATCCACAATCCTCAACCTTCAATCCTCAATACTCAATCTTCAATCCTCAATCCTCAGTCCTCAATCCTCAAATCTCAATCCTCGATCGCCAACCATCAATCCTCAATACTCAATCTTCAATCCTCAATCCTCAATTCTCAATCCTCAGTCCTCATTCTTCAATCCTCAATCTTCAAACATCTATACTCAATCTTCAATCCTCAATCCTCAATCTTCAATCCTCAATCCTCAATTCTCACTCCTCGATACTCAATCCTCAATCGTCAATCCTCAATCCGCAATCCTCAATCTTCAATCCTCAATCCTCAATCCTCACTCCTCAATCCTCAATCTTCAATCCTCAACACTCAATCTTCAATCCTCAATCCTCAATCCTCAATCTTCAATGCTCAATCCTCAATCCTCAGTCCTCAATTCTCAACCCTCAATCTTCAATTCTCAATACTCAATCTGCAATCCTCAATCCTCAATCCTCAATACTCAATCCTCATTCTTCAATCCTCAATACCCAATCCTCAATACCCAATCCTCAATCTTCAATCTTCAATCCTCAATCCTCAATTCTCAATCCTCAATCCTTAATCCACAGACCTCAATCCTCAATCATCGATCCTCAATACTCAATCTTCAATCCTCAATCCCCAATCCTCAATCCTCAATCCTCATTCTTCAATCCTCAACACCCAATCCTCAATCTTCAATCCTCAATCCTCAATCCTCATTTCTCAATCCTCAATCCTCAACGTTCAATCCTCAACCGCCAGTCCTCGTCCTCAAACCTCAACCCTCAATTCTCAGTCCTCAATCTTCAATCATCAATACTCAATCTTCAATCCTCAATCCTCAATCCTCAACCCTCAATCCTCAGTCCTCAAACCTCAATCCCGAATCCTCAACCCTGAATCCTCAATCTTCAGCCCTCAGTCCTCAACAATCAGTTGTCAATACTCAATCCTCAATAGAATATGATCAATTCACAGTTTTCAATACTCAATACTCAATCTGCAATCTTCAAATCTCTATCCACAAACATCAATTCACATCACTCAAACCTCAACACTCAGTCCCCAATCCTCAATCTTCAATCCACATTCCTCAATCCTCAATCCTCAGTCCTCAATAATCAATCCTCAATACTCAATCTTCAATCCTCAACCCTCAATCCTCAATCGTCAATCCTCAATCCTCAATCGTCAGTCTTCTATCCTCAATACCCAATCTTCAATCCTCAATCCCCAATCCTCAATCCTCAATCCTCAATACTCAATCTTCAATCCTCAATCCTCAATCCTCAATCCTGAATCCTCAATCCTCAATCGTCAATATTCAACGCACACCCCTCAACCATCAATCCTCAATACTCAATCATCAATAATCAATTCTCAATTCTCAATAGAATATCCTGAATTCTCATGGTTCAATACTCAATACACAATGATCAATAATCAAATCTCAATCCTCAAACATCAATTCTCATCACTCAATCCTCAACACTCAGTCCTCTCTCTTAAATCCTCCATCCTCAATCCTCAATCCTCAAGCGTCAATCCTCAATCCTCAACCCTCAAACCTCAATCCTCAGTCCTCAAACCTCAATCCCGAATCCTCAATCCTGAATCCTCAATCTTCAGCCCTCAGTCCTCAACAGTCAATTGTCAATCCTGAATCCTCAATAGAATATCCTCAATTCACAGTTTTCAATACTCAATCCCCATTCTTCAACCTTCAAATCTTAATCCACAAACATCAATTCTCATCACTCAAACCTCAACACTCAGTCCTCAATCTTCAATCCTCAATCCTCAATCCTCAATCTTCAATCCTCAATACTCAATCTTCAATCATCAGTCCTCAATTCTCAGTACTCAATCCTCAATCCTCAATCCTCAATAGAATATCATCAATTCACAGTTTTCAATACTCAATACTCAGTCTGCAATCTTCAAATCTCTATCCACAAACATCAATCCTCATCACTCAACCCTCAACACTCAGTCCCCAATCCTCAATATTCAATCCTCAACCTTCAATCCTCAATACTCAATCTTCAATCCTCAATCCTCAATCCTCAATCCTCAACCTCAATCCTCAATCCTCCATCCTCAATCGTCAATCTTCAATCCTCAATACTCAATCTTCAATCCTCAATCCTCAATCCTCAATGCTCAATCTTCATTCTTCAATCCTCAATACCCAATCGTCAATATTCAAACCTCAATCCTCGATCCTCAATCCTCAATCCTCAATCCTCAATCCTCAATCCTCAAACCTCAATCCTCAACCGTCAGTCCTCGTCCTCAAACCTCAACCCTCAATCCTCAATCCTCAATCTTCAATCATCAATACTCAATCTTCAATCCTCAATAATCAATCCTCAATCCTCAATCCTCAATCCTCAATAATCAACGCACAACCCTCAACCATCAATCCTCAATACTCAACCATCAATCCTCAAATCTCAATACTCAATATAGTATTCTGAATTCTCATGTTTCAATACTCAATCCACAATATTCAATAATCAAATCTCAATCCTCAATCATCAATTCTCAACACTCCATCCTCAACACTCAGTCCTCTCTCTTCAATCGACCATCCTCAATCCTCAATCCTCAAGCGTCAATCCTCAATCCTCAATCCTCAACCCTCAATGCTCAGTCCTCAAACCTCAATCCCGAATCCTCAATCCTGAATCCTCTATCTTCAGCCCTCAGTCCTCAACAATCAATTGTCGATCCTCAATCCTCAATAGAATATCCTCAACTCACAGTTTTCAATACTCAATCCCCATTCTTCAATCTTCAAATCTCAATCCGCTAATATCAATTCTCATAACTCAACCCTCAACACTCAGTCCTCAATCTTCAATCCTCAATCCTCAATACCTAATCTTCAATCCGCGATACTCAATCTTCAATCATAAATCCTCAATTCTCAATCCTCAATCCTCAATCCTCAATCCTCAACCCTCAATCCTCAATCCTCAATCCTCAATAATCAATCCTCAATCCTCAATCCTCAATCCTCAATAATCAACGCACAACCCTCAACCATCAATCCTCAATACTCAACCATCAATCCTCAAATCTCAATACTCAATATAGTATTCTGAATTCTCATGTTTCAATACTCAATCCACAATATTCAATAATCAAATCTCAATCCTCAATCATCAATTCTCAACACTCCATCCTCAACACTCAGTCCTCTCTCTTCAATCGACCATCCTCAATCCTCAATCCTCAAGCGTCAATCCTCAATCCTCAATCCTCAACCCTCAATGCTCAGTCCTCAAACCTCAATCCCGAATCCTCAATCCTGAATCCTCTATCTTCAGCCCTCAGTCCTCAACAATCAATTGTCGATCCTCAATCCTCAATAGAATATCCTCAACTCACAGTTTTCAATACTCAATCCCCATTCTTCAATCTTCAAATCTCAATCCGCTAATATCAATTCTCATAACTCAACCCTCAACACTCAGTCCTCAATCTTCAATCCTCAATCCTCAATACCTAATCTTCAATCCGCGATACTCAATCTTCAATCATAAATCCTCAATTCTCAATCCTCAATCCTCAATCCTCAATCCTCAATCCTCAATCCCCATTCTTCAATCCTCAATACCCAATACTCAATACCCAATCCTCAATCTTCAATCCTCAATCCTCAATCCTCAATTCTCAATCCTCAATCCTTAATCCACAGACCTCAATCCTCAATCATCAATCCTCAATACTCAATCTTCAATCCTCAATCCCCAATCCTCAATCCTCAATCCTCATTCTTCAATCCTCAACACCCAATCCTCAATCTTCAATCCTCAATCCTCAATCCTCATTTCTCAATCCTCAATCCTCAACGTTCAATCCTCAACCGCCAGTCCTCGTCCTCAAACCTCAACCCTCAATTCTCAATCCTCAATCGTCAATCTTCAATCCTCAATACTCAATCTTCAATCCTCAATCCTCAATCCTCAATCCTCAATCTTCATTCTTCAATCCTCAATACCCAATCCTCAATATTCAAATCTCAATCCTCGATCCTCAATCCTCAATCCTCAATCCTCAATCCTCAATCCTCAACCCTCAATCCTCAGTCCTCAAACCTCAATCCCGAATCCTCAACCCTGAATCCTCAATCTTCAGCCCTCAGTCCTCAACAATCAGCTGTCAATACTCAATCCTCAATAGAATATGATCAATTCACAGTTTTCAATACTCAATACTCAATCGGCAATCTTCAAATCTCTATCCGCAAACATCAATCCTCATCACTCAACCCTCAACACTCAGTCCCCAATCCTCAATATTCAATCCTCAACCTTCAATCCTCAATACTCAATCTTCAATCCTCATTCCTCAAACCTCAATCGTCAACCCACAGTTCTCATCCTCATTTCTCAATTCTCAATCCTCAATCCTCAGTCCACAATCCTCAATCCTCAATCCTCAGTCCTCAATCTTCAATCCTCAATCCTCAGCCGTCAACCTTCAATCCTAAACACTCAACCGTCAATCCTCAATCCTCAATTCTCAATACTCAATTCTCAATCCTCAATCGTCAATCCTCAATCCCCAATCCTCAGTCTTCAATCCTCAATCCTTAATCCTCAATCCTCAATTCTCAATCCTCAATACTCAATCCTCAATCCTCAATCCACAATCCTCAACCTTCAATCCTCAATACTCAATCTTCAATCCTCAATCCTCAATCCTCAATCGTCAATCCTCAATCCGCAATCCTCAATCTTCAATCCTCAATCCTCAATCCTCACTCCTCAATCCTCAATCTTCAATCCTCAGCACTCAATCTTCAATCCTCAATCCTCAATCCTCAATGCTCAATCCTCAATCCTCAGTCCTCAATCCTCAACCCTCAATCTTCAATTCTCAATACTCAATCCGCAATCCTCAATCCTCAATCCTCAATCCTCAATCCTCATTCTTCAATCCTCAATACCCAAAACTCAATACCCAATCCTCAATCTTCAATCCTCAATCCTCAATCCTCAATTCTCAATCCTCAATCCTTAATCCACAGACCTCAATCCTCAATCATCAATCCTCAATACTCAATCTTCAATCCTCAATCCCCAATCCTCAATCCTCAATCCTCATTCTTCAATCCTCAACACCCAATCCTCAATCTTCAATCCTCAATCCTCAATCCTCATTTCTCAATCCTCAATCCTCAACGTTCAATCCTCAACCGCCAGTCCTCGTCCTCAAACCTCAACCCTCAATTCTCAATCCTCAATCGTCAATCTTCAATCCTCAATACTCAAACTTCAATCCTCAATCCTCAATCCTCAATCCTCAATCTTCATTCTTCAATCCTCAATACCCAATCCTCAATATTCAAACCTCAATCCTCGATCCTCAATCCTCAATCCTCAATCCTCAATCCTCAATCCTCAACCCTCAATCCTCAGTCCTCAAACCTCAATCCCGAATCCTCAACCCTGAATCCTCAATCTTCAGCCCTCAGTCATCAACAATCAGCTGTCAATACTCAATCCTCAATAGAATATGATCAATTCACAGTTTTCAATACTCAATACTCAATCGGCAATCTTCAAATCTCTATCCGCAAACATCAATCCTCATCACTCAACCCTCAACACTCAGTCCCCAATCCTCAATATTCAATCCTCAACCTTCAATCCTCAATACTCAATCTTCAATCCTCATTCCTCAAACCTCAATCGTCAACCCACAGTTCTCATCCTCATTTCTCAATTCTCAATCCTCAATCCTCAGTCCACAATCCTCAATCCTCAATCCTCAGTCCTCAATCTTCAATCCTCAATCCTCAGCCGTCAACCTTCAATCCTAAACACTCAACCTTCAATCCTCAATCCTCAATTCTCAATACTCAATTTTCAATCCTCAATCGTCAATCCTCAATCCCCAATCCTCAGTCTTCAATCCTCAATCCCTAATCCTCAATCCTCAATTCTCAATCCTCAATACTCAATCCTCAATCCTCAATCCACAATCCTCAACCTTCAATCCTCAATACTCAATCTTCAATCCTCAATCCTCAATCCTCAATCCTCAAACCTCAATCCTCGATCGCCAACCATCAATCCTCCATACTCAATCTTCAATCCTCAATCCTCAATCCTCAATCCTCAGTCCTCATTCTTCAATCCTCAATCTTCAAACATCTATACTCAATCTTCAATCCTCAGTCCTCAATCTTCAATCCTCAATCCTCAATTCTCACTCCTCGATACTTAATCCTCAATCGTCAATCCTCAATCCGCAATCCTCAATCTTCAATCCTCAATCCTCAATCCTCACTCCTCAATCCTCAATCTTCAATCCTCAGCACTCAATCTTCAATCCTCAATCCTCAATCCTCAATCCTCAAACCTCAATCCTCGATCGCCAACCATCAATCCTCAATACTCAATCTTCAATCCTCAATCCTCAATCCTCAATCCTCAGTCCTCATTCTTCAATCCTCAATCTTCAAACATCTATACTCAATCTTCAATCCTCAATCCTCAATCTTCAATCCTCAATCCTCAATTCTCACTCCTCGATACTCAATCCTCAATCGTCAATCCTCAATCCGCAATCCTCAATCTTCAATCCTCAATCCTCAATCCTCACTCCTCAATCCTCAATCTTCAATCCTCAGCACTCAATCTTCAATCCTCAATCCTCAATCCTCAATCCTCAATGCTCAATCCTCAATCCTCAGTCCTCAATCCTCAACCCTCAATCTTCAATTCTCAATACTCAATCTGCAATCCTCAATCCTCAATCCTCAATCCTCAATCCTCATTCTTCAATCCTCAATACCCAATACTCAATACCCAATCCTCAATCTTCAATCCTCAATCCTCAATCCTCAATTCTCAATCCTCAATCCTTAATCCACAGACCTCAATCCTCAATCATCAATCCTCAATACTCAATCTTCAATCCTCAATCCCCAATCCTCAATCCTCAATCCTCATTCTTCAATCCTCAACACCCAATCCTCAATCTTCAATCCTCAATCCTCAATCCTCATTTCTCAATCCTCAATCCTCAACGTTCAATCCTCAACCGCCAGTCCTCGTCCTCAAACCTCAACCCTCAATTCTCAATCCTCAATCGTCAATCTTCAATCCTCAATACTCAATCTTCAATCCTCAATCCTCAATCCTCAATCCTCAATCTTCATTCTTCAATCCTCAATACCCAATCCTCAATATTCAAACCTCAATCCTCGATCCTCAATCCTCAATCCTCAATCCTCAATCCTCAATCCTCAACCCTCAATCCTCAGTCCTCAAACCTCAATCCCGAATCCTCAACCCTGAATCCTCAATCTTCAGCCCTCAGTCCTCAACAATCAGCTGTCAATACTCAATCCTCAATAGAATATGATCAATTCACAGTTTTCAATACTCAATACTCAATCTGCAATCTTCAAATCTCTATCCGCAAACATCAATCCTCATCACTCAACCCTCAACACTCAGTCCCCAATCCTCAATATTCAATCCTCAACCTTCAATCCTCAATACTCAATCTTCAATCCTCATTCCTCAAACCTCAATCGTCAACCCACAGTTCTCATCCTCATTTCTCAATTCTCAATCCTCAATCCTCAGTCCACAATCCTCAATCCTCAATCCTCAGTCCTCAATCTTCAATCCTCAATCCTCAGCCGTCAACCTTCAATCCTAAACACTCAACCTTCAATCCTCAATCCTCAATTCTCAATACTCAATTCTCAATCCTCAATCGTCAATCCTCAATCCCCAATCCTCAGTCTTCAATCCTCAATCCTTAATCCTCAATCCTCAATTCCCAATCCTCAATACTCAATCCTCAATCCTCAATCCACAATCCTCAACCTTCAATCCTCAATACTCAATCTTCAATCCTCTATCCTCAATCCTCAATCCTCAAACCTCAATCCTCGATCGCCAACCATCAATCCTCAATACTCAATCTTCAATCCTCAATCCTCAATCCTCAATCCTCAGTCCTCATTCTTCAATCCTCAATCTTCAAACATCTATACTCAATCTTCAATCCTCAATCCTCAATCTTCAATCCTCAATCCTCAATTCTCACTCCTCGATACTCAATCCTCAATCGTCAATCCTCAATCCGCAATCCTCAATCTTCAATCCTCAATCCTCAATCCTCACTCCTCAATCCTCAATCTTCAATCCTCAGCACTCAATCTTCAATCCTCAATCCTCAATCCTCAATCCTCAATGCTCAATCCTCAATCCTCAGTCCTCAATCCTCAACCCTCAATCTTCAATTCTCAATACTCAATCTGCAATCCACAATCCTCAATCCTCAATCCTCAATCCTCATTCTTCAATCCTCAATACCCAATACTCAATACCCAATCCTCAATCTTCAATCCTCAATCCTCAATCCTCAATTCTCAATCCTCAATCCTTAATCCACAGACCTCAATCCTCAATCATCAATCCTCAATACTCAATCTTCAATCCTCAATCCCCAATCCTCAATCCTCAATCCTCATTCGTCAATCCTCAACACCCAATCCTCAATCTTCAATCCTCAATCCTCAATCCTCATTTCTCAATCCTCAATCCTCAACGTTCAATCCTCAACCGCCAGTCCTCGTCCTCAAACCTCAACCCTCAATTCTCAATCCTCAATCTTCAATCATCAATACTCAATCTTCAATCCTCAATCCTCAATCCTCAACCCTCAATCCTCAGTCCTCAAACCTCAATCCCGAATCCTCAACCCGTGAATCCTCAATCTTCAGCCCTCAGTCCTCAACAATCAGTTGTCAATACTCAATCCTCAATAGAATATGATCAATTCACAGTTTTCAATACTCAATACTCAATCTGCAATCTTCAAATCTCTATCCACAAACATCAATTCTCATCACTCAAACCTCAACACTCAGTCCCCAATCCTCAATCTTCAAACCACATTCCTCAATCCTCAACCCTCAGTCCTCAATAATCAATCCTCAATACTCAATCTTCAATCCTGAACCCTCAATCCTCAATCGTCAATCCTCAATCCTCAATCGTCAGTCTTCTATCCTCAATACCGAATCATCAATCCTCAATCACCAATCCTCAATCCTCAATCCTCAATACTCAATCTTCAATCCTCAATCTTCAATCCTCAATCCTCAATCCTCACTCCTCAATCCTCAATCTTCAATCCTCAGCACTCAATCTTCAATCCTCAATCCTCAATCCTCAATCCTCAATGCTCAATCCTCAATCCTCAGTCCTCAATCCTCAACCCTCAATCTTCAATTCTCAATACTCAATCTGCAATCCTCAATCCTCAATCCTCAATCCTCAATCCTCATTCTTCAATCCTCAATACCCAATACTCAATACCCAATCCTCAATCTTCAATCCTCAATCCTCAATCCTCAATTCTCAATCCTCAATCCTTAATCCACAGACCTCAATCCTCAATCATCAATCCTCAATACTCAATCTTCAATCCTCAATCCCCAATCCTCAATCCTCAATCCTCATTCTTCAATCCTCAACACCCAATCCTCAATCTTCAATCCTCAATCCTCAATCCTCATTTCTCAATCCTCAATCCTCAACGTTCAATCCTCAACCGCCAGTCCTCGTCCTCAAACCTCAACCCTCAATTCTCAATCCTCAATCGTCAATCTTCAATCCTCAATACTCAATCTTCAACCCTCAATCCTCAATCCTCAATCCTCAATCTTCATTCTTCAATCCTCAATACCCAATCCTCAATATTCAAACCTCAATCCTCGATCCTCAATCCTCAATCCTCAATCCTCAATCGTCAATCCTCAACCCTCAATCCTCAGTCCTCAAACCTCAATCCCGAATCCTCAACCCTGAATCCTCAATCTTCAGCCCTCAGTCCTCAACAATCAGCTGTCAATACTCAATCCTCAATAGAATATGATCAATTCACAGTTTTCAATACTCAATACTCAATCTGCAATCTTCAAATCTCTATCCGCAAACATCAATCCTCATCACTCAACCCTCAACACTCAGTCCCCAATCCTCAATATTCAATCCTCAACCTTCAATCCTCAATACTCAATCTTCAATCCTCATTCCTCAAACCTCAATCGTCAACCCACAGTTCTCATCCTCATTTCTCAATTCTCAATCCTCAATCCTCAGTCCACAATCCTCAATCCTCAATCCTCAGTCCTCAATCTTCAATCCTCAATCCTCAGCCGTCAACCTTCAATCCTAAACACTCAACCTTCAATCCTCAATCCTCAATTCTCAATACTCAATTCTCAATCCTCAATCGTCAATCCTCAATCCCCAATCCTCAGTCTTCAATCCTCAATCCTTAATCCTCAATCCTCAATTCCCAATCCTCAATACTCAATCCTCAATCCTCAATCCACAATCCTCAACCTTCAATCCTCAATACTCAATCTTCAATCCTCTATCCTCAATCCTCAATCCTCAAACCTCAATCCTCGATCGCCAACCATCAATCCTCAATACTCAATCTTCAATCCTCAATCCTCAATCCTCAATCCTCAGTCCTCATTCTTCAATCCTCAATCTTCAAACATCTATACTCAATCTTCAATCCTCAATCCTCAATCTTCAATCCTCAATCCTCAATTCTCACTCCTCGATACTCAATCCTCAATCGTCAATCCTCAATCCGCAATCCTCAATCTTCAATCCTCAATCCTCAATCCTCACTCCTCAATCCTCAATCTTCAATCCTCAGCACTCAATCTTCAATCCTCAATCCTCAATCCTCAATCCTCAATGCTCAATCCTCAATCCTCAGTCCTCAATCCTCAACCCTCAATCTTCAATTCTCAATACTCAATCTGCAATCCTCAATCCTCAATCCTCAATCCTCAATCCTCATTCTTCAATCCTCAATACCCAATACTCAATACCCAATCCTCAATCTTCAATCCTCAATCCTCAATCCTCAATTCTCAATCCTCAATCCTTAATCCACAGACCTCAATCCTCAATCATCAATCCTCAATACTCAATCTTCAATCCTCAATCCCCAATCCTCAATCCTCAATCCTCATTCGTCAATCCTCAACACCCAATCCTCAATCTTCAATCCTCAATCCTCAATCCTCATTTCTCAATCCTCAATCCTCAACGTTCAATCCTCAACCGCCAGTCCTCGTCCTCAAACCTCAACCCTCAATTCTCAATCCTCAATCTTCAATCATCAATACTCAATCTTCAATCCTCAATCCTCAATCCTCAACCCTCAATCCTCAGTCCTCAAACCTCAATCCCGAATCCTCAACCCGTGAATCCTCAATCTTCAGCCCTCAGTCCTCAACAATCAGTTGTCAATACTCAATCCTCAATAGAATATGATCAATTCACAGTTTTCAATACTCAATACTCAATCTGCAATCTTCAAATCTCTATCCACAAACATCAATTCTCATCACTCAAACCTCAACACTCAGTCCCCAATCCTCAATCTTCAAACCACATTCCTCAATCCTCAACCCTCAGTCCTCAATAATCAATCCTCAATACTCAATCTTCAATCCTCAACCCTCAATCCTCAATCGTCAATCCTCAATCCTCAATCGTCAGTCTTCTATCCTCAATACCGAATCATCAATCCTCAATCACCAATCCTCAATCCTCAATCCTCAATACTCAATCTTCAATCCTCAATCCTCAATCCTCAATCCTGAATCCTCAATCCTCAATCCTCAATATTGAACGCACACCCCTCAACAATCAATCCTCAATACTCAATCATCAATAATCAATTCTCAATTCTCAATAGAATATCCTGAATTCTCATGGTTCAATACTCAATACACAATGATCAATAATCAAATCTCAATCCTCAAACATCAATTCTCATCACTCAATCCTCAACACTCAGTCCTCTCTCTTCAATCCTCCATCCTCAATCCTCAATCCTCAAGCGTCAATCCTCAATCCTCAATCCTCAAACCTCAATCCTCAGTCCTCAAACCTCAATCCCGAATCCTCAATCCTGAATCCTCAATCTTCAGCCCTCAGTCCTCAACAATCAATTGTCAATCCTGAATCCTCAATAGAATATCCTCAATTCACAGTTTTCAATACTCAATCCCAATTCTTCAATCTTCAAATCTTAATCCACAAACATCAATTCTCATCACTCAACCCTCAACACTCAGTCCTCAATCTTCAATCCTCAATCCTCAATCCTCAATACTCAATCATCAATAATCAATTCTCAATTCTCAATAGAATATCCTGAATTCTCATGGTTCAATACTCAATACACAATGATCAACAATCAAATCTCAATCCTCAAACATCAATTCTCATCACTCAATCCTCAACACTCAATCCTCAATCTTCAATCCTCAATCCTCAGTCCTCAATCCTCAATCCTCAATCCTCAATCCTCTGTCCTCAAACCTCAATCCTGAATCCTCAACCCTGAATCCTCAACCTTCAGCCCTCAGGCCTCAACAATCAGTTGTCAATCCTCAATCCTCAATAGAATATCATCAATTCACAGTTTTCAATACTCAATACTCAATCTGCGATCTTCAAATCTCTATCCACAAACATCAATCCTCATCACTCAACCCTCAACACTCAGTCCCCAATCCTCAATATTCAATCCTCAACCTTCAATCCTCAATACTCAATCTTCAATCCTCAATCCTCAATCCTCAATCCTCAACCTCAATCCTCAATCCTCCATCCTCAATCGTCAATCTTCAATCCTCAATACTCAATCTTCAATCCTCAATCCTCAATCCTCAATGCTCAATCTTCATTCTTCAATCCTCAATACCCAATCGTCAATATTCAAACCTCAATCCTCGATCCTCAATCCTCAATCCTCAATCCTCAATCCTCAATCCTCAATCCTCAAACCTCAATCCTCAACCGTCAGTCCTCGTCCTCAAACCTCAACCCTCAATCCTCAATCCTCAATCTTCAATCATCAATACTCAATCTTCAATCCTCAATAATCATACCTCAATCCTCAATCCTCAATCCTCAATAATCAACGCACAACCCTCAACCATCAATCCTCAATATTCAACCATCAATCCTCAAATCTCAATACTCAATAATCAACGCACAACCCTCAACCGTCAATCCTCAATACTCAATCTTCAATCCTCAATCCTCAATTCTCAATCCTCAATCCTCAATCCTCAATCCTCAACCCTCAATCCTCAATCCTCAATCCTCAATAATCAACGCACAACCCTCAACCGTCAATCCTCAATACTCAGCCATCAATCCTCAATTCTCAATACTCAATAGTATATCCTGTATCCTCATGGTTCAGTACTCAGTCCACAATATTCAATAATCAAATCTCAATCCTCAAACATCAGTTCTCAATACTAAATCCTCAACACTCAGTCCTCTCTCTCCAATCCTCTATCCTCAATCCTCAATCCTCAAGCGTCAATCCTCAATCCTCGATCCTCAACCCTCAATCCTCAGTCCTCAAACCTCAATCCCGAATCCTCAATCCTGAATCCTCAACATTCAGCCCTCAGTCCTGAACAATCAGTTGTCAATCCTCAATCCTCAATAGAATATCATCAATTCACAGTTTTCAATACTCAATACTCAATCTGCAATCTTCAAATCTCTATCCACAATCATCAATTCTCATCACTCAAACCTCAACACTCTGTCCCCAATCCTCAATCTTCAATCCTCGATCCTCAATCCTCAATCCTCAATCCTCAATCTTCTATCCTCAATACCCAATCTTCAATCCTCAATCCCCAATCCTCAATCCTCAATCCTCATTCTTCAATCCTCAATACCCAATCCTCAATTCTCAATCCTCAATCCTCAGTCCTTAGTCCTCAATCTTCAATCCTCAATACTCAATCTTCAATCCGCAATCCCCAATCCTCAATTCTAAATCCTCAATCCTCAATCCTCAGACCTCAAACATCAATATTCAACCCTCAGGCCTCGTCCTCAATCCACAACCCTCAATCCACAATCCTCGATCTTCAATCATCAATATTCAATCTTCAATCCTCAATCCTCAATCCTCAATCCTCAATCCTCAATCCTCAATCCTCAAACCTCAACCTTCAATCCTCAGTCCTCAATCCTCAATCCTCAATCCTCAATCCTCAATCTTCAATCCTCAACACTCAATATTCAATCCCCAATCCTCAATCTTCAATACTCAATACTCAATCTTCAACCCTCAATCCTCAATACTCAATCCTCAATCCTCATTCTTCAATCCTCAATACCCAATCCTCAATCATCAATCCTCAATCCTCAATTCGCTATCCTCAATCCTCAACCCTCAGACCTCAAGCATCAATACTCAACCCTCAGTCCTCGTCCTCAACCCAAAACCCTCAATCCACAATCCTCAATCTTCATTCATCAATATTCAACTTTCAATCCTCAATCCTCAATCCTCAACGTTCAATCCTCAATACCCAATCCTCAATCTTCAATCTTCAATCCTCAGTCCTCAATCCTCAATCCTCAATCCTCAATCCTCTGTCCTCAAACCTCAATCCTGAATCCTCAACCATGAATCCTCAATCTTCAGCCCTCAGTCCTCAACAATCAGTTGTCAATACTCAATCCTCAATAGAATATGATCAATTCACAGTTTTCAATACTCAATACTCAATCTGCAATCTTCAAAGCTCTATCCGCAAACATCAATCCTCATCACTCAACCCTCAACACTCAGTCCCCAATCCTCAATCTTCAATCCTCAATCCTCAATCCTCAATCCTCAGTCCTCAATCTTCAATTCTCAATACTCAATCTTCAATCCTCAGTCCTCAATCCTCAATCCTCAATCCTTAATCCTCAATCCTCAATCCTCATTCTTCAATCCTCAATACTCAATCCTCAATACTCAATCTTCAATCCTCTACCGTCAGTCCTCGTCCTCAAACCTCAACCCTCAATCCTCAATCCTCAATCTTCAATCATCAATGCTCAATCCTCAATCTTCAACCCTCAACCATCAATCCTCAATACGTAACCATCAATCCTCAATTCTCAATACTCAATAGAATATCCTGAATTCTCATGGTACAATACTCAATCCACAATATTCAATAATCAACTCTCAATCCACAAACATCAATTCTCATCACTCAACCCTCAACACTCAGTCCTCAATCTCCGATCCTCAATCCCCTATCCTCAATCTTCAATCCTCAATACTCAATCTTCAATCCTCAGTCCTCAATTCTCAATCCTCAATCCTCAATCCTCAATCCTCAATCCTCAATCCTCAATCCTCATTCCTCAACCCTCAATCCTCAGTCCTCAAACCTCAATCCCGCATCCTCAATCCTGAATCCTCAATCATCGGCCCTCAGTCCTCAACAGTCAGTTGTCAATCCTCAATCCTCAATAGAATATCCTCAATTCACAGTTTTCAATACACAATACTCAATCTGCAATCTTCAAACCTCTATCCACAGACATAAATTCTCATAACTCAAACCTCAACGCTCAGTCCTCAATGTTCAATCCTCAATCCTCAATCCTCAATCCTCAATCCTCAATCTTCAATACTCAATACTCAATCTTCAATCCTCAATCCTCAATACTCAATCCTCAATCCTCATTCTTCAATCCTCAATACCCAATCCTCAATCTTCAATCCTCAATCCTCAATTCGCTAACCTCAATCCTCAATCCTCAGACCTCAAGCATCAATACTCAACCCACAGTCCTCGTCCTCAACCCACAACCCTCAATCCACAATCCTCAATCTTCATTCATCAATATTCAACTTTCAATCCTCAATCCTCAATCCTCAATCCTCAACGTTCAATCCTCAATACCCAATCCTCAATCTTCAATCCTCAATCCTCAGTCCTCAATCCTCAATCCTCAATCCTCAATCCTCTGCCCTCAAACCTCAGTCCTGAATCCTCAACCATGAATCCTCAATCTTCAGCCCTCAGTCCTCAACAATCAGTTGTCAATCCTCAATCCTCAATAGAATATCATCAATTCACAGCTTTCAATACTCAATACTCACTCTGCAATCTTCAAATCTCTATCCACAAACATCAATCCTCATCACTCAACCCTCAACACTCAGTCCCCAATCCTCAATATTCAATCCTCAACCTTCAATCCTCAATACTCAATCGTCAATCTTCAATCCTCAATACTCAATCTTCAATCCTCAATACTCAACCCTCAATCCTCAATCTTCATTCTTCAATCCTCAATACCCAATCCTCAATATTCAAACCTCAATCCTCGATCCTCAATCCTCAATCCTCAATCCTCAATCCTCAATCCTCAAACCTCAATCCTCAACCGTCAGTCCTCGTCCTCAAACCTCAACCCTCAATCCTTAATCCTCAATCTTCAATCATCAATACTCAATCTTCAATCCTCACTAATCAATCCTCAATCTTCAATCCTCAGTCCTCAATAATCAACGCACAACCCTCAACCATCAATCCTCCATACTCAACCATCAATCCTCAAATCTCAATACTCAATAGAATATCCTGAATTCTCATGGTTCAATACTCAATCCACAATTTCAATAATCAAATCTCAATCCTCAAACATCAATTCTCAACACTCAATCCTCAACACTCGGTCCTCTCTCTTCAATCCTCCATCCTCAATCCTCTATCCTCAAGCGTCAATCTTCAATCTTCCATCCTCCATACTCAATCTTCAATCCTCAATCCTCAATCATCAATCCTCAATCCTCAATCCTCAGTCATCAGTCCTCAATCTTCAATACTCAATCCTCAATCCTCAATCCTCAAACCTCTATCCTCAATCCTCATTCCTCAAACCTCAATCCTCAGCCCTCAGTCCTCATCCTCAATTCTCAATTCTCAATCCTCATACTTCAATCCTCAATCTTCAATCCTCAATCCTCAATCCTCAATCCTCAATCCTCAATCTTCAATCCTCAATCCTCAATCCTCAATCTTCAATCCTCAACCGTCTGTCCTGGTCCTCAATTCTCAACCCTCAATCCTCAATCCTCAATCTTCAATCATCAATACTCAATCCTCAACCGTCTGTCCTCGTCCTCAATCCTCAATCCTCATACCTCAATCCTCAACCGCCAGTCCTCGTACTCAATCCTCAACTATGTACACTCAATCCTCAATATTCAATCATCAATACTCAGTCTTCAATCCTCAATACTCAATCCTCAATCCTCAATCCTCAATCCTCAATCCTCAGTCCTCAAACCTCAATCCAGAATCTTCAATCCTGAATCCGCAATCTTCAGACCTCAGTCCTCAACAATCAGTTGTCAATTCTCAATTCTCAATACAATATCATCAATTCACAGTTTTCAATACTCAATAGTCAATCTGCAATCTTCAAATCTCTATCCAGAAACATCAATTCTCATCACTGAACCCTCAACACTCAGTCCCCAATCCTCAATCTTCAATCCTCAATCCTCAATCCTCAATCCTCAATCCTCAATCTTCAATCCTCAATACCCAATCTTCAATCCTCAATCCCCAATCCTCAATCCTCAATCCTCATTCTTCAATCCTCAATACCCAATCCTCAATTCTCAAACCTCAATCCTCAGTCCTTAGTCCTCAAACCTCAATCCTCAACACTCAGCCCTCATCCTCAATCCTCAATCATCAATCCTAAATATTCGATATTCAATCCTCAATACTCAATACTCAATCTTCAATCCTCAGTACTCAATCTTCAATCCTCAATACTCAATCCTCAATCCTCAGTCCTCAAACCCCAATCCCGAATCCTCAATCCTTAATCCTCAACCTTCAGCCCTCAGTCCTCAACAATCAGTTGTCAATCCTCAATCCTCAATAGAATATCATCAATTCACAGTTTTCAATACACAATACTCAATCTGCAATCTTCAAACCTCTATCCACAAACATCAATTCTCATCACTCAAACCTCAACACTCAGTCCCCAATCCTCAATCTTCAATCCACAATCCTCAATCCTCAATCCTCAGTCCTCAATCTTCAATTCTCAATACTCAATCTTCAATCCTCAGTCCTCAATCCTCAATCCTCACTCCTCAATCCTCAATCCTCAATCCTCATTCCTCAAACCTCAATCGTCACCCCACAGTTCTCATCCTCATTTCTCAATTCTCAATCCTCAATCCTCTGTCCACAATCCTCAATCCTCAATCTCCAATGCTCAATACTCAACCTTCAATCCACAATCCTCAATTCTCAATCCTCAATCCTCAATCCTCAATCCTCAATACCAAATCCTCAATCTTCAATCCTCAATCCTCAATCCTCAATTCTCGATCCTCAATCCTCGATCCTCAGACCTCAAGCATTAATACTCAACCCTCACTCGTCGTCCTCAATCCACAACCATCAATCCTCAATCCTCAATCTTCAATCCTCAATACTCAATCGTCAATCCTCAATCCTCAATCCTCAATCCTCAATCCTCAATCCTCAATCCTCATTCTTCAATCCTCAATACCCAATCCTCAATACTCAATCTTCAATCCTCTACCGTCAGTCCTCGTCCTCAAACCTCAACCCTCAATCCTCAATCCTCAATCTTCAATCATCAATGCTCAATCCCCAATCTTCAACCCTCAACCATCAATCCTCAATACGTAACCATCAATCCTCAATTCTCAATACTCAATAGAATATCCTGAATTCTCATGGTACAATACTCAATCCACAATATTCAATAATCAACTCTCAATCCACAAACATCAATTCTCATCACTCAACCCTCAACACTCAGTCCTCAATCTCCGATCCTCAATCCCCTATCCTCAATCTTCAATCCTCAATACTCAATCTTCAATCCTCAGTCCTCAATTCTCAATCCTCAATCCTCAATCCTCAATCCTCAATCCTCAATCCTCATTCCTCAACCCTCAGTCCTCAGTCCTCAAACCTCAATCCCGAATCCTCAATCCTGAATCCTCAATCATCGGCCCTCAGTCCTCAACAGTCAGTTGTCAATCCTCAATCCTCAATAGAATATCCTCAATTCACAGTTTTCAATACACAATACTCAATCTGCAATCTTCAAACCTCTATCCACAGACATAAATTCTCATAACTCAACCCTCAACGCTCAGTCCTCAATGTTCAATCCTCAATCCTCAATCCTCAATCCTCAATCTTCAATACTCAATACTCAATCTTCAATCCTCAATCCTCAATACTCAATCCTCAATCCTCATTCTTCAATCCTCAATACCCAATCCTCAATCTTCAATCCTCAATCCTCAATTCGCTAACCTCAATCCTCAATCCTCAGACCTCAAGCATCAATACTCAACCCACAGTCCTCGTCCTCAACCCACAACCCTCAATCCACAATCCTCAATCTTCATTCATCAATATTCAACTTTCAATCCTCAATCCTCAATCCTCAATCCTCAATCCTCAATCCTCAACGTTCAATCCTCAATACCCAATCCTCAATCTTCAATCCTCAATCCTCAGTCCTCAATCCTCAATCCTCAATCCTCAATCCTCTGCCCTCAAACCTCAATCCTGAATCCTCAACCATGAATCCTCAATCTTCAGCCCTCAGTCCTCAACAATCAGTTGTCAATCCTCAATCCTCAATAGAATATCATCAATTCACAGCTTTCAATACTCAATACTCACTCTGCAATCTTCAAATCTCTATCCACAAACATCAATCCTCATCACTCAACCCTCAACACTCAGTCCCCAATCCTCAATATTCAATCCTCAACCTTCAATCCTCAATACTCAATCGTCAATCTTCAATCCTCAATACTCAATCTTCAATCCTCAATACTCAACCCTCAATCCTCAATCTTCATTCTTCAATCCTCAATACCCAATCCTCAATATTCAAACCGCAATCCTCGATCCTCAATCCTCAATCCTCAATCCTCAATCCTCAATCCTCAAACCTCAATCCTCAACCGTCAGTCCTCGTCCTCAAACCTCAACCCTCAATCCTTAATCCTCAATCTTCAATCATCAATACTCAATCTTCAATCCTCACTAATCAATCCTCAATCTTCAATTCTCAATCCTCAATAATCAACGCACAACCCTCAACCATCAATCCTCCATACTCAACCATCAATCCTCAAATCTCAATACTCAATAGAATATCCTGAATTCTCATGGTTCAATACTCAATCCACAATTTCAATAATCAAATCTCAATCCTCAAACATCAATTCTCAACACTCAATCCTCAACACTCGGTCCTCTCTCTTCAATCCTCCATCCTCAATCCTCTATCCTCAAGCGTCAATCCTCAATCTTCCATCCTCCATACTCAATCTTCAATCCTCAATCCTCAATCATCAATCCTCAATCCTCAATCCTCAGTCATCAGTCCTCAACCTTCAATACTCAATCCTCAATCCTCAATCCTCAAACCTCTATCCTCAATCCTCATTCCTCAAACCTCAATCCTCAGCCCTCAGTCCTCATCCTCAATTCTCAATTCTCAATCCTCAAACTTCAATCCTCAATCTTCAATCCTCAATCCTCAATCCTCAATCCTCAATCCTCAATCTTCAATCCTCAATCCTCAATCCTCAATCTTCAATCCTCAACCGTCTGTCCTGGTCCTCAATTCTCAACCCTCAATCCTCAATCCTCAATCTTCAATCATCAATACTCAATCCTCAACCGTCTGTCCTCGTCCTCAATCCTCAATCCTCATACCTCAATCCTCAACCGCCAGTCCTCGTACTCAATCCTCAACTATGTACACTCAATCCTCAATATTCAATCATCAATACTCAGTCTTCAATCCTCAATACTCAATCCTCAATCCTCAATCCTCAATCCTCAATCCTCAGTCCTCAAACCTCAATCCAGAATCTTCAATCCTGAATCCGCAATCTTCAGACCTCAGTCCTCAACAATCAGTTGTCAATTCTCAATTCTCAATACAATATCGTCAATTCACAGTTTTCAATACTCAATAGTCAATCTGCAATCTTCAAATCTCTATCCAGAAACATCAATTCTCATCACTGAACCCTCAACACTCAGTCCCCAATCCTCAATCTTCAATCCTCAATCCTCAATCCTCAATCCTCAATCCTCAATCTTCAATCCTCAATACCCAATCTTCAATCCTCAATCCCCAATCCTCAATCCTCAATCCTCATTCTTCAATCCTCAATACCCAATCCTCAATTCTCAAACCTCAATCCTCAGTCCTTAGTCCTCAAACCTCAATCCTCAACACTCAGCCCTCATCCTCAATCCTCAATCATCAATCCTAAATATTCGATATTCAATCCTCAATACTCAATACTCAATCTTCAATCCTCAGTACTCAATCTTCAATCCTCAATACTCAATCCTCAATCCTCAGTCCTCAAACCCCAATCCCGAATCCTCAATCCTTAATCCTCAACCTTCAGCCCTCAGTCCTCAACAATCAGTTGTCAATCCTCAATCCTCAATAGAATATCATCAATTCACAGCTTTCAATACTCAATACTCGATCTGCAATCTTCAAATCTCTATCCACAAACATCAATTCTCATCACTCAAACCTCAACACTCAGTCCCCAATCCTCAATCTTCAATCCACAATCCTCAATCCTCAATCCTCAGTCCTCAATCTTCAATTCTCAATACTCAATCTTCAATCCTCAGTCCTCAATCCTCAATCCTCACTCCTCAACCCTCAATCCTCAACCATGAATCCTCAATCTTCAGCCCTCAGTCCTCAACAATCAGTTGTCAACCCTCAATCCTCAATAGAATATCATCAATTCACAGCTTTCAATACCCAATACTCACTCTGCAATCTTCAAATCTCTATCCACAAACATCAATCCTCATCACTCAACCCTCAACACTCAGTCCCCAATCCTCAATATTCAATCCTCAACCTTCAATCCTCAATACTCAATCGTCAATCTTCAATCCTCAATACTCAATCTTCAATCTTCAATCCTCAATCCTCAATAATGAGCACACAACCCTCAACCATCAATCCTCCATACTCAACCATCAATCCTCAATCTTCATTCTTCAATCCTCAATACCCAATCCTCAATATTCAAACCTCAATCCTCGATCCTCAATCCTCAATCCTCAATCCTCAATCCTCAATCCTCAAACCTCAATCCTCAACCGTCAGTCCTCGTCCTCAAACCTCAACCCTCAATCCTTAATCCTCAATCTTCAATCATCAATACTCAATCTTCAATCCTCACTAATCAATCCTCAATCTTCAATCCTCAATCCTCAATAATCAACGCACAACCCTCAACCATCAATCCTCCATACTCAACCATCAGTCCTCAAATCTCAATACTCAATAGAATATCCTGAATTCTCATGGTTCAATACTCAATCCACAATTTCAATAATCAAATCTCAATCCTCAAACATCAATTCTCAACACTCAATCCTCAACACTCGGTCCTCTCTCTTCAATCCTCCATCCTCAATCCTCTATCCTCAAGCGTCAATCCTCAATCTTCCATCCTCCATACTCAATCTTCAATCCTCAATCCTCAATCCTCAGTCATCAGTCCTCAATCTTCAATACTCAATCCTCAATCCTCAATCCTCAAACCTCTATCCTCAATCCTCATTCCTCAAACCTCAATCCTCAGCCCTCAGTCCTCATCCTCAATTCTCAATTCTCAATCCTCAAACTTCAATCCTCAATCTTCAATCCTCAATCCTCAAACCTCAATCCTCAATCCTCAATCTTCAATCCTCAATCCTCAATCCTCAATCTTCAATCCTCAACCGTCGGTCCTGGTCCTCAATTCTCAACCCTAAATCCTCAATCCTCAATCTTCAATCATCAATACTCAATCCTCAACCGTCTGTCCTCGTCCTCAATCCTCAATCCTCATACCTCAATCCTCAACCGCCAGTCCTCGTACTCAATCCTCAACTATGTATACTCAATCCTCAATATTCAATCATCAATACTCAGTCTTCAATCCTCAATACTCAATCCTCAATCCTCAATCCTCAATCCTCAATCCTCAGTCCTCAAACCTCAATCCAGAATTTTCAATCCTGAATCCGCAATCTTCAGACCTCAGTCCTCAACAATCAGTTGTCAATTCTCAATTCTCAATACAATATCATCAATTCACAGTTTTCAATACTCAATAGTCAATCTGCAATCTTCAAATCTCTATCCAGAAACATCAATTCTCATCACTGAACCCTCAACACTCAGTCCCCAATCCTCAATCTTCAATCCTCAATCCTCAATCCTCAATCCTCAGTCCTCAATCTTCAATCCTCAATACCCAATCTTCAATCCTCAATCCCCAATCCTCAATCCTCAATCCTCATTCTTCAATCCTCAATCCTCAGTCCTTAGTCCTCAAACCTCAATCCTCAACCCTCAGCCCTCATCCTCAATCCTCAATCATCAATCCTAAATATTCGATATTCAATCCTCAATACTCAATACTCAATCTTCAATCCTCAGTACTCAATCTTCAATCCTCAATACTCAATCCTCAATCCTCAGTCCTCAAACCCCAATCCCGAATCCTCAATCCTTAATCCTCAACCTTCAGCCCTCAGTCCTCAACAATCAGTTGTCAATCCTCAATCCTCAATAGAATATCATCAATTCACAGCTTTCAATACTCAATACTCGATCTGCAATCTTCAAATCTCTATCCACAAACATCAATTCTCATCACTCAAACCTCAACACTCAGTCCCCAATCCTCAATCTTCAATCCACAATCCTCAATCCTCAATCCTCAGTCCTCAATCTTCAATTCTCAATACTCAATCATCGATCCTCAGTCCTCAATCCTCAATCCTCAATCCTCAATCCTCAATCCTCAATCCTCATTCCTCAAACCTCAATCGTCACCCCACAGTTCTCATCCTCATTTCTCAATTCTCAATCCTCAATCCTCTGTCCACAATCCTCAATCCTCAATCTCCAATGCTCAATACTCAACCTTCAATCCACAATCCTCAATTCTCAATCCTCAATCCTCAATCCTCAATCCTCAATACCAAATCCTCAATCTTCAATCCTCAATCCTCAATCCTCAATTCTCGATCCTCAATCCTCGATCCTCAGACCTCAAGCATTAATACTCAACCCTCACTCGTCGTCCTCAATCCACAACCCTCAATCCTCAATCCTCAATCTTCAATCCTCAATACTCAATCGTCAATCCTCAATCCTCAATCCTCAATCCTCAATCCTCAATCCTCAATCTTCAATCCTCAATCCTCAGTCCTCAATACTCAATCTTCAATCCACAATCTTCAATCCTCAATCATCAGTCTTCAATCCTCAATACTCAATCTTCAATCCTCAATCCTCAATCCTCAATCCTCAATCCTCAATCCTCATTCTTCAATCCTCAATCCTCAATCCTCAATCCTCAATCCTCAACCCTCAACGTTCAATCCGCAATTCCCAATCCTCAATTTTCAATCCTCAGTCCTCAATCCTCAATCCTCAATCCTCAATCCTCAATCCTCAATCCTCAATCCTCAATCCTCAATCCTCAATCGTCAATCTTCAATCCTCAAAACTCAATCTTCAATCCTCGATCCTCAATACTCAATCCTCAATCCTCAATCCTCAATCGTCAGTCTTCAATCCTCAATACTCAATCTTCAAACATCAATCCTCAATCCTCAATCCTCAACCCTCATTCATCAATCCTCAATACCCAATCCTCAATCTTCAATCCTCAATCCTCAATCCTCAATTCTCAATCCTCAGTCCTCAGTCCTCAGTCCTCAAACCTCAATCCTCAACCCTCAGCCCTCATCCTCAATCCTCAATCCTCAACCCTCAATCCTCAATCTTCAATCCTCGATACTCAATCTTCAATCCTCAATCCTCAGTCCTCAAACCTCAATTCTGAATCCTCAATCCTGAATCCTCAATCTTCGGCCCTCAGTCCTCAACAGTCAGTTGTCAATCCTCAATCCTCAATAGAATATCCTCAATTCACGGTTTTCAGTACACAATACTCAATCTGCAATCTTCAAACCTCTATCCACAAACATCAATTCTCATCACTCAACCCTCAACGCTCAGTCCTCAATGTTCAATCCTCAATCCTCAATCTTCAATCCTCAATCGTCAACCTTCAATTCTCAATACTCAATCCTCAATACTCAATCTTCGATCCTCAATCCTCAATCCTCAATCCTCAATCCTCAACCTTCAATCCTCAAAACTCAATCTTCAATCCTCGATCCTCAATACTCAATCCTCAATCCTCAATCCTCAATCCTCAATCGTCAGTCTTCAATCCTCAATACTCAATCTTCAAACATCAATCCTCAATCCTCAATCTTCAATCCTCATTCATCAATCCTCAATACCCAATCCTCAATCTTCAATCCTCAATCCTCAATCCTCAATTCTCAATCCTCAGTCCTCAGTCCTCAGTCCTCAAACCTCAATCCTCAACCCTCAGCCCTCATCCTCAATCCTCAATCCTCAACCCTCAATCCTCAATCTTCAATCCTCGATACTCAATCTTCAATCCTCAATCCTCAGTCCTCAAACCTCAATTCTGAATCCTCAATCCTGAATCCTCAATCTTCGGCCCTCAGTCCTCAACAGTCAGTTGTCTATCCTCAATCCTCAATAGAATATCCTCAATTCACAGTCTTCAATACACAATACTCAATCTGCAATCTTCAAACCTCTATCCACAAACATAAATTCTCATAACTCAACCCTCAACGCTCAGTCCTCAATGTTCAATCCTCAATCCTCAATCCTCAATCCTCAATCGTCAACCTTCAATTCTCAATACTCAATCTTCAGTCCTCAATCCTCAATCTTCAATCATCAATATTCAATCTTCAATCCTCAATCCTCAATCCTCAATCCTCAATCCTCAACCCTCAATGTTCAATCCGCAATAGCCAATCCACAATCTTCAATCCTCAATCCCCAATCCTCAATCCTCAATCCTCAATCCTCAGTCCTCAATCCTCATTCTTCAATCCTCAATACCAAATCCTCAATCTTCAATCCTCAATGTTCAATCCGCGATTCCCAGTCCTCAATGTTCAATCCTCAATCCTCAATCCTCAATCCTCAATCCTCAATCCTCAATCCTCAATCCTCAATCCTCAATCCTCAGTCCCCAAACCTCAATCCTCAATCTTCAATCCTCAAAACTCAATCTGCAATCCTCGATCCTCAATACTCAATCCTCAATCCTCAATCCTCAATCGTCAGTCTTCAATCCTCAATACTCGATCTTCAGTCCTCCATCCTCAATCCTCAATCCTCAATCCTCATTCCTCAATCCTCAATACCCAATCCTAAATATTCAATCCTCAATCTTCAATCCTCAATTCTCAATCCTCAATCCTCAGTCCTCAATCCTCAAACCTCAATCCTCAACCGTCAGTCCTCGTCCTCAAACCTCAACCCTCAATTCTCAATCCTCAATCTTCAATCATCAATACTCAATCTTCAATCCTCAATAATCAATCCTCAATCCTCAATTCTCAATCCTCAATAATCAACGCACAACTCTCAACCATCAATCCTCAATCCTCAATCCTCAACCTTCAATCCTCAATCCTCAATCCTCAATCCTCAATCCTCAATCCTCAATCCTCAGTCCTCAACCTTCAATCCTCAATCCTCAATCATCAATCCTCAATCCTCAATCTTCAATCCTCAACACTCAATCTTCAATCCTCAATCCTCAATCTTCAATACTCAATACTCAATCTTCAACCCTCAATCCTCAATACTCAATCCTCAATCCTCATTCTTCAATCCTCAATACCCAATCCTCAATCATCAATCCTCAATCCTCAATTCGCGATCCTCAATCCTCAATCCTCAGACCTCAAGCATCAATACTCAACCCTCAGTCCTCGTCCTCAACCCACAACCCACAATCCACAATCCTCAATCTTCATTCATCAATATTCAACTTTCAATCCTCAATCCTCAATCCTCAATCCTCAATCCTCAATCCTCAACGTTCAATCCTCAATACCCAATCCTCAATCTTCAATCTTCAATCCTCAGTCCTCAATCCTCAATCCTCAATCCTCAATCCTCTGTCCTCAAACCTCAATCCTGAATCCTCAACCATGAATCCTCCATCTTCAGCCCTCAGTCCTCAACAATCAGTTGTCAATCCTCAATCCTCAATAGAATATCATCAATTCACAGTTTTCAATACTCAGTACTCAATCTGCAATCTCCAAATCTCTATCCGCAAACATCAATCCTCATCACTCAACCCTCAACACTCAGTCCCCAATCCTCAATATTCAATCCTCAACCTTCAATCCTCAATACTCAATCTTCAATCCTCAATCCTCAAACCTCAATCCTCAATCCTCAATCCTCAATCCTCATCTTCAATCCTCAATTCGCCATCCCCAATCGTCAATCTTCATTCCTCAATACTCAATCTTCAATCCTCAATCCTCAATCCTCAATCCTCAATCTTCATTCTTCAATCCTCAATACCCAATCCTCAATATTCAAACCTCAATCCTCGATCCTCAATCCTCAATCCTCAATCCTCAATCCTCAATCCTCAAACCTCAATCCTCAACCGTCAGTCCTCTTCCTCAAACCTCAACCCTCAGTTCTCAATCCTCAATCTTCAATCATCAATACTCAATCTTCAATCCTTAATCCTCAATCCTCAACCCTCAATCCTCAGTCCTCAAACCTCAATCCCGAATCCTCAACACTGAGTCCTCAATCTTCAGCCCTCAGTCCTCAACAATCAGTTGTCAATACTCAATCCTCAATAGAATATGATCAATTCACAGTTTTCAATACTCAATACTCAATCTGCAATCTTCAAATCTCTATCCACAAACATCAATTCTCATCACTCAAACCTCAACACTCAGTCCCCAATCCTAAATCTTCAATCCACATTCCTCAATCCTCAATCCTCAGTCCTCAATAATCAATCCTCAATACTCAATCTTCAATCCTCAACCCTCAATCCTCAATCGTCAATCCTCAATCCTCAATCGTCAGTCTTCTATCCTCAATACCCAATCTTCAATCCTCAATCCCCAATCCTCAATCCTCAATCCTCATTCTTCAATCCTCAATACCCAATCCTCAATTCTCAATCCTCAATCCTCAGTCGTTAGTCCTCAAACCTCAATCCTCAACCCTCAGCCCTCATCCTCAATCCTCAATCATCAATCCTCAATCATCGATATTCAATCCTCAATACTCAATCTTCAATCCTCAATCCTCGGTCCATAAACCTGTATTCTGAATCCTCCTTCCTGAATCATCAATCTTCAGCACTCAGTCCTCAACAATCAGTTGTCAATCCTCAATCCTCAATAGAATATCTTCCATTCACAGTTTTCAATCCTCAATCCTCAATTCTCAATCCTCAGTCTTCAGTCCTCAGCTCCAAATATTCAATCTTCAATCCTCAATCTTCAATCCTCAATCTTCAATCCTCAGTACTCAGTCTTCAATCCTCAATACTCAATCCTCAATCCTCAGTCCTCAAACCACAATCCCGAATCCTCAATCCTTAATCCTCAACCTTCAGCCCTCAGTCCTCAACAATCAGTTGTCAATCCTCAATCCTCAATAGAATATCATCAATTCACAGCTTTCAATACTCAATACTCGATCTGCAATCTTCAAATCTCTATCCACAAACATCAATTCTCATCACTCAAACCTCAACACTCAGTCCCCAATCCTCAATCTTCAATCCTCAATCCTCAATCCTCAATCCTCAGTCCTCAATCTTCAATTCTCAATACTCAATCTTCAATCCTCAGTCCTCAATCCTCAATCCTCAATCCTTAATCCTCAATCCTCAATCCTCATTCTTCAATCCTCAATACCCAATCCTCAATACTCAATCTTCAATCCTCAACCGACAGTCCTCCTCCTCAAACCTCAACCCTCAATCCTCAATCCTCAATCTTCAATCATCAATGCTCAATCCTCAATCTTCAACCCTCAACCATCAATCCTCAATACGTAACCATCAATCCTCAATTCTCAATACTCAATAGAATATCCTGAATTCTCATGGTTCAATACTCAATCCACAATATTCAATAATCAAATCTCAATCCACAAACATCAATTCTCATCACTCAACCCTCAACACTCAGTCCTCCATCTCCGATCCTCAATCCCCTATCCTCAATCTTCAATCCTCAATACTCAATCTTCAATCCTCAGTCCTCAATTCTCAATCCTCAATCCTCAATCCTCAATCCTCAATCCTCATTCCTCAAACCTCAATCGTCAACCCACAGTTCTCATCCTCATTTCTCAATTCTCAATCCTCAATCCTCAGTCCACAATCCTCAATCCTCAATCCTCAGTCCTCAATCTTCAATCCTCAATCCTCAGCCGTCAACCTTCAATCCTAAATACTCAACCTTCAATCCTCAATCCTCAATTCTCAATACTCAATTCTCAATCCTCAATCGTCAATCCTCAATCCCCAATCCTCAGTCTTCAATCCTCAATCCTTAAACCTCAATCCTCAATTCTCAATTCTCAATACTCAATCCTCAATCGTCAATCCTCAATCCTCAATCCTCAATCCTCAATCCTCAATCTTCAATCCTCAATACTCAACCTTCAATCCTCAATCCTCAATCCTCAATCCTGAATCCTCAATCCTCAATCCTCAATATTCAACGCACACCCCTCAACCATCAATCCTCAATACTCAATCATCAATGATCAATTCTCAATTCTCAATAGAATATCCTGAATTCTCATGGTTCAATACTCAATACACAATGATCAATAATCAAATCTCAATCCTCAAACATCAATTCTCATCACTCAATCCTCAACACTCAGTCCTCTCTCTTCAATCCTCCATCCTCAATCCTCAATCCTCAAGCGTCAATCCTCAATCCTCAAGCCTCAACCCTCAATCCTCAGTCCTCAAACCTCAATCCCGAATCCTCAATCCTGAATCCTCAATCTTCAGCCCTCAGTCCTCAGCAGTCAATTGTCAATCCTGAATCCTCAATAGAATACCCTCAATTCACAGTTTTCAATACTCAATCCCCATTCTTCAATCTTCAAATCTCAATCCACAAACATCAATTCTCATCACTCAACCCTCAACACTCAGTCCTCAATCTTCAATCCTCAATCCTCAATCCTCAATCTTCAATCCTCAATACTCAATCTTCAATCATCAGTCCTCAATTCTCAGTACTCAATCCTCAATCCTCAATCCTCAATCCTCAATCCTCAATCCTCAATCCTCAATCCTCAATCTTCATTCATCAGTATTCAACTTTTAATCCTCAATCCTCAACCCTCAACGTTCGAACCTAAATACTCAATCCTCAATGTTCAATACTCAATCCTCAGTCCTCAATCCTCAATCCTCAATCCTCAATCCCCTGTCCTCAAACCTCAATCCTGAATCCTCAACCCTGAATCCACAACCTTCAGCCCTCAGGCCTCAACAATCAGTTGTCAATCCTCAATCCTCAATAGAATATCATCAATTCACAGTTTTCAATACTCAATACTCAATCTGCAATCTTCAAATCTCTATCCACAAACATCAATCCTCATCACTCAACCCTCAACACTTAGTCCCCAATCCTCAATGTTCAATCCTCAACCTTCAATCCTCAATACTCAATCTTCAATCCTCAATCCTCGGTCCTCAATCCTCAACCTCAATCCTCAATCCTCCATCCTCAATCGTCAATCTTCAATCCTCAATACTCAATCTTCAATCCTCAATCCTCAATCCTCAATGCTCAATCTTCATTCTTCAATCCTCAATACCCAATCGTCAATATTCAAACCTCAATCCTCAATCCTCAACCCTCAATCCTCAGTCCTCAAACCTCAATCCCGAATCCTCAATCCTGAATCCTCTATCTTCAGCCCTCAGTCCTCAACAACCAATTGTCGATCCTCAATCCTCAATAGAATATCCTCAACTCACAGTTTTCAATACTCAATCCCCATTCTTCAATCTTCAAATCTCAATCCACAAATATCAATTCTCATAACTCAACCCTCAACACTCAGTCCTCAATCTTCAATCCTCAATCCTCAATACCTAATCTTCAATCCGCGATACTCAATCTTCAATCATCAATCCTCAATTCTCAATCCTCAATCCTCAATCCTCAATACTCAATCTTCAATCCTCAATCCTCAATCCTCAATCCTCAGTCCTCATTCTTCAATCCTCAATCTTCATACATCTATACTCAATCTTCAATCCTCAATCCTCAATCTTCAATCCTCAATCCTCAATTCTCACTCCTCGATACTCAATCCTCAATCGTCAATCCTCAATCCGCAATCCTCAATCTTCAATCCTCAATCCTCAATCCTCACTCCTCAATCCTCAATCTTCAATCCTCAACACTCAATCTTCAATCCTCAATCCTCAATCCTCAATCCTCAATGCTCAATCCTCAATCCTCAGTCCTCAATCCTCAACCATCAATCTTCAATTCTCAATACTCAATCTGCAATCCTCAATCCTCAATCCTCAATCCTCAATCCTCATTCTTCAATCCTCAATACCCAATCCTCAATACCCAATCCTCAATCTTCAATCCTCAATCCTCAATCCTCAATTCTCAATCCTCAATCCTTAATCCACAGACCTCAATCCTCAATCATCAATCCTCAATACTCAATCTTCAATCCTCAATCCCCAATCCTCAATCCTCAATCCTCATTCTTCAATCCTCAACACCCAATCCTCAATCTTCAATCCTCAATCCTCAATCCTCATTTCTCAATCCTCAATCCTCAATCCTCAGACCTCAAACATCAATATTCAACCCTCAGTCTTCGTCCGCAATCCACAACCCTCAATCCTCAATCCTCGATCTTCAATCATCAATATTCAATCTTCAATCCTCAATCCTCAATCCTCAACCCTCAATCATCAATCCTCAACCTTCAATCCTCAATCCTCAATCCTCAATCCTCAATCCTCAATCCTCAATCCTCAATCTTCAATCCTTAACACTCAATATTCAATCCTCAATCCTCAATCTTCAATACTCAATACTCAATCTTCAATCCTCAATCCTCAATACTCAATCCTCGATCCTCATTCTTCAATCCTCAATACCCAATCCTCAATATTCAATCCTCAATCCTCAATTCGCTAACCTCAATCCTCAATCCTCAGACCTCAAGCATCAATACTCAACCCTCAGTCCTCGTCCTCAACCCACAACCCTCGATCCACAATCCTCAAACTTCATTCATCAATATTCAACTTTCAATGCTCAATCCTCAATCCTCAATCCTCAATCCTCAATCCTCAACGTTCAATCCTCAATACCCAATCCTCAATCTTAAATCCTCAATCCTCAGTCCTCAATCCTCAATCCTCAATCCTCAATCCTCTGCCCTCAAACCTCAATCCTGATTCCTCAACCATGAATCCTCAATCTTCAGCCCTCAGTCCTCAACAATCAGTTGTCAATCCTCAATCCTCAATAGAATATCATCAATTCACAGTTTTCAATACTCAATACTCACTCTGCAATCTTCAAATCTCTATCCACAAACATCAATCCTCATCACTCAACCCTCAACACTCAGTCCCCAATCCTCAATATTAAATCCTCAACCTTCAATCCTCAATACTCAATCGTCAATCTTCAATCCTCAATCTTCATTCTTCAATCCTCAATACCCAATCCTCAATATTCAAACCTCAATCCTCGATCCTCAATCCTCAATCCTCAATCCTCAATCCTCAATCCTCAAACCTAAATCCTCATCCGTCAGTCCTCGTCCTCAAACCTCAACCCTCAATCCTTAATCCTCAATCTTCAATCATCAATACTCAATCTTCAATCCTCACTAATCAATCCTCAATCTTCAATCCTCAATCCTCAATAATCAACGCACAACCCTCAACCATGAATCCTCCATACTCAACCATCAATCCTCCAATCTCAATACTCAATAGAATATCCTGAATTCTCATGGTTCAATACTCAATCCACAGTTTCAATAATCAAATCTCAATCCTCAAACATCAATTCTCAACACTCAATCCTCAACACTCGGTCCTCTCTCTTCAATCCTCCATCCTCAATCCTCTATCCTCAAGCGTCAATCCTCAATCTTCCATCCTCCATACTCAATCTTCAATCCTCAATCCTCAATCATCAATCCTCAATCCTCAATCCTCAGTCATCAGTCCTCAATCTTCAATACTCAATCCTCAATCCTCAATCCTCAATCCTCTATCCTCAATCCTCATTCCTCAAACCTCAATCCTCAGCCCTCAGTCCTCATCCTCAATTCTCAATTCTCAATCCTCAAACTTCAATCCTCAATCTTCAATCCTCAATCCTCAATCCTCAACCCTCAATCCTCAATCTTCAATCCTCAATCCTCAATCCTCAATCTTCAATCCTCAACCGTCGGTCCTGGTCCTCAATTCTCAACCCTCAATCCTCAATCCTCAATCTTCAATCATCAATACTCAATCCTCAACCGTCGGTCCTCGTCCTCAATCCTCAATCCTCATACCTCAATCCTCAACCGCCAGTCCTCGTACTCAATCCTCAACTATGAATCCTCAATCCTCAATATTCAATCATCAATACTCAGTCTTCAATCCTCAATACTCAATCCTCAATCCTCAATCCTCAATCCTCAATCCTCAGTCCTCAAACCTCAATCCAGAATCTTCAATCCTGAATCCGCAATCTTCAGACCTCAGTCCTCAACAATCAGTTGTCAATTCTCAATTCTCAATACAATATCATCAATTCACAGTTTTCAGTACTCAATAGTCAATCTGCAATCTTCAAATCTCTATCCAGAAACATCAATTCTCATCACTGAACCCTCAACACTCAGTCCCCAATCCTCAATCTTCAATCCTCAATCCTCAATCCTCAATCCTCAATCCTCAATCTTCAATCCTCAATACCCAATCTTCAATCCTCAATCCCCAATCCTCAATCCTCAATCCTCATTCTTCAATCCTCAATACCCAATCCTCAATTCTCAATCCTCAATACTCAATCTTCAATCCTCAATCCTCAATCCTCAATCCTCGATATTCATTCTTCAATCCTCAATACCCAATCCTCAATATTCAAACCTCAATCCTCGATCCTCAATCCTCAATCCTCAATCCTCAATCCTCAATCCTCAAACCTCAATCCTCAACCGTCAGTCCTCGTCCTCAAACCTCAACCCTCAATTCTCAATCCTCAATCTTCAATCATCAACACTCAATCTTCAATCCTCAATCCTCAATCCTCAACCCTCAATCCTCAGTCCTCAAACCTCAATCCCGAATCCTCAACCCTGAATCCTCAATCTTCAGCCCTCAGTCCTCAACAATCAGTTGTCAATACTCAATCCTCAATAGAATATGATCAACTCACAGTTTTCAATACTCAATACTCAATCTGCAATCTTCAAATCTCTATCCACAAACATCAATTCTCATCACTCAAACCTCAACACTCAGTCCCCAATCCTCAATCTTCAATCCACATTCCTCAATCCTCAATCCTCAGTCCTCAATAATCAATCCTCAATACTCAATCTTCAATCCTCAACCCTCAATCCTCAATCGTCAATCCTCAATCCTCAATCGTCAGTCTTCTATCCTCAATACCCAATCTTCAATCCTCAATCCCCAATCCTCAATCCTCAATCCTCATTCTTCAATCCTCAATACCCAATCCTCAATTCTCAATCCTCAATCCTCAGTCGTTAGTCCTCAAACCACAATCCTCAACCCTCAGCCCTCATTCTCAATCCTCAATCATCAATCCTCAATCTTCGATATTCAATCCTCAATACTCAATCTTCAATCCTCAATCCTCGGTCCTCAAACCTCTATTCTGAATCCTCCTTCCTGAATCATCAATCTTCAGCACTCTGTCCTCAACAGTCAGTTGTCAATCCTCAATCCTCAATAGAATATCTTCCATTCACAGTTTTCAATCCTCAATCATCAATCCTCAATCCTCAATCTTCAATCCTCAGCTCCAAATACTCAATCTTCAATCCTCAGTACTCAGTCTTCAATCCTCAATACTCAATCCTCAATCCTCAGACCTCAAACCCCAATCCCGAATCCTCAATCCTTAATCCTCAACCTTCAGCCCTCAGTCCTCAACAATCAGTTGTCAATCCTCAATCCTCAATAGAATATCATCAATTCACAGCTTTTAATACTCAATACTCGATCAGCAATCTTCAAATCTCTATCCACATACATCAATTCTCATCACTCAAACCTCAACACTTAGTCCCCAATCCTCAATCTTCAATCCTCAATCCTCAATCCTCAATCCTCAGTCCTCAATCTTCAATTCTCAATACTCAATCTTCAATCCTCAGTCCTCAATCCTCAATCCTCAATCCTTAATCCTCAATCCTCAATCCTCATTCTTCAATCCTCAATACCCAATCCTCAATACTCAATCTTCAATCCTCAACCTCAATCCTCAATCCTCCATCCTCAATCGTCAATCTTCAATCCTCAATACTCAATCTTCAACCCTCAACCCTCAATCCTCAATACTCAATCTTCATTCTTCAATCCTCAATACCCAATCGTCAATATTCAAACCTCAATCCTCGATCCTCAATCCTCAATCCTCAATCCTCAACCGTCTGTCCTGGTCCTCAATTCTCAACCCTCAATCCTCAATCCTCAATCTTCAATCATCAATACTCAATCCTCAACCGTCTGTCCTCGTCCTCAATCCTCAATCCTCATACCTCAATCCTCAACCGCCAGTCCTCGTACTCAATCCTCAACTATGTACACTCAATCCTCAATATTCAATCATCAATACTCAGTCTTCAATCCTCAATACTCAATCCTCAATCCTCAATCCTCAATCCTCAATCCTCAGTCCTCAAACCTCAATCCAGAATCTTCAATCCTGAATCCGCAATCTTCAGACCTCAGTCCTCAACAATCAGTTGTCAATTCTCAATTCTCAATACAATATCGTCAATTCACAGTTTTCAATACTCAATAGTCAATCTGCAATCTTCAAATCTCTATCCAGAAACATCAATTCTCATCACTGAACCCTCAACACTCAGTCCCCAATCCTCAATCTTCAATCCTCAATCCTCAATCCTCAATCCTCAATCCTCAATCTTCAATCCTCAATACCCAATCTTCAATCCTCAATCCCCAATCCTCAATCCTCAATCCTCATTCTTCAATCCTCAATACCCAATCCTCAATTCTCAAACCTCAATCCTCAGTCCTTAGTCCTCAAACCTCAATCCTCAACACTCAGCCCTCATCCTCAATCCTCAATCATCAATCCTAAATATTCGATATTCAATCCTCAATACTCAATACTCAATCTTCAATCCTCAGTACTCAATCTTCAATCCTCAATACTCAATCCTCAATCCTCAGTCCTCAAACCCCAATCCCGAATCCTCAATCCTTAATCCTCAACCTTCAGCCCTCAGTCCTCAACAATCAGTTGTCAATCCTCAATCCTCAATAGAATATCATCAATTCACAGCTTTCAATACTCAATACTCGATCTGCAATCTTCAAATCTCTATCCACAAACATCAATTCTCATCACTCAAACCTCAACACTCAGTCCCCAATCCTCAATCTTCAATCCACAATCCTCAATCCTCAATCCTCAGTCCTCAATCTTCAATTCTCAATACTCAATCTTCAATCCTCAGTCCTCAATCCTCAATCCTCACTCCTCAACCCTCAATCCTCAACCATGAATCCTCAATCTTCAGCCCTCAGTCCTCAACAATCAGTTGTCAACCCTCAATCCTCAATAGAATATCATCAATTCACAGCTTTCAATACCCAATACTCACTCTGCAATCTTCAAATCTCTATCCACAAACATCAATCCTCATCACTCAACCCTCAACACTCAGTCCCCAATCCTCAATATTCAATCCTCAACCTTCAATCCTCAATACTCAATCGTCAATCTTCAATCCTCAATACTCAATCTTCAATCTTCAATCCTCAATCCTCAATAATGAGCACACAACCCTCAACCATCAATCCTCCATACTCAACCATCAATCCTCAATCTTCATTCTTCAATCCTCAATACCCAATCCTCAATATTCAAACCTCAATCCTCGATCCTCAATCCTCAATCCTCAATCCTCAATCCTCAATCCTCAAACCTCAATCCTCAACCGTCAGTCCTCGTCCTCAAACCTCAACCCTCAATCCTTAATCCTCAATCTTCAATCATCAATACTCAATCTTCAATCCTCACTAATCAATCCTCAATCTTCAATCCTCAATCCTCAATAATCAACGCACAACCCTCAACCATCAATCCTCCATACTCAACCATCAGTCCTCAAATCTCAATACTCAATAGAATATCCTGAATTCTCATGGTTCAATACTCAATCCACAATTTCAATAATCAAATCTCAATCCTCAAACATCAATTCTCAACACTCAATCCTCAACACTCGGTCCTCTCTCTTCAATCCTCCATCCTCAATCCTCTATCCTCAAGCGTCAATCCTCAATCTTCCATCCTCCATACTCAATCTTCAATCCTCAATCCTCAATCCTCAGTCATCAGTCCTCAATCTTCAATACTCAATCCTCAATCCTCAATCCTCAAACCTCTATCCTCAATCCTCATTCCTCAAACCTCAATCCTCAGCCCTCAGTCCTCATCCTCAATTCTCAATTCTCAATCCTCAAACTTCAATCCTCAATCTTCAATCCTCAATCCTCAAACCTCAATCCTCAATCCTCAATCTTCAATCCTCAATCCTCAATCCTCAATCTTCAATCCTCAACCGTCGGTCCTGGTCCTCAATTCTCAACCCTAAATCCTCAATCCTCAATCTTCAATCATCAATACTCAATCCTCAACCGTCTGTCCTCGTCCTCAATCCTCAATCCTCATACCTCAATCCTCAACCGCCAGTCCTCGTACTCAATCCTCAACTATGTATACTCAATCCTCAATATTCAATCATCAATACTCAGTCTTCAATCCTCAATACTCAATCCTCAATCCTCAATCCTCAATCCTCAATCCTCAGTCCTCAAACCTCAATCCAGAATTTTCAATCCTGAATCCGCAATCTTCAGACCTCAGTCCTCAACAATCAGTTGTCAATTCTCAATTCTCAATACAATATCATCAATTCACAGTTTTCAATACTCAATAGTCAATCTGCAATCTTCAAATCTCTATCCAGAAACATCAATTCTCATCACTGAACCCTCAACACTCAGTCCCCAATCCTCAATCTTCAATCCTCAATCCTCAATCCTCAATCCTCAGTCCTCAATCTTCAATCCTCAATACCCAATCTTCAATCCTCAATCCCCAATCCTCAATCCTCAATCCTCATTCTTCAATCCTCAATCCTCAGTCCTTAGTCCTCAAACCTCAATCCTCAACCCTCAGCCCTCATCCTCAATCCTCAATCATCAATCCTAAATATTCGATATTCAATCCTCAATACTCAATACTCAATCTTCAATCCTCAGTACTCAATCTTCAATCCTCAATACTCAATCCTCAATCCTCAGTCCTCAAACCCCAATCCCGAATCCTCAATCCTTAATCCTCAACCTTCAGCCCTCAGTCCTCAACAATCAGTTGTCAATCCTCAATCCTCAATAGAATATCATCAATTCACAGCTTTCAATACTCAATACTCGATCTGCAATCTTCAAATCTCTATCCACAAACATCAATTCTCATCACTCAAACCTCAACACTCAGTCCCCAATCCTCAATCTTCAATCCACAATCCTCAATCCTCAATCCTCAGTCCTCAATCTTCAATTCTCAATACTCAATCATCGATCCTCAGTCCTCAATCCTCAATCCTCAATCCTCAATCCTCAATCCTCAATCCTCATTCCTCAAACCTCAATCGTCACCCCACAGTTCTCATCCTCATTTCTCAATTCTCAATCCTCAATCCTCTGTCCACAATCCTCAATCCTCAATCTCCAATGCTCAATACTCAACCTTCAATCCACAATCCTCAATTCTCAATCCTCAATCCTCAATCCTCAATCCTCAATACCAAATCCTCAATCTTCAATCCTCAATCCTCAATCCTCAATTCTCGATCCTCAATCCTCGATCCTCAGACCTCAAGCATTAATACTCAACCCTCACTCGTCGTCCTCAATCCACAACCCTCAATCCTCAATCCTCAATCTTCAATCCTCAATACTCAATCGTCAATCCTCAATCCTCAATCCTCAATCCTCAATCCTCAATCCTCAATCTTCAATCCTCAATCCTCAGTCCTCAATACTCAATCTTCAATCCACAATCTTCAATCCTCAATCATCAGTCTTCAATCCTCAATACTCAATCTTCAATCCTCAATCCTCAATCCTCAATCCTCAATCCTCAATCCTCATTCTTCAATCCTCAATCCTCAATCCTCAATCCTCAATCCTCAACCCTCAACGTTCAATCCGCAATTCCCAATCCTCAATTTTCAATCCTCAGTCCTCAATCCTCAATCCTCAATCCTCAATCCTCAATCCTCAATCCTCAATCCTCAATCCTCAATCCTCAATCGTCAATCTTCAATCCTCAAAACTCAATCTTCAATCCTCGATCCTCAATACTCAATCCTCAATCCTCAATCCTCAATCGTCAGTCTTCAATCCTCAATACTCAATCTTCAAACATCAATCCTCAATCCTCAATCCTCAACCCTCATTCATCAATCCTCAATACCCAATCCTCAATCTTCAATCCTCAATCCTCAATCCTCAATTCTCAATCCTCAGTCCTCAGTCCTCAGTCCTCAAACCTCAATCCTCAACCCTCAGCCCTCATCCTCAATCCTCAATCCTCAACCCTCAATCCTCAATCTTCAATCCTCGATACTCAATCTTCAATCCTCAATCCTCAGTCCTCAAACCTCAATTCTGAATCCTCAATCCTGAATCCTCAATCTTCGGCCCTCAGTCCTCAACAGTCAGTTGTCAATCCTCAATCCTCAATAGAATATCCTCAATTCACGGTTTTCAGTACACAATACTCAATCTGCAATCTTCAAACCTCTATCCACAAACATCAATTCTCATCACTCAACCCTCAACGCTCAGTCCTCAATGTTCAATCCTCAATCCTCAATCTTCAATCCTCAATCGTCAACCTTCAATTCTCAATACTCAATCCTCAATACTCAATCTTCGATCCTCAATCCTCAATCCTCAATCCTCAATCCTCAACCTTCAATCCTCAAAACTCAATCTTCAATCCTCGATCCTCAATACTCAATCCTCAATCCTCAATCCTCAATCCTCAATCGTCAGTCTTCAATCCTCAATACTCAATCTTCAAACATCAATCCTCAATCCTCAATCTTCAATCCTCATTCATCAATCCTCAATACCCAATCCTCAATCTTCAATCCTCAATCCTCAATCCTCAATTCTCAATCCTCAGTCCTCAGTCCTCAGTCCTCAAACCTCAATCCTCAACCCTCAGCCCTCATCCTCAATCCTCAATCCTCAACCCTCAATCCTCAATCTTCAATCCTCGATACTCAATCTTCAATCCTCAATCCTCAGTCCTCAAACCTCAATTCTGAATCCTCAATCCTGAATCCTCAATCTTCGGCCCTCAGTCCTCAACAGTCAGTTGTCTATCCTCAATCCTCAATAGAATATCCTCAATTCACAGTCTTCAATACACAATACTCAATCTGCAATCTTCAAACCTCTATCCACAAACATAAATTCTCATAACTCAACCCTCAACGCTCAGTCCTCAATGTTCAATCCTCAATCCTCAATCCTCAATCCTCAATCGTCAACCTTCAATTCTCAATACTCAATCTTCAGTCCTCAATCCTCAATCTTCAATCATCAATATTCAATCTTCAATCCTCAATCCTCAATCCTCAATCCTCAATCCTCAACCCTCAATGTTCAATCCGCAATAGCCAATCCACAATCTTCAATCCTCAATCCCCAATCCTCAATCCTCAATCCTCAATCCTCAGTCCTCAATCCTCATTCTTCAATCCTCAATACCAAATCCTCAATCTTCAATCCTCAATGTTCAATCCGCGATTCCCAGTCCTCAATGTTCAATCCTCAATCCTCAATCCTCAATCCTCAATCCTCAATCCTCAATCCTCAATCCTCAATCCTCAATCCTCAGTCCCCAAACCTCAATCCTCAATCTTCAATCCTCAAAACTCAATCTGCAATCCTCGATCCTCAATACTCAATCCTCAATCCTCAATCCTCAATCGTCAGTCTTCAATCCTCAATACTCGATCTTCAGTCCTCCATCCTCAATCCTCAATCCTCAATCCTCATTCCTCAATCCTCAATACCCAATCCTAAATATTCAATCCTCAATCTTCAATCCTCAATTCTCAATCCTCAATCCTCAGTCCTCAATCCTCAAACCTCAATCCTCAACCGTCAGTCCTCGTCCTCAAACCTCAACCCTCAATTCTCAATCCTCAATCTTCAATCATCAATACTCAATCTTCAATCCTCAATAATCAATCCTCAATCCTCAATTCTCAATCCTCAATAATCAACGCACAACTCTCAACCATCAATCCTCAATCCTCAATCCTCAACCTTCAATCCTCAATCCTCAATCCTCAATCCTCAATCCTCAATCCTCAATCCTCAGTCCTCAACCTTCAATCCTCAATCCTCAATCATCAATCCTCAATCCTCAATCTTCAATCCTCAACACTCAATCTTCAATCCTCAATCCTCAATCTTCAATACTCAATACTCAATCTTCAACCCTCAATCCTCAATACTCAATCCTCAATCCTCATTCTTCAATCCTCAATACCCAATCCTCAATCATCAATCCTCAATCCTCAATTCGCGATCCTCAATCCTCAATCCTCAGACCTCAAGCATCAATACTCAACCCTCAGTCCTCGTCCTCAACCCACAACCCACAATCCACAATCCTCAATCTTCATTCATCAATATTCAACTTTCAATCCTCAATCCTCAATCCTCAATCCTCAATCCTCAATCCTCAACGTTCAATCCTCAATACCCAATCCTCAATCTTCAATCTTCAATCCTCAGTCCTCAATCCTCAATCCTCAATCCTCAATCCTCTGTCCTCAAACCTCAATCCTGAATCCTCAACCATGAATCCTCCATCTTCAGCCCTCAGTCCTCAACAATCAGTTGTCAATCCTCAATCCTCAATAGAATATCATCAATTCACAGTTTTCAATACTCAGTACTCAATCTGCAATCTCCAAATCTCTATCCGCAAACATCAATCCTCATCACTCAACCCTCAACACTCAGTCCCCAATCCTCAATATTCAATCCTCAACCTTCAATCCTCAATACTCAATCTTCAATCCTCAATCCTCAAACCTCAATCCTCAATCCTCAATCCTCAATCCTCATCTTCAATCCTCAATTCGCCATCCCCAATCGTCAATCTTCATTCCTCAATACTCAATCTTCAATCCTCAATCCTCAATCCTCAATCCTCAATCTTCATTCTTCAATCCTCAATACCCAATCCTCAATATTCAAACCTCAATCCTCGATCCTCAATCCTCAATCCTCAATCCTCAATCCTCAATCCTCAAACCTCAATCCTCAACCGTCAGTCCTCTTCCTCAAACCTCAACCCTCAGTTCTCAATCCTCAATCTTCAATCATCAATACTCAATCTTCAATCCTTAATCCTCAATCCTCAACCCTCAATCCTCAGTCCTCAAACCTCAATCCCGAATCCTCAACACTGAGTCCTCAATCTTCAGCCCTCAGTCCTCAACAATCAGTTGTCAATACTCAATCCTCAATAGAATATGATCAATTCACAGTTTTCAATACTCAATACTCAATCTGCAATCTTCAAATCTCTATCCACAAACATCAATTCTCATCACTCAAACCTCAACACTCAGTCCCCAATCCTAAATCTTCAATCCACATTCCTCAATCCTCAATCCTCAGTCCTCAATAATCAATCCTCAATACTCAATCTTCAATCCTCAACCCTCAATCCTCAATCGTCAATCCTCAATCCTCAATCGTCAGTCTTCTATCCTCAATACCCAATCTTCAATCCTCAATCCCCAATCCTCAATCCTCAATCCTCATTCTTCAATCCTCAATACCCAATCCTCAATTCTCAATCCTCAATCCTCAGTCGTTAGTCCTCAAACCTCAATCCTCAACCCTCAGCCCTCATCCTCAATCCTCAATCATCAATCCTCAATCATCGATATTCAATCCTCAATACTCAATCTTCAATCCTCAATCCTCGGTCCATAAACCTGTATTCTGAATCCTCCTTCCTGAATCATCAATCTTCAGCACTCAGTCCTCAACAATCAGTTGTCAATCCTCAATCCTCAATAGAATATCTTCCATTCACAGTTTTCAATCCTCAATCCTCAATTCTCAATCCTCAGTCTTCAGTCCTCAGCTCCAAATATTCAATCTTCAATCCTCAATCTTCAATCCTCAATCTTCAATCCTCAGTACTCAGTCTTCAATCCTCAATACTCAATCCTCAATCCTCAGTCCTCAAACCACAATCCCGAATCCTCAATCCTTAATCCTCAACCTTCAGCCCTCAGTCCTCAACAATCAGTTGTCAATCCTCAATCCTCAATAGAATATCATCAATTCACAGCTTTCAATACTCAATACTCGATCTGCAATCTTCAAATCTCTATCCACAAACATCAATTCTCATCACTCAAACCTCAACACTCAGTCCCCAATCCTCAATCTTCAATCCTCAATCCTCAATCCTCAATCCTCAGTCCTCAATCTTCAATTCTCAATACTCAATCTTCAATCCTCAGTCCTCAATCCTCAATCCTCAATCCTTAATCCTCAATCCTCAATCCTCATTCTTCAATCCTCAATACCCAATCCTCAATACTCAATCTTCAATCCTCAACCGACAGTCCTCCTCCTCAAACCTCAACCCTCAATCCTCAATCCTCAATCTTCAATCATCAATGCTCAATCCTCAATCTTCAACCCTCAACCATCAATCCTCAATACGTAACCATCAATCCTCAATTCTCAATACTCAATAGAATATCCTGAATTCTCATGGTTCAATACTCAATCCACAATATTCAATAATCAAATCTCAATCCACAAACATCAATTCTCATCACTCAACCCTCAACACTCAGTCCTCCATCTCCGATCCTCAATCCCCTATCCTCAATCTTCAATCCTCAATACTCAATCTTCAATCCTCAGTCCTCAATTCTCAATCCTCAATCCTCAATCCTCAATCCTCAATCCTCATTCCTCAAACCTCAATCGTCAACCCACAGTTCTCATCCTCATTTCTCAATTCTCAATCCTCAATCCTCAGTCCACAATCCTCAATCCTCAATCCTCAGTCCTCAATCTTCAATCCTCAATCCTCAGCCGTCAACCTTCAATCCTAAATACTCAACCTTCAATCCTCAATCCTCAATTCTCAATACTCAATTCTCAATCCTCAATCGTCAATCCTCAATCCCCAATCCTCAGTCTTCAATCCTCAATCCTTAAACCTCAATCCTCAATTCTCAATTCTCAATACTCAATCCTCAATCGTCAATCCTCAATCCTCAATCCTCAATCCTCAATCCTCAATCTTCAATCCTCAATACTCAACCTTCAATCCTCAATCCTCAATCCTCAATCCTGAATCCTCAATCCTCAATCCTCAATATTCAACGCACACCCCTCAACCATCAATCCTCAATACTCAATCATCAATGATCAATTCTCAATTCTCAATAGAATATCCTGAATTCTCATGGTTCAATACTCAATACACAATGATCAATAATCAAATCTCAATCCTCAAACATCAATTCTCATCACTCAATCCTCAACACTCAGTCCTCTCTCTTCAATCCTCCATCCTCAATCCTCAATCCTCAAGCGTCAATCCTCAATCCTCAAGCCTCAACCCTCAATCCTCAGTCCTCAAACCTCAATCCCGAATCCTCAATCCTGAATCCTCAATCTTCAGCCCTCAGTCCTCAGCAGTCAATTGTCAATCCTGAATCCTCAATAGAATACCCTCAATTCACAGTTTTCAATACTCAATCCCCATTCTTCAATCTTCAAATCTCAATCCACAAACATCAATTCTCATCACTCAACCCTCAACACTCAGTCCTCAATCTTCAATCCTCAATCCTCAATCCTCAATCTTCAATCCTCAATACTCAATCTTCAATCATCAGTCCTCAATTCTCAGTACTCAATCCTCAATCCTCAATCCTCAATCCTCAATCCTCAATCCTCAATCCTCAATCCTCAATCTTCATTCATCAGTATTCAACTTTTAATCCTCAATCCTCAACCCTCAACGTTCGAACCTAAATACTCAATCCTCAATGTTCAATACTCAATCCTCAGTCCTCAATCCTCAATCCTCAATCCTCAATCCCCTGTCCTCAAACCTCAATCCTGAATCCTCAACCCTGAATCCACAACCTTCAGCCCTCAGGCCTCAACAATCAGTTGTCAATCCTCAATCCTCAATAGAATATCATCAATTCACAGTTTTCAATACTCAATACTCAATCTGCAATCTTCAAATCTCTATCCACAAACATCAATCCTCATCACTCAACCCTCAACACTTAGTCCCCAATCCTCAATGTTCAATCCTCAACCTTCAATCCTCAATACTCAATCTTCAATCCTCAATCCTCGGTCCTCAATCCTCAACCTCAATCCTCAATCCTCCATCCTCAATCGTCAATCTTCAATCCTCAATACTCAATCTTCAATCCTCAATCCTCAATCCTCAATGCTCAATCTTCATTCTTCAATCCTCAATACCCAATCGTCAATATTCAAACCTCAATCCTCAATCCTCAACCCTCAATCCTCAGTCCTCAAACCTCAATCCCGAATCCTCAATCCTGAATCCTCTATCTTCAGCCCTCAGTCCTCAACAACCAATTGTCGATCCTCAATCCTCAATAGAATATCCTCAACTCACAGTTTTCAATACTCAATCCCCATTCTTCAATCTTCAAATCTCAATCCACAAATATCAATTCTCATAACTCAACCCTCAACACTCAGTCCTCAATCTTCAATCCTCAATCCTCAATACCTAATCTTCAATCCGCGATACTCAATCTTCAATCATCAATCCTCAATTCTCAATCCTCAATCCTCAATCCTCAATACTCAATCTTCAATCCTCAATCCTCAATCCTCAATCCTCAGTCCTCATTCTTCAATCCTCAATCTTCATACATCTATACTCAATCTTCAATCCTCAATCCTCAATCTTCAATCCTCAATCCTCAATTCTCACTCCTCGATACTCAATCCTCAATCGTCAATCCTCAATCCGCAATCCTCAATCTTCAATCCTCAATCCTCAATCCTCACTCCTCAATCCTCAATCTTCAATCCTCAACACTCAATCTTCAATCCTCAATCCTCAATCCTCAATCCTCAATGCTCAATCCTCAATCCTCAGTCCTCAATCCTCAACCATCAATCTTCAATTCTCAATACTCAATCTGCAATCCTCAATCCTCAATCCTCAATCCTCAATCCTCATTCTTCAATCCTCAATACCCAATCCTCAATACCCAATCCTCAATCTTCAATCCTCAATCCTCAATCCTCAATTCTCAATCCTCAATCCTTAATCCACAGACCTCAATCCTCAATCATCAATCCTCAATACTCAATCTTCAATCCTCAATCCCCAATCCTCAATCCTCAATCCTCATTCTTCAATCCTCAACACCCAATCCTCAATCTTCAATCCTCAATCCTCAATCCTCATTTCTCAATCCTCAATCCTCAATCCTCAGACCTCAAACATCAATATTCAACCCTCAGTCTTCGTCCGCAATCCACAACCCTCAATCCTCAATCCTCGATCTTCAATCATCAATATTCAATCTTCAATCCTCAATCCTCAATCCTCAACCCTCAATCATCAATCCTCAACCTTCAATCCTCAATCCTCAATCCTCAATCCTCAATCCTCAATCCTCAATCCTCAATCTTCAATCCTTAACACTCAATATTCAATCCTCAATCCTCAATCTTCAATACTCAATACTCAATCTTCAATCCTCAATCCTCAATACTCAATCCTCGATCCTCATTCTTCAATCCTCAATACCCAATCCTCAATATTCAATCCTCAATCCTCAATTCGCTAACCTCAATCCTCAATCCTCAGACCTCAAGCATCAATACTCAACCCTCAGTCCTCGTCCTCAACCCACAACCCTCGATCCACAATCCTCAAACTTCATTCATCAATATTCAACTTTCAATGCTCAATCCTCAATCCTCAATCCTCAATCCTCAATCCTCAACGTTCAATCCTCAATACCCAATCCTCAATCTTAAATCCTCAATCCTCAGTCCTCAATCCTCAATCCTCAATCCTCAATCCTCTGCCCTCAAACCTCAATCCTGATTCCTCAACCATGAATCCTCAATCTTCAGCCCTCAGTCCTCAACAATCAGTTGTCAATCCTCAATCCTCAATAGAATATCATCAATTCACAGTTTTCAATACTCAATACTCACTCTGCAATCTTCAAATCTCTATCCACAAACATCAATCCTCATCACTCAACCCTCAACACTCAGTCCCCAATCCTCAATATTAAATCCTCAACCTTCAATCCTCAATACTCAATCGTCAATCTTCAATCCTCAATCTTCATTCTTCAATCCTCAATACCCAATCCTCAATATTCAAACCTCAATCCTCGATCCTCAATCCTCAATCCTCAATCCTCAATCCTCAATCCTCAAACCTAAATCCTCATCCGTCAGTCCTCGTCCTCAAACCTCAACCCTCAATCCTTAATCCTCAATCTTCAATCATCAATACTCAATCTTCAATCCTCACTAATCAATCCTCAATCTTCAATCCTCAATCCTCAATAATCAACGCACAACCCTCAACCATGAATCCTCCATACTCAACCATCAATCCTCCAATCTCAATACTCAATAGAATATCCTGAATTCTCATGGTTCAATACTCAATCCACAGTTTCAATAATCAAATCTCAATCCTCAAACATCAATTCTCAACACTCAATCCTCAACACTCGGTCCTCTCTCTTCAATCCTCCATCCTCAATCCTCTATCCTCAAGCGTCAATCCTCAATCTTCCATCCTCCATACTCAATCTTCAATCCTCAATCCTCAATCATCAATCCTCAATCCTCAATCCTCAGTCATCAGTCCTCAATCTTCAATACTCAATCCTCAATCCTCAATCCTCAATCCTCTATCCTCAATCCTCATTCCTCAAACCTCAATCCTCAGCCCTCAGTCCTCATCCTCAATTCTCAATTCTCAATCCTCAAACTTCAATCCTCAATCTTCAATCCTCAATCCTCAATCCTCAACCCTCAATCCTCAATCTTCAATCCTCAATCCTCAATCCTCAATCTTCAATCCTCAACCGTCGGTCCTGGTCCTCAATTCTCAACCCTCAATCCTCAATCCTCAATCTTCAATCATCAATACTCAATCCTCAACCGTCGGTCCTCGTCCTCAATCCTCAATCCTCATACCTCAATCCTCAACCGCCAGTCCTCGTACTCAATCCTCAACTATGAATCCTCAATCCTCAATATTCAATCATCAATACTCAGTCTTCAATCCTCAATACTCAATCCTCAATCCTCAATCCTCAATCCTCAATCCTCAGTCCTCAAACCTCAATCCAGAATCTTCAATCCTGAATCCGCAATCTTCAGACCTCAGTCCTCAACAATCAGTTGTCAATTCTCAATTCTCAATACAATATCATCAATTCACAGTTTTCAGTACTCAATAGTCAATCTGCAATCTTCAAATCTCTATCCAGAAACATCAATTCTCATCACTGAACCCTCAACACTCAGTCCCCAATCCTCAATCTTCAATCCTCAATCCTCAATCCTCAATCCTCAATCCTCAATCTTCAATCCTCAATACCCAATCTTCAATCCTCAATCCCCAATCCTCAATCCTCAATCCTCATTCTTCAATCCTCAATACCCAATCCTCAATTCTCAATCCTCAATACTCAATCTTCAATCCTCAATCCTCAATCCTCAATCCTCGATATTCATTCTTCAATCCTCAATACCCAATCCTCAATATTCAAACCTCAATCCTCGATCCTCAATCCTCAATCCTCAATCCTCAATCCTCAATCCTCAAACCTCAATCCTCAACCGTCAGTCCTCGTCCTCAAACCTCAACCCTCAATTCTCAATCCTCAATCTTCAATCATCAACACTCAATCTTCAATCCTCAATCCTCAATCCTCAACCCTCAATCCTCAGTCCTCAAACCTCAATCCCGAATCCTCAACCCTGAATCCTCAATCTTCAGCCCTCAGTCCTCAACAATCAGTTGTCAATACTCAATCCTCAATAGAATATGATCAACTCACAGTTTTCAATACTCAATACTCAATCTGCAATCTTCAAATCTCTATCCACAAACATCAATTCTCATCACTCAAACCTCAACACTCAGTCCCCAATCCTCAATCTTCAATCCACATTCCTCAATCCTCAATCCTCAGTCCTCAATAATCAATCCTCAATACTCAATCTTCAATCCTCAACCCTCAATCCTCAATCGTCAATCCTCAATCCTCAATCGTCAGTCTTCTATCCTCAATACCCAATCTTCAATCCTCAATCCCCAATCCTCAATCCTCAATCCTCATTCTTCAATCCTCAATACCCAATCCTCAATTCTCAATCCTCAATCCTCAGTCGTTAGTCCTCAAACCACAATCCTCAACCCTCAGCCCTCATTCTCAATCCTCAATCATCAATCCTCAATCTTCGATATTCAATCCTCAATACTCAATCTTCAATCCTCAATCCTCGGTCCTCAAACCTCTATTCTGAATCCTCCTTCCTGAATCATCAATCTTCAGCACTCTGTCCTCAACAGTCAGTTGTCAATCCTCAATCCTCAATAGAATATCTTCCATTCACAGTTTTCAATCCTCAATCATCAATCCTCAATCCTCAATCTTCAATCCTCAGCTCCAAATACTCAATCTTCAATCCTCAGTACTCAGTCTTCAATCCTCAATACTCAATCCTCAATCCTCAGACCTCAAACCCCAATCCCGAATCCTCAATCCTTAATCCTCAACCTTCAGCCCTCAGTCCTCAACAATCAGTTGTCAATCCTCAATCCTCAATAGAATATCATCAATTCACAGCTTTTAATACTCAATACTCGATCAGCAATCTTCAAATCTCTATCCACATACATCAATTCTCATCACTCAAACCTCAACACTTAGTCCCCAATCCTCAATCTTCAATCCTCAATCCTCAATCCTCAATCCTCAGTCCTCAATCTTCAATTCTCAATACTCAATCTTCAATCCTCAGTCCTCAATCCTCAATCCTCAATCCTTAATCCTCAATCCTCAATCCTCATTCTTCAATCCTCAATACCCAATCCTCAATACTCAATCTTCAATCCTCAACCTCAATCCTCAATCCTCCATCCTCAATCGTCAATCTTCAATCCTCAATACTCAATCTTCAACCCTCAACCCTCAATCCTCAATACTCAATCTTCATTCTTCAATCCTCAATACCCAATCGTCAATATTCAAACCTCAATCCTCGATCCTCAATCCTCAATCCTCAATCCTCAATCCTCAATCCTGAAACCTCAATCCTCAACCGTCAGTCCTCGTCCTCAAACCTCAACCCTCAATCCTCAATCCTCAATCTTCAATCATCAATACTCAATCATCAATCCTCAATAATCAATCCTCAATCCTCAATCCTCAATCCTCAATAATCAACGCACAACCCTCAACCATCAATCCTCAATACTCAACCATCAATCCTCAAATCTCAATACTCAATAGAGTATCCTGAATTCTCATGTTTCAATACGCAATCCACAATATTCAATAATCAAATCTCAATCGTCAATCATCAATTCTCAACACTCAATCCTCAACACTCAGTCCTCTCTCTTCAATCGACCATCCTCAATCCTCAATCCTCAAGCGTCAATCCTCAATCCTCAATCCTCAACCCTCAATCCTCAGTCCTCAAACCTCAATCCCGAATCCTCAATCCTGAATCCTCTATCTTCAGCCCTCAGTCCTCAACAATCAATTGTCGATCCTCAATCCTCAATAGAATATCCTCAACTCACAGTTTTCAATACTCAATCCCCATTCTTCAATCTTCAAATCTCAATCCACAAATATCAATTCTCATAACTCAACCCTCAACACTCAGTCCTCAATCTTCAATCCTCAATCCTCAATACCTAATCTTCAATCCGCGATACTCAATCTTCAATCATCAATCCTCAATTCTCAATCCTCAATCCTCAATCCTCAATCCTCAACCCTCAATCCTCAATCCTCAATCCTCAATAATCAACGCACAATCCTCAACCATCAATCCTCAATACTCAGCCATCAATCCTCAATTCTCAATACTCAATAGTATATCCTGTATTCTCATGGTTCAATACTCAATCCACAATATTCAATAATCAAATCTCAATCCACAAACATCAATTCTCATCACTCAACCCTCAACACTCAGTCCTCCATCTCCGATCCTCAATCCCCTATCCTCAATCTTCAATCCTCTGTACTCAATCTTCAATCCTCAGTCCTCAATTCTCAATCCTCAATCCTCAATCCTCAATCCTCAATCCTCATTCCCCAAACCTCAATCGTCAACCCACAGTTCTCATCCTCATTTCTCAATTCTCAATCCTCAATCCTCAGTCCACAATCCTCAATCCTCAATCCTCAGTCCTCAATCTTCAATCCTCAATCCTCAGCCGTCAACCTTCAATCCTAAATACTCAACCTTCAATCCTCAATCCTCAATTCTCAATACTCAATTCTCAATCCTCAATCGTCAACCCTCAATCGCCAATCCTCAGTCTTCAATCCTCAATCCTTAATCCTCAATCCTCAATTCTCAATCCTCAATACTCAATCCTCAATCGTCAATACTCAATCCTCAATCCTCAATCCTCAATCCTCAATCTTCAATCCTCAATACTCAATCTTCAATCCTCAATCCTCAATCCTCAATCCTGAATACTCAATCCTCAATCCTCAATATTCAACGCACACCCCTCAACAATCAATCCTCAATACTCAATCATCAATAATCAATTCTCAATTCTCAATAGAATATCCTGAATTCTCATGGTTCAATACTCAATACACAATGATCAATAATCAAATCTCAATCCTCAAACATCAATTCTCATCACTCAATCCTCAACACTCAGTCCTCTCTCTTCAATCCTCCATCCTCAATCCTCATTCCTCAAGCGTCAATCCTCAATCCTCAATCCTCAACCCTCAATCCTCAGTCCTCAAACCTCAATCCCGAATCCTCAATCCTGAATCCTCAATCTTCAGCCCTCAGTCCTCAACAATCAATTGTCAATCCTGAATCCTCAATAGAATATCCTCAATTCACAGTTTTCAATACTCAATCCCCATTCTTCAATCTTCAAATCTCAATCCACAAACATCAATTCTCATCACTCAACCCTCAACACTCAGTCCTCAGTCTTCAATCCTCAATCCTCAATCCTCAATCTTCAATCCTCAATACTCAATCTTCAATCATCAGTCCTCAATTCTCAGTACTCAATCCTCAGTCCTCAATCCTCAATCTTCATTCATCAATATTCAACTCTTAATCCTCAATCCTCAACCCTCAACGTTCAAACCTAAATACTCAATCCTCAATCTTCAATCTTCAATCCTCAGTCCTCAATCCTCAATCCTCAATCCTCAATCATCTGTCCTCAAACCTCAATCCTGAATCCTCAACCCTGAATCCTCAACCTTCAGCCCTCAGGCCTCAACAATCAGTTGTCAATCCTCAATCCTCAATAGAATTTCATCAATTCACAGTTTTCAATACTCAATACTCAATCTGCAATCTTCAAATCTCTATCCACAAACATCAATCCTCATCACTCAACCCTCAACACTCAGTCCCCTATCCTCAATATTCAATCCTCAACCTTCAATCCTCAATACTCAATCTTCAATCCTCAATCCTCAATCCTCAATCCTCAACCTCAATCCTCAATCCTCCATCCTCAATCGTCAATCTTCAATCCTCAATACTCAATCTTCAATCCTCAACCCTCAATCCTCAATACTCAATCTTCATTCTTCAATCCTCAATACCCAATCGTCAATATTCAAACCTCAATCCTCGATCCTCAATCCTCAATCCTCAATCCTCAATCCTCAATCCTGAAACCTCAATCCTCAACCGTCAGTCCTCGTCCTCAAACCTCAACCCTCAATCCTCAATCCTCAATCTTCAATCATCAATACTCAATCATCAATCCTCAATAATCAATCCTCAATCCTCAATCCTCAATCCTCAATAATCAACGCACAACCCTCAACCATCAATCCTCAATACTCAACCATCAATCCTCAAATCTCAATACTCAATAGAGTATCCTGAATTCTCATGTTTCAATACTCAATCCACAATATTCAATAATCAAATCTCAATCCTCAATCATCAATTCTCAACACTCAATCCTCAACACTCAGTCCTCTCTCTTCAATCGACCATCCTCAATCCTCAATCCTCAAGCGTCAATCCTCAATCCTCAATCCTCAACCCTCAATCCTCAGTCCTCAAACCTCAATCCCGAATCCTCAATCCTGAATCCTCTATCTTCAGCCCTCAGTCCTCAACAATCAATTGTCGATCCTCAATCCTCAATAGAATATCCTCAACTCACAGTTTTCAATACTCAATCCCCATTCTTCAATCTTCAAATCTCAATCCACAAATATCAATTCTCATAACTCAACCCTCAACACTCAGTCCTCAATCTTCAATCCTCAATCCTCAATACCTAATCTTCAATCCGCGATACTCAATCTTCAATCATCAATCCTCAATTCTCAATCCTCAATCCTCAATCCTCAATCCTCAACCCTCAATCCTCAATCCTCAATCCTCAATAATCAACGCACAATCCTCAACCATCAATCCTCAATACTCAGCCATCAATCCTCAATTCTCAATACTCAATAGTATATCCTGTATTCTCATGGTTCAATACTCAATCCACAATATTCAATAACCAAATCTCAATCCACAAACATCAATTCTCATCACTCAACCCTCAACACTCAGTCCTCCATCTCCGATCCTCAATACCCTATCCTCAATCTTCAATCCTCAATACTCAATCTTCAATCCTCAGTCCTCAATTCTCAATCCTCAATCCTCAATCCTCAATCCTCAATCCTCATTCCTCAAACCTCAATCGTCAACCCACAGTTCTCATCCTCATTTCTCAATTCTCAATCCTCAATCCTCAGTCGACAATCCTCAATCCTCAATCCTCAGTCCTCAATCTTCAATCCTCAATCCTCAGCCGTCAACCTTCAATCCTAAATACTCAACCTTCAATCCTCAATCCTCAATTCTCAATACTCAATTCTCAATCCTCAATCGTCAATCCTCAATCCCCAATCCTCAGTCTTCAATCCTCAATCCTTAAACCTCAATCCTCAATTCTCAATCCTCAATACTCAATCCTCAATCGTCAATCCTCAATCCTCAATCCTCAATCCTCAATCCTCAATCTTCAATCCTCAATACACAATCTTCAATCCTCAATCCTCAATCCTCAATCCTGAATCCTCAATCCTCAATCCTCAATATTCAACGCACACCCCTCAACCATCAATCCTCAATACTCAATCATCAATGATCAATTCTCAATTCTCAATAGAATATCCTGAATTCTCGTGGTTCAATACTCAATACACAATGATCAATAATCAAATCTCAATCCTCAAACATCAATTCTCATCACTCTATCCTCAACACTCAGTCCTCTCTCTTCAATCCTCCATCCTCAATCCTCAATCCTCAAGCGTCAATCCTCAATCCTCAAGCCTCAACCCTCAATCCTCAGTCCTCAAACCTCAATCCCGAATCCTCAATCCTGAATCCTCAATCTTCAGCCCTCAGTCCTCAGCAATCAATGGTCAATCCTGAATCCTCAATAGAATATCCTCAAATCACAGTTTTCAATACTCAATCCCCATTCTTCAATCTTCAAATCTCAATCCACAAACATCAATTCTCATCACTCAACCCTCAACACTCAGTCCTCAATCTTCAATCCTCAATCCTCAATCCTCAATCTTCAATCCTCAATCCTCAATCCTCAATCCTCAATCCTCAGTCCTCATTCTTCAATCCTCAATCTTCATACATCTATACTCAATCTTCAATCCTCAATCCTCAATCTTCAATCCTCAATCCTCAATTCTCACTCCTCGATACTCAATCCTCAATCGTCAATCCTCAATCCGCAATCCTCAATCTTCAATCCTCAATCCTCAATCCTCACTCCTCAATCCTCAATCTTCAATCCTCAACACTCAATCTTCAATCCTCAATCCTCAGTCCTCAATCCTCAATGCTCAATCCTCAATCCTCAGTCCTCAATCCTCAACCCTCAATCTTCAATTCTCAATACTCAATCTGCAATCCTCAATCCTCAATCCTCATTCTTCAATCCTCAATACCCAATCCTCAATATTCAAACCTCAATCCTCGATCCTCAATCCTCAATCCTCAATCCTCAATCCTCAATCCTCAATCCTCAATCCTCAAACCTAAATCCTCAGTCCTCAAACCTCAATTCTGAATCCTCAATCCTGAATCCTCAATCTTCGGCCCTCAGTCCTCAACAGTCAGTTGTCAATCCTCAATACCCAATAGAATATCCTCAATTCACAGTTTGCAATACACTATACTCAATCTGCAATCTTCAAACCTCTATCCACAAACATAAATTCTCATAACTCAACCCTCAACGCTCAGTCCTCAATGTTCAATCCTCAATCCTCAATCCTCAATCCTCAATCGTCAACCTTCAATTCTCAATACTCAATCTTCAGTCCTCAATCCTCAATCTTCAATCATCAATATTCAATCTTCAATCCTCAATCCTCAATCCTCAATCCTCAATCCTCAACCCTCAATGTTCAATCCGCAATACCCAATCCACAATCTTCAATCCTCAATCCCCAATCCTCAATCCTCAATCCTCAATCCTCAGTCCTCAATCCTCATTCTTCAATCCTCAATACCAAATCCTCAATCTTCAATCCTCAATGTTCAATCCGCGATACCCAGTCCTCAATGTTCAATCCTCAATCCTCAATCCTCAATCCTCAATCCTCAATCCTCAATCCTCAATCATCAATCCTCAATCCTCAGTCCCCAAACCTCAATCCTCAATCTTCAATCCTCAAAACTCAATCTGCAATCCTCGATCCTCAATACTCAATCCTCAATCCTCAATCCTCAATCGTCAGTCTTCAATCCTCAATACTCGATCTTCAATCCTCCATCCTCAATCCTCAACCCTCAATCCTCATTCCTCAATCCTCAATACCCAATCCTAAATATTCAATCCTCAATCTTCAATCCTCAATTCTCAATCCTCAATCCTCAGTCCTCAATCCTCAAACCTCAATCCTCAACCGTCAGTCCTCGTCCTCAAACCTCAACCCTCAATTCTCAATCCTCAATCTTCAATCATCAATACTCAATCTTCAATCCTCAATAATCAATCCTCAATCCTCAATCCTCAATCCTCAATAATCAACGCACAACTCTCAACCATCAATCCTCAATCCTCAATCCTCAACCTTCAATCCTCAATCCTCAATCCTCAATCCTCAATCCTCAATCCTCAATCCTCAATCCTCAACCTTCAATCCTCAATCCTCAATCCTCAATCCTCAATCCTCAATCTACAATCCTCAACACTCAAACTTCAATCCTCAATCCTCAATCTTCAATACTCAATACTCAATCTTCAACCCTCAATCCTCCATACTCAATCCTCAATCCTCATTCTTCAATCCTCAATACCCAATCCTCAATCATCAATCCTCAATCCTCAATTCGCTATCCTCAATCCTCAATCCTCAGACCTCAAGCATCAATACTCAACCCGCAGTCCTCGTCCTCAACCCACAACCCTCAATCCACAATCCTCAATCTTCATTCATCAATATTCAACTTTCAATCCTCAATCCTCAATCCTCAATCCTCAATCCTCAATCCTCAACGTTCAATCCTCAATACCCAATCCTCAATCTTCAATCTTCAATCCTCAGTCCTCAATCCTCAATCCTCAAACCTCAATCCTCTGTCCTCAAACCTCAATCCTGAATCCTCAACCATGAATCCTCAACCTTCAGCCCTCAGGCCTCAACAATCAGTTGTCAATCCTCAATCCTCAATAGAATATCATCAATTCACAGTTTTCAATACTCAATACTCAATCTGCAATCTTCAAATCTCTATCCACAAACATCAATCCTCATCACTCAACCCTCAACACTCAGTCCCCAATCCTCAATATTCAATCCTCAACCTTCAATCCTCAATACTCAATCTTCAATCCTCAATCCTCAATCCTCAATCCTCAACCTCAATCCTCAATCCTCCATCCTCAATCGTCAATCTTCAATCCTCAATACTCAATCTTCAATCCTCAACCCTCAATCCTCAATACTCAATCTTCATTCTTCAATCCTCAATACCCAATCGTCAATATTCAAACCTCCATCCTCGATCCTCAATCCTCAATCCTCAATCCTCAATCCTCAATCCTGAAACCTCAATCCTCAACCGTCAGTCCTCGTCCTCAAACCTCAACCCTCAATCCTCAATCCTCAATCTTCAATCATCAATACTCAATCTTCAATCCTCAATAATCAATCCTCAATCCTCAATCCTCAATCCTCAATAATCAACGCACAATTCTCAACCATCAATCCTCAATACTCAACCATCAATCCTCAAATCTCAATACTCAATAGAGTATCCTGAATTCTCATGTTTCAATACTCAATCCACAATATTCAATAATCAAATCTCAATCCTCAATCATCAATTCTCAACACTCAATCCTCAACACTCAGTCCTCTCTCTTCAATCGACCATCCTCAATCCTCAATCCTCAAGCGTCAATCCTCAATCCTCAATCCTCAACCCTCAATCCTCAGTCCTCAAACCTCAATCCCGAATCCTCAATCCTGAATCCTCTATCTTCAGCCCTCAGTCCTCAACAATCAATTGTCGATCCTCAATCCTCAATAGAATATCCTCAACTCACAGTTTTCAATACTCAATCCCCATTCTTCAATCTTCAAATCTCAATCCACAAATATCAATTCTCATAACTCAACCCTCAACACTCAGTCCTCAATCTTCAATCCTCAATCCTCAATACCTAATCTTCAATCCGCGATACTCAATCTTCAATCATCAATCCTCAATTCTCAATCCTCAATCCTCAATCCTCAATCCTCAACACTCAATCCTCAATCCTCAATCCTCAATAATCAACGCACAACCCTCAACCATCAATCCTCAATACTCAGCCATCAATCCTCAATTCTCAATACTCAATAGTATATCCTGTATTCTCATGGTTCAGTACTCAGTCCACAATATTCAATAATCAAATCTCAATCCTCAAACATCAATTCTCAATACTAAATCCTCAACACTCAGTCCTCTCTCTCCAATCCTCTATCCTCAATCCTCAATCCTCAAGCGTCAATCCTCAATCCTCAATCCTCAACCCTCAATCCTCGGTCCTCAAACCTCAATCCCGAATCCTCAATCCTGAATCCTCAACATTCAGCCCTCAGTCCTGAACAATCAGTTGTCAATCCTCAATCCTCAATAGCATATCATCAATTCACAGTTTTCAATACTCAATACTCAATATGCAATCCTCAAATCTCTATCCACAATCATCAATTCTCATCACTCAAACCTCAACACTCAGTCCCCAATCCTCAATCTTCAATCCTCAATCCTCAATCCTCAATCCACAGTCCTCAATCTTCAATCCTCAATACTCAATCTTCAATCCGCAATCCTCAATTCTCAATTCTAAATCCTCAATCCTCAATCCTCAGACCTCAAACATCAATATTCAACCCTCAGTCCTCGTCCTCAATCCACAACGCTCAATCCACAATCCTCGATCTTCAATCATCAATATTCAATCTTCAATCCTCAATCCTCAATCCTCAATCCTCAATCCTCAACCTTCAATCCTCAATCCACAATCCTCAATCCTCAATCCTCAATCTTCAATCCTCAACACACAATCTTCAATCCTCAATCCTCAATCTTCAATGCTCAATACTCAATCTTCAATCCTCAATACTCAATCCTCAATCCTCATTCTTCAATCCTCTATGCCCAATCCTCAATCTTCAATCCTCAATCATCAATTCGCTATCCTCAATCCTCAATCCTCACACTTCAAGCATCAATACTCAACCCTGAGTCGTCGTCCTCAACCCACAACCCTCAATCAACAATCCTCAATCTTCATTCATCAATATTCAACTTTCAATCCTCAATCCTCAACCCTCAATCCTCAGTCCTCAAACCTCAATCCCGAATCCTCAATCCTGAATCCTCAATCTTCAGCCCTCAGTCCTCAACAATCAATTGTCAATCCTGAATCCTCAATAGAATATCCTCAATTCACAGTTTTCTATACTCAATCCCCATTCTTCAATCTTCAAATCTCAATCCACAAACATCAATTCTCATCACTCAACCCTCAACACTCAGTCCTCAGTCTTCAATCCTCAATCCTCAATCCTCAATCTTCAATCCTCAATACTCAATCTTCAATCATCAGTCCTCAATTCTCAGTACTCAATCCTCAGTCCTCAATCCTCAATCTTCATTCATCAATATTCAACTCTTAATCCTCAATCCTCAACCCTCAATGTTCAAACCTAAATACTCAATCCTCAATCTTCAATCTTCAATCCTCAGTCCTCAATCCTCAATCCTCAATCCTCAATCATCTGTCCTCAAACCTCAATCCTGAATCCTCAACCCTGAATCCTCAACCTTCAGCCCTCAGGCCTCAACAATCAGTTGTCAATCCTCAATCCTCAATAGAATATCATCAATTCACAGTTTTCAATACTCAATACTCAATCTGCAATCTTCAAATCTCTATCCACAAACATCAATCCTCATCACTCAACCCTCAACACTCAGTCCCCAATCCTCAATATTCAATCCTCAACCTTCAATCCTCAATACTCAATCTTCAATCCTCAATCCTCAATCCTCAATCCTCAACCTCAATCCTCAATCCTCCATCCTCAATCGTCAATCTTCAATCCTCAATACTCAATCTTCAATCCTCAACCCTCAATCCTCAATACTCAATCTTCATTCTTCAATCCTCAATACCCAATCGTCAATATTCAAACCTCAATCCTCGATCCTCAATCCTCAATCCTCAATCCTCAATCCTCAATCCTGAAACCTCAATCCTCAACCGTCAGTCCTCGTCCTCAAACCTCAACCCTCAATCCTCAATCCTCAATCTTCAATCATCAATACTCAATCTTCAATCCTCAATAATCAATCCTCAATCCTCAATCCTCAATCCTCAATAATCAACGCACAACCCTCAACCATCAATCCTCAATACTCAACCATCAATCCTCAAATCTCAATACTCAATAGAGTATCCTGAATTCTCATGTTTCAATACTCAATCCACAATATTCAATAATCAAGTCTCAATCCTCAATCATCAATTCTCAACACTCAATCCTCAACACTCAGTCCTCTCTCTTCAATCGACCATCCTCAATCCTCAATCCTCAAGCGTCAATCCTCAATCCTCAATCCTCAACCCTCAATCCTCAGTCCTCAAACCTCAATCCCGAATCCTCAATTCTGAATCCTCTATCTTCAGCCCTCAGTCCTCAACAATCAATTGTCGATCCTCAATCCTCAATAGAGTATCCTCAACTCACAGTTTTCAATACTCAATCCCCATTCTTCAATCTTCAAATCTCAATCCACAAATATCAATTCTCATAACTCAACCCTCAACACTCAGTCCTCAATCTTCAATCCTCAATCCTCAATACCTAATCTTCAATCCGCAATACTCAATCTTCAATCATCAATCCTCAATTCTCAATCCTCAATCCTCAATCGTCAATCCTCAATCCGCAATCCTCAATCTTCAATCCACAATCCTCAATCGTCACACCTCAATCCTCAATCTTCAATCCTCAACACTCAATCTTCAATCCTCAATCCTCAATCCTCAATCCTCAATGCTCAATCCTCAATCCTCAGTCCTCAATCCTCAACCCTCAATCTCCAATTATCAATACTCAATTTGCAATCCTCAATCCTCAAACCTCAATCCTCAATCCTCAATCCTCAATTCTCAATCCTCAATCCTCAGTCCTCAGTCCTCAAACCTCAATCCTCAACCCTCATCCCTCATCCACAATCCTCAATCCTCAATCTTCAGTCCTCAATCCTCAGTGCTCAATACTCAATCTTCAATCCTCGATCCTCAATCCTCAATCCTCAATCCTCAATCCTCGATCCTCAATCTTCAGTCCTCAATTCTCAATCCTCAATCCTCAATCCTCATTCTTCAATCCTCAATACCCAATCCTCAATCTTCAATCCTCAATCCTCAATCCACAATTCTCAATCCTCAATCCTCAATCCTCAGACCTCAAACATCAATACACGACCCTCAGTCCTTGTCCTCAATCCACAACCCTCAATCCTCAATCCTCAATCTTCAATCATCAATATTCAATCTTCAATCCTCAATCCTCAATCCTCAATCCTCAATCCTCAACCCTCAATGTTCAATCCGCAATACACAATCCTCAATGTTCAATCCTCAATCCTCAATCCTCAATCCTCAATCCTCAATCCTCAATCCTCAATCCTCAATCCTCAATCCTCAGTCCTCAATACTCAATCTTCCATCCTCGATCCTCAATCCTCAATCCTCAATACTCAATCCTCGATCCTCAATCTTCAATCCTCAGTCCCAAATCCTCAATCTTCAATCCTCAATCTTCAGCCCTCAATCTTCAATCCTCATTACTCAATCTTCAATCCTCAATTCTCAATCCTCTATCCTCAATCCTCATTCTTCAATCCTCAATACCCAATCCTCAATCTTCAATCCACAATCCTCAATCCACAATTCTCAATCCTCAATCCTCAATCCTCAGTCCTGAAACATCAATACAAAACCCTCAGTCGTTGTCCTCAATCCACAACCCTCAATCCTCAATCCTCAATCTTCAATCATCAATATTCAATCTTCAATCCTCAATCCTCAATCCTAGATCCTCAATCCTCAACCCTCAATGTTCAATCCGCAATACCCAATCCACAGTCTTCAATCCTCAATCCCCAATCCTCAATCCTCAATCCTCAATCCTCAATCCTCAATCCTCAATACCAAATCCTCAATCTTCAATCCTCAATCCTCAATCCTCAATTCTCGATCCTCAATCCTCGATCCTCAGACCTCAAGCATTAATACTCAACCCTCACTCGGTGTCCTCAATCCACAACCCTCAATCCTCAATCTTCAATCTTCAATCATCAATATACATTCTTCAGTCCTCAATCCTCAATACTCAATCCTCAATCCTCAATCCTCAATGTTCAATCCGCGATACCCAATCCTCAATGTTCAATCCTCAATCCTCAGTCCTCAATCCTCAATCCTCAATCCTCAATCCTCAATCCTCAATCCTCAATCCTCAGTCCCCAAACCTCAATCCTCAATCTTCCGTCCTCATTCTTCAATCCTCAATCTTCAAACATCTATACTCAATCTTCAATCCTCAATCCTCAATCTTCAATCCTCAATCCTCAATTCTCACTCCTCGATACTCAATCCTCAATCGTCAATCCTCAATCCGCAATCCTCAATCTTCAATCCTCAATCCCCAATCCTCACTCCTCAATCCTCAATCTTCAATCCTCAACACTCAATCTTCAATCCTCAATCCTCAATCCTCAATCCTCAATGCTCAATCCTTAATCCTCAGTCCTCAATCCTCAACCCTCAATCTTCAATTCTCAATACTCAATCTGCAATCCTCAATCCTCAATCCTCAATCCTCAATCCTCATTCTTCAATCCTCAATACCCAATCCTCAATACCCAATCCTCAATCTTCAATCCTCAATCCTCAATCCTCAATTCTCAATCCTCAATCCTTAATCCACAGGCCTCAATCCTCAATAATCAATCCTCAATACTCAATCTTCAATCCTCAATCCTCAATTCGCTAACCTCAATCCTCAATCCTCAGACCTCAAGCATCAATACTCAACCCTCAGTCCTCGTCCTCAACCCACAACCCTCAATCCACAATCCTCAATCTTCATTCATCAATATTCAACTTTCAATCCTCAATCCTCAATCCTCAATCCTCAATCCTCAATCCTCATTCCTCAAACCTCAATCGTCAACCCACAGTTCTCATCCTCATTTCTCAATTCTCAATCCTCAATCCTCAGTCCACAATCCTCAATCCTCAATTGCCAATGCTCAATACTCAACCTTCAATCCACAATCCTCAATTCTCAATCCTCAATCCTCAATCCTCAATCCTCAATCCTTCAATCCTCAATCCTCAATCCTCAGCCTTCAATCCTCAATACTCATTCTTCAATCCTCAATCCTCAATCCTCAATCCTCAATCCTCATTCTTCAATCCTCAATACCCAATCCTCAGTCCTCAATCTTTAATCCTCAATCCTCAATCCTCAATTCTCAATCCTCAATCCTCAGTCCTCAGTCCTCAAACCTCAATCCTCAACCCTCATCCCTCATCCACAATCCTCAATCCTCAATCTTCAATCCTCAATCCTCAGTCCTCAATACTCAATCTTCAATCCTCGATCCTCAATCCTCAATCCTCGATCCTCAATCTTCAATCCTCAGTCCCAAATCCTCAATCTTCAATCCTCAATCCTCAACCCTCAATCTTCAATCCTCATTACTCAATCTTCAATCCTCAATTCTCAATCCTCAATCCTCAATCCTCAATCCTCAATCCTCAATCCTCAATCCTCAATCCTCAATCCTCAATCCTCGATCCTCAATCTTCAATGCTCAGTCCCAAATCCTCAATCTTCAATCCTCAATCCTCAGCCCTCAATCTTCAATCCTCATTACTCAATCTTCAATCCTCAATTCTCAATCCTCTATCCTCAATCCTCATTCTTCAATCCTCAATACCCAATCCTCAATCTTCAATCCTCAATCCTCAATCCACAATTCTCAATCCTCAATCCTCAATCCTCAGACCTGAAACATCAATACACAACCCTCAGTCGTTGTCCTCAATCCACAACCCTCAATCCTCAATCCTCAATCTTCAATCATCAATATTCAATCTTCAATCCTCAATCCTCAATCCTCAATCCTCAATCCTCAACCCTCAATGTTCAATCCGCAATACCCAATCCACAATCTTCAATCCTCAATCCCCAATCCTCAATCCTCAATCCTCAATCCTCAGTCCTAAATCCTCAATCCTCAATCCACAATTCTCAATCCTCAATCCTCAATCCTCAGACCTCAAACATCAATACACAACCCTCAGTCCTTGTCCTCAATCCACAACACTCAATCCTCAATCCTCAACCTTCAATCATCAATATTCAATCTTCAATCCTCAATCCTCAATCCTCAAACCTCAATCCTCAACCCTCAATGTTCAATCCGCAATACCCAATCCTCAATGTTCAATCCTCAATCCTCAATCCTCAATCCTGAATCCTCAATCCTCAATCTTCAATCCTCAATCCTCAGTCCTCAATGCTCAACCTTCAATCCACAATCCTCAATCCTCAATCCTCAATCGTCAACCTTCAATTCTCAATACTCAATCCTCAATACTCAATCTTCGATCCTCAATCCTCAATCCTCAATCCTCAATCCTCAACCTTCAATCCTCAAAACTCAATCTTCAATCCTCGATCCTCAATACTCAATCCTCAATCTTCATACTTCAATCCTCAATACCCAATCCTCAATCTTCAATCCTCAATCCTCAATCCTCAATTCTCAATCCTCAGTCCTCAGTCCTCAGTCCTCAAACCTCAATCCTCAACCCTCAGCCCTCATCCTCAATCCTCAATCCTCAACCCTCAATCCTCAATCTTCAATCCTCGATACTCAATCTTCAATCCTCAATCCTCAGTCCTCAAACCTCAATTCTGAATCCTCAACCCTGAATCCTCAATCTTCGGCCCTCAGTCCTCAACAGTCAGTTGTCAATCCTCAATCCTCAATAGAATATCCTCAATTCACAGTTTTCAATACACAATACTCAATCTGCAATCTTCAAACCTCTATCCACAAACATAAATTCCCATAACTCAACCCTCAACGCTCAGTCCTCAATGTTCAATCCTCAATCCTCAATCCTGAATCCTCAATCGTCAACCTTCAATTCTCAATACTCAATCTTCAGTCCTCAATCCTTAATCTTCAATCATCAATATTCAATCTACAATCCTCAATCCTCAATCCTCAATCCACAGTCCTCAATCTTCAATCCTCAATACTCAATCTTCAATCCGCAATCCTCAATCCTCAATTCTAAATCCTCAATCCTCAATCCTCAGACCTCAAACATCAATATTCAACCCTCAGTCCTCGTCCTCAATCCACAACCCTCAATCCACAATCCTCGATCTTCAATCATCAATATTCAATCTTCAATCCTCAATCCTCAATCCTCAATCCTCAATCCTCAATCCTCAACCTTCAATCCTCAATGCACAATCCTCAATCCTCAATCCTCAATCTTCAATCCTCAACACTCAATCTTCAATCCTCAATCCTCAATCTTCAATGCTCAATACTCAATCTTCAATCCTCAATATTCAATCCTCAATCCTCATTCTTCAATCCTCAATACCCAATCCTCAATCTTCAATCCTCAATCATCAATTCGCTATCCTCAATCCTCAATCCTCCCACCTCAAGCATCAATACTCAACCCTGAGTCGTCGTCCTCAACCCACAAACCTCAATCAACAATCCTCAACCTTCATTCATCAATATTCAACTTTCGATCCTCAATCCTCAACCCTCAATCCTCAATCCTCAATCCCCAATGTTCAATCCTAAATACCCAATCCTCAATCTTCAATCCTCAATCCTCAGTCCTCAATCCTCAATCCTCAATCCTCAATCCTCTGTCCTCAAACCTCAATCCTGTATCCTCAATACTGAATCCTCAATCTGCAGCCCTCAGTCCTCAACAATCAGTTGTCAAACCTCAATCCTCACTAGAATGTCATCAATTCACAGTTTTCAATACTCAATACTCAATCTGCAATCTTCAAATCTCTATCCACAAACATCAATTCTCATCACTCATCCCTCAACACTCAGTCCCCAATCCTCAATATTCAATCCTCAATCCTCAATCCTCAATCCACAATCCTCAACCTTCAATCCTCAATACTCAATCTTCAATCCTCAATCCTCAATCCTCAATCCTCAAATCTCAATCCTCGATCGCCAACCATCAATCCTCAATACTCAATCTTCAATCCTCAATCCTCAATCCTCAGTCCTCATTCTTCAATCCTCAATCTTCAAACATCTATACTCAATCTTCAATCCTCAATCCTCAATCTTCAATCCTCAATCCTCAATTCTCACTCCTCGATACTCAATCCTCAATCGTCAATCCTCAATCCGCAATCCTCAATCATCATTCCTCAATCCTCAATCCTCACACCTCAATCCTCAATCTTCAATCCTCAACACTCAATCTTCAATCCTCAATCCTCAATCCTCAATCCTCAATGCTCAATCCTCAATCCTCAGTCCTCAATCCTCAACCCTCAATCTCCAATTATCAATACTCAATTTGCAATCCTCAATCCTCAATCCTCAATCCTCAATCCTCAATCCTCAATTCTCAATCCTCAATCCTCAGTCCTCAGTCCTCAAACCTCCATCCTCAACCCTCATCCCTCATCCACAATCCTCAATCCTCAATCTTCAGTCCTCAATCCTCAGTCCTCAATACTCAATCTTCAATCCTCGATCCTCAATCCTCAATCCTCAATCCTCAATCCTCGATCCTCAATCTTCAATCCTCAATTCTCAGTCCTCAATCCTCAATCCTCATTCTTCAATCCTCAATACCCAATCCTCAATCTTCAATCCTCAATCCTCAATCCACAATTCTCAATCCTCAATCCTCAATCCTCAGACCTCAAACATCAATACACGACCCTCAGTCCTTGTCCTCAATCCACAACCCTCAATCCTCAATCCTCAATCTTCAATCATCAATATTCAATCTTCAATCCTCAATCCTCAATCCTCAATCCTCAATCCTCAACCCTCAATGTTCAATCCGCAATACACAATCCTCAATGTTCAATCCTCAATCCTCAATCCTCAATCCTCAATCCTCAATCCTCAATCCTCAATCCTCAATCCTCAGTCCTCAATACTCAATCTTCAATCCTCGATCCTCAATCCTCAATCCTCAATACTCAATCCTAAATCTTCAATCCTCAAGCCTCAATCCTCAATTCTCAATCCTCAATCCTCTGTCCTCAGTCCTCAAACCTCAATCCTCAACCCTCAGACCTCATCCTCAATCCTCAATCCTCAACCCTCAATCCTCAATCTTCAATCCTCGATACTCAATCTTCAATCATCAATCCTCAGTCCTCAAACCTCAATTCTGATTCCTCAATCCTGAATACTCAATCTTCGGCCCTCAGTCCTCAACAATCAATCGTCAATACTCAACCCTCAATAGAATATCCTCAATTCACAGTTTTCAATAATCAATCCCCATCCTTCAATCTTCAAACCTCAATCCACAAACAACAATTCCCATCACTCAACCCTCAACACTCAGTACTCAATCTTCAATCCTCAACCCTCAATCCTCAACCTTCAATCCTCAATACTCAATCTTCAATCCTCAATCCTCAATTCTCAATCCTCAATACTCAATCCTCAATCGTCAATCCTCAATCACCAATTCTCAATCTTCAATCCTCAACCTCAATCCTCAATCCCCAATCCTCAATCTTCAATCCTCAATACTCAATCGTCAATCCTCAATCCCCAATCCTCAATCCTCAATCCTCAATGTTCAATCCGCGATACCCAATCCTCAACGTTCAATCCTCAATCCTCAATCCTCAATCCTCAATCCTCAATCATCAATCCTCAATCCTCAATGTTCAATCCTCAACACCCAATCCTCAATCTTCAATCCTCAATCCTCAATCCTCAATCCCCAATTCTCAATCCTCAATCCTCAGTCCTCAGACCTCAAACATCAACATTAGACCCTCAGTCCTCGTCCTCAATCCACAACCCTCAATCCTCAATCCTCGATCTTCAATCATCAATATTCAATCTTCAATCCTCAATCCTCAATCCTCAATCCTCTATTCTCAATCCTCTATCCTCAAGCTTCAATCCTCAATCCTCAGTCCTCAATCCTCAATCCTCAATCCTCAATCCTCAATCCTCAATCCACAACCTTCAATCCTCAATCCTCAATCCTCAATCCTCAATCCTCAATCCTCAATCCTCAATCCTCAATCCTCAACCTTCAATCCTCAATCCTCAATCCTCAATCCTCAATCCTCAATCTTCAATCCTCAACACTCAATCTTCAATCCTCAATCCTCAATCTTCAATACTCAATACTCAATCTTCAACCCTCAATCCTCAATACTCAATCCTCAATCCTCATTCTTCAATCCTCAATACCCAATCCTCAATCATCAATCCTCAATCCTCAATTCGCTATCCTCAATCCTCAATCCTCAGACCTCAAGCATCAATACTCAACCCTCAGTCCTCGTCCTCAACCCACAACCCTCAATCCACAATCCTCAATCTTTATTCATCAATATTCAACTTTCAATCCTAAATCCTCAATCCTCAATCCCCAGTCCTTAGTCCTCAAACCTCAATCCTCAACCCTCAGCCCTCATCCTCAATCCTCAATCATCAATCCTCAATCTTCGATATTCAATCCTCAATACTCAATCCTCAATCCTCAATCCTCGGTCCTCAAACCTCTTTTCTGAATCCTCCTTCCTGAATCATCAATCTTCAGCACTCAGTCCTCAACAATCAGTTGTCAATCCTCAATCCTCAATAGAATATCCTCCATTCACAGTTTTCAATCCTCAATCCTCAATCCTCAATCCTCAATATTCAATCCTCAGCTCCAAATATTCAATCTTCAATCCTCAATCTTCAATCCTCAATCTTCAATCCTCAGTACTCAATCTTCAATCCTCAATACTCAATCCTCAATCCTCAGTCCTCAAACCCCAATCCCGAATCCTCAATCCTTAATCCTCAACCTTCAGCCCTCAGTCCTCAACAATCAGTTGTCAATCCTCAATCCTCAATAGAATATCATCAATTCACAGTTTCAATACTCAATACTCGATCTGCAATCTTCAAATCTCTATCCACAGACATCAATTCTCATCACTCAAACCTCAACACTCAGTCCCCAATCCTCAATCTTCAATCCTCAATCCTCAATCCTCAATTCTCAGTCCTCAATCTTCAATTCTCAATACTCAATCTTCAATCCTCAGACCTCAATCCTCAATCCTCAATCCTTAATCCTCAATCCTCAATCCTCATTCTTCAATCCTCAATACCCAATCCTCAATACTCAATCTTCAATCCTCAACCGTCAGTCCTCGTCCTCAAACCTCAACCCTCAATCCTCAATCCTCAATCTTCAATCATCAATGCTCAATCCTCAATCTTCAACCCTCAACCATCAATCCTCAATACGTAACCATCAGTCCTCAATTCTCAATACTCAATAGAATATCCTGAATTCTCATGGTTCAATACTCAATCCACAATATTCAATAATCAAATCTCAATCCACAAACATCAATTCTCATCACTCAACCCTCAACACTCAGTCCTCAATCTCCGATCCTCAATCCCCTATCCTCAATCTTCAATCCTCAATACTCAATCTTCAATCCTCAGTCCTCAATTCTCAATCCTCAATCCTCAATCCTCAATCCTCAATCCTCATTCCTCAAACCTCAATCGTCAACCCACAGTTCTCATCCTCATTTCTCAATTCTCAATCCTAAATCCTCAGTCCACAATCCTCAATCCTCAATCCTGAATCCTCAATCCTCAATCCTCAATATTCAACACACACCCCTCAACCATCAATCCTCAATACTCAATCATCAATAATCAATTCTCAATTCTCAATAGAATATCCTGAATTCTCATGGTTCAATACTCAATACACAATGATCAATAATCAAATCTCAATCCTCAAACATCAATTCTCATCACTCAATCCTCAACACTCAGTCCTCTCTCTTCAATCCTCCACCCTCAATCCTCAAACCTCAAGCGTCAATCCTCAATCCTCAATCCTCAACCCTCAATCCTCAGGCCTCAAACCTCAATCCCGAATCCTCAATCCTGAATCCTCAATCTTCAGCCCTCAGTCCTCAACAATCAATTGTCAATCCTGAATCCTCAATAGAATATCCTCAATTCACAGTTTTCAATACTCAATCCCCACTCTTCAATCTTCAAATCTCAATCCACAAACATCAATTCTCATCACTCAACCCTCAACACTCAGTCCTCAATCTTCAATCCTCAATCCTCAATCCTCAATCTTCAATCCTGAATCCTCAATCGTCAACCTTCAATTCTCAATACTCAATCTTCAGTCCTCAATCCTCAATCTTCAATCATCAATATTCAATCTACAATCCTCAATCCTCAATCCTCAATCCACAGTCCTCAATCTTCAATCCTCAATACTCAATCTTCAATCCGCAATCCTCAATCCTCAATTCTAAATCCTCAATCCTCAATCCTCAGACCTCAAACATCAATATTCAACCCTCAGTCCTCGTCCTCAATCCACAACCCTCAATCCACAATCCTCGATCTTCAATCATCAATATTCAATCTTCAATCCTCAATCCTCAGTCCTCAGTCCTCAAACCTCAATCCTCAACCCTCATCCCTCATCCACAATCCTCAATCCTCAATCTTCAATCCTCAATCCTCAGTCCTCAATACTCAATCTTCAATCCTCGATCCTCAATCCTCAATCCTCGATCCTCAATCTTCAATCCTCAGTACCAAATCCTCAATCTTCAATCCTCAATCCTCAACCCTCAATCTTCAATCCTCATTACTCAATCCTCAATCTTCAATCCTCAATCCTCAATCCACAATTCTCAATCCTCAATCCTCAATCCTCAGACCTCAAACATCAATGCACGACCCTCAGTCCTTGTCCTCAATCAACAACCCTCAATCCTCAATCCTCAATCTTCAATCATCAATATTCAATCTTCAATCCTCAATCCTCAATCCTCAATCCTCAATCCTCAATCCTCAACCCTCAATGTTCAATCCGCAATACACAATCCTCAATGTTCAATCCTCAATCCTCAATCCTCAATCCTCAATCCTCAATCCTCAATCCTCAATCCTCAATCCTCAGTCCTCAATACTCAATCTTCAATCCTCGATCCTCAATCCTCAATCATCAATCCTCAATCCTCGATCCTCAATCTTCAATCCTCAGTCCCAAATCCTCAATCTTCAATCCTCAATCCTCAGCCCTCAATCTTCAATCCTCATTACTCAATCTTCAATCCTCAATTCTCAATCCTCTATCCTCAATCCTCATTCTTCAATCCTCAATACCCAATCCTCAATCTTCAATCCTCAATCCTCAATCCACAATTCTCAATCCTCAATCCTCAATCCTCAGACCTGAAACATCAATACACAACCCTCAGTCGTTGTCCTCAATCCACAACCCTCAATCCTCAATACTCAACCTTCAATCATCAATATTCAATCTTCAATCCTCAATCCTCAATCCTCAATCCTCAATCCTCAACCCTCAATGTTCAATCCGCAATACCCAATCCACAATCTTCAATCCTCAATCCCCAATCCTCAATCCTCAATCCTCAATCCTCAATCCTCAATCCTCAATCCTCAATCCACAATTCTCAATCCTCAATCCTCAATCCTCAATCTTCAATCCTCAATCCTCAGTCCTCAATACTCAATCTTCAATCCTCGATCCTCAATCCTCAATCCTCGATCCTCAATCTTCAATCCTCAGTCCCAAATCCTCAATCTTCAATCCTCAATCCTCAACCCTCAATCTTCAATCCTCATTACTCAATCTTCAATCCTCAATTCTCAATCCTCAATCCTCAATCCTCAATCCTCAATCCTCAATCCTCAATCCTCAATCCTCAATCCTCAATCCTCGATCCTCAATCTTCAATGCTCAGTCCCAAATCCTCAATCTTCAATCCTCAATCCTCAGCCCTCAATCTTCAATCCTCATTACTCAATCTTCAATCCTCAATTCTCAATCCTCTATCCTCAATCCTCATTCTTCAATCCTCAATACCCAATCCTCAATCTTCAATCCTCAATCCTCAATCCACAATTCTCAATCCTCAATCCTCAATCCTCAGACCTGAAACATCAATACACAACCCTCAGTCGTTGTCCTCAATCCACAACCCTCAATCCTCAATCCTCAATCTTCAATCATCAATATTCAATCTTCAATCCTCAATCCTCAATCCTCAATCCTCAATCCTCAACCCTCAATGTTCAATCCGCAATACCCAATCCACAATCTTCAATCCTCAATCCCCAATCCTCAATCCTCAATCCTCAATCCTCAGTCCTCAATCCTCAATCCTCAATCCACAATTCTCAATCCTCAATCCTCAATCCTCAGACCTCAAACATCAATACACAACCCTCAGTCCTTGTCCTCAATCCACAACACTCAATCCTCAATCCTCAACCTTCAATCATCAATATTCAATCTTCAATCCTCAATCCTCAATCCTCAAACCTCAATCCTCAACCCTCAATGTTCAATCCGCAATACCCAATCCTCAATGTTCAATCCTCAATCCTCAATCCTCAATCCTCAATCCTCAATCCTCAATCTTCAATCCTCAATCCTCAGACCTCAATGCTCAACCTTCAATCCACAATCCTCAATCCTCAATCCTCAATCGTCAACCTTCAATTCTCAATACTCAATCCTCAATACTCAATCTTCGATCCTCAATCCTCAATCCTCAATCCTCAATCCTCAACCTTCAATCCTCAAAACTCAATCTTCAATCCTCGATCCTCAATACTCAATCCTCAATCTTCATACTTCAATCCTCAATACCCAATCCTCAATCTTCAATCCTCAATCCTCAATCCTCAATTCTCAATCCTCAGTCCTCAGCCCTCAGTCCTCAAACCTCAATCCTCAACCCTCAGCCCTCATCCTCAATCCTCAATCCTCAACCCTCAATCCTCAATCTTCAATCCTCGATACTCAATCTTCAATCCTCAATCCTCAGTCCTCAAACCTCAATTCTGAATCCTCAACCCTGAATCCTCAATCTTCGGCCCTCAGTCCTCAACAGTCAGTTGTCAATCCTCAATCCTCAATAGAATATCCTCAATTCACAGTTTTCAATACACAATACTCAATCTGCAATCTTCAAACCTCTATCCACAAACATAAATTCCCATAACTCAACCCTCAACGCTCAGTCCTCAATGTTCAATCCTCAATCCTCAATCCTGAATCCTCAATCGTCATCCTTCAATTCTCAATACTCAATCTTCAGTCCTCAATCCTCAATCTTCAATCATCAATATTCAATCTACAATCCTCAATCCTCAATCCTCAATCCACAGTCCTCAATCTTCAATCCTCAATACTCAATCTTCAATCCGCAATCCTCAATCCTCAATTCTAAATCCTCAATCCTCAATCCTCAGACCTCAAACATCAATATTCAACCCTCAGTCCTCGTCCTCAATCCACAACCCTCAATCCACAATCCTCGATCTTCAATCATCAATATTCAATCTTCAATCCTCAATCCTCAATCCTCAATCCTCAATCCTCAATCCTCAACCTTCAATCCTCAATGCACAATCCTCAATCCTCAATCCTCAATCTTCAATCCTCAACACTCAATCTTCAATCCTCAATAATCAATCTTCAATGCTCAATACTCAATCTTCAATCCTCAATATTCAATCCTCAATCCTCATTCTTCAATCCTCAATACCCAATCCTCAATCTTCAATCCTCAATCATCAATTCGCTATCCTCAATCCTCAATCCTCCCACCTCAAGCATCAATACTCAACCCTGAGTCGTCGTCCTCAACCCACAAACCTCAATCAACAATCCTCAACCTTCATTCATCAATATTCAACTTTCGATCCTCAATCCTCAACCCTCAATCCTCAATCCTCAATCCCCAATGTTCAATCCTAAATACCCAATCCTCAATCTTCAATCCTCAATCCTCAGTCCTCAATCCTCAATCCTCAATCCTCAATCCTCTGTCCTCAAACCTCAATCCTGTATCCTCAATACTGAATCCTCAATCTGCAGCCCTCAGTCCTCAACAATCAGTTGTCAAACCTCAATCCTCACTAGAATGTCATCAATTCACAGTTTTCAATACTCAATACTCAATCTGCAATCTTCAAATCTCTATCCACAAACATCAATTCTCATCACTCATCCCTCAACACTCAGTCCCCAATCCTCAATATTCAATCCTCAATCCTCAATCCTCAATCCACAATCCTCAACCTTCAATCCTCAATACTCAATCTTCAATCCTCAATCCTCAATCCTCAATCCTCAAATCTCAATCCTCGATCGCCAACCATCAATCCTCAATACTCAATCTTCAATCCTCAATCCTCAATCCTCAGTCCTCATTCTTCAATCCTCAATCTTCAAACATCTATACTCAATCTTCAATCCTCAATCCTCAATCTTCAATCCTCAATCCTCAATTCTCACTCCTCGATACTCAATCCTCAATCGTCAATCCTCAATCCGCAATCCTCAATCATCATTCCTCAATCCTCAATCCTCACACCTCAATCCTCAATCTTCAATCCTCAACACTCAATCTTCAATCCTCAATCCTCAATCCTCAATCCTCAATGCTCAATCCTCAATCCTCAGTCCTCAATCCTCAACCCTCAATCTCCAATTATCAATACTCAATTTGCAATCCTCAATCCTCAATCCTCAATCCTCAATCCTCAATCCTCAATTCTCAATCCTCAATCCTCAGTCCTCAGTCCTCAAACCTCCATCCTCAACCCTCATCCCTCATCCACAATCCTCAATCCTCAATCTTCAGTCCTCAATCCTCAGTCCTCAATACTCAATCTTCAATCCTCGATCCTCAATCCTCAATCCTCAATCCGCAATCCTCGATCCTCAATCTTCAATCCTCAATTCTCAATCCTCAATCCTCAATCCTCATTCTTCAATCCTCAATACCCAATCCTCAATCTTCAATCCTCAATCCTCAATCCACAATTCTCAATCCTCAATCCTCAATCCTCAGACCTCAAACATCAATACACGACCCTCAGTCCTTGTCCTCAATCCACAACCCTCAATCCTCAATCCTCAATCTTCAATCATCAATATTCAATCTTCAATCCTCAATCCTCAATCCTCAATCCTCAATCCTCAACCCTCAATGTTCAATCCGCAATACACAATCCTCAATGTTCAATCCTCAATCCTCAATCCTCAATCCTCAATCCTCAATCCTCAATCCTCAATCCTCAATCCTCAATCCTCAGTCCTCAATACTCAATCTTCAATCCTCGATCCTCAATACTCAATCTTCAATCCTCGATCCTCAATCCTCAATCCTCAATCCTCAATCCTCGATCCTCAATCTTCAATCCTCAATTCTCAATCCTCAATCCTCAATCCTCATTCTTCAATCCTCAATACCCAATCCTCAATCTTCAATCCTCAATCCTCAATCCACAATTCTCAATCCTCAATCCTCAATCCTCAGACCTCAAACATCAATACACGACCCTCAGTCCTTGTCCTCAATCCACAACCCTCAATCCTCAATCCTCAATCTTCAATCATCAATATTCAATCTACAATCCTCAATCCTCAATCCTCAATCCACAGTCCTCAATCTTCAATCCTCAATACTCAATCTTCAATCCGCAATCCTCAATCCTCAATTCTAAATCCTCAATCCTCAATCCTCAGACCTCAAACATCAATATTCAACCCTCAGTCCTCGTCCTCAATCCACAACCCTCAATCCACAATCCTCGATCTTCAATCATCAATATTCAATCTTCAATCCTCAATCCTCAATCCTCAATCCTCAATCCTCAATCCTCAACCTTCAATCCTCAATGCACAATCCTCAATCCTCAATCCTCAATCTTCAATCCTCAACACTCAATCTTCAATCCTCAATAATCAATCTTCAATGCTCAATACTCAATCTTCAATCCTCAATATTCAATCCTCAATCCTCATTCTTCAATCCTCAATACCCAATCCTCAATCTTCAATCCTCAATCATCAATTCGCTATCCTCAATCCTCAATCCTCCCACCTCAAGCATCAATACTCAACCCTGAGTCGTCGTCCTCAACCCACAAACCTCAATCAACAATCCTCAACCTTCATTCATCAATATTCAACTTTCGATCCTCAATCCTCAACCCTCAATCCTCAATCCTCAATCCCCAATGTTCAATCCTAAATACCCAATCCTCAATCTTCAATCCTCAATCCTCAGTCCTCAATCCTCAATCCTCAATCCTCAATCCTCTGTCCTCAAACCTCAATCCTGTATCCTCAATACTGAATCCTCAATCTGCAGCCCTCAGTCCTCAACAATCAGTTGTCAAACCTCAATCCTCACTAGAATGTCATCAATTCACAGTTTTCAATACTCAATACTCAATCTGCAATCTTCAAATCTCTATCCACAAACATCAATTCTCATCACTCATCCCTCAACACTCAGTCCCCAATCCTCAATATTCAATCCTCAATCCTCAATCCTCAATCCACAATCCTCAACCTTCAATCCTCAATACTCAATCTTCAATCCTCAATCCTCAATCCTCAATCCTCAAATCTCAATCCTCGATCGCCAACCATCAATCCTCAATACTCAATCTTCAATCCTCAATCCTCAATCCTCAGTCCTCATTCTTCAATCCTCAATCTTCAAACATCTATACTCAATCTTCAATCCTCAATCCTCAATCTTCAATCCTCAATCCTCAATTCTCACTCCTCGATACTCAATCCTCAATCGTCAATCCTCAATCCGCAATCCTCAATCATCATTCCTCAATCCTCAATCCTCACACCTCAATCCTCAATCTTCAATCCTCAACACTCAATCTTCAATCCTCAATCCTCAATCCTCAATCCTCAATGCTCAATCCTCAATCCTCAGTCCTCAATCCTCAACCCTCAATCTCCAATTATCAATACTCAATTTGCAATCCTCAATCCTCAATCCTCAATCCTCAATCCTCAATCCTCAATTCTCAATCCTCAATCCTCAGTCCTCAGTCCTCAAACCTCCATCCTCAACCCTCATCCCTCATCCACAATCCTCAATCCTCAATCTTCAGTCCTCAATCCTCAGTCCTCAATACTCAATCTTCAATCCTCGATCCTCAATCCTCAATCCTCAATCCTCAATCCTCGATCCTCAATCTTCAATCCTCAATTCTCAATCCTCAATCCTCAATCCTCATTCTTCAATCCTCAATACCCAATCCTCAATCTTCAATCCTCAATCCTCAATCCACAATTCTCAATCCTCAATCCTCAATCCTCAGACCTCAAACATCAATACACGACCCTCAGTCCTTGTCCTCAATCCACAACCCTCAATCCTCAATCCTCAATCTTCAATCATCAATATTCAATCTTCAATCCTCAATCCTCAATCCTCAATCCTCAATCCTCAACCCTCAATGTTCAATCCGCAATACACAATCCTCAATGTTCAATCCTCAATCCTCAATCCTCAATCCTCAATCCTCAATCCTCAATCCTCAATCCTCAATCCTCAATCCTCAGTCCTCAATACTCAATCTTCAATCCTCGATCCTCAATCCTCAATCCTCAATACTCAATCCTCGATCCTCAATCTTCAATCCTCAGTCCCAAATCCTCAATCTTCAATCCTCAATCTTCAGCCCTCAATCTTCAATCCTCATTACTCAATCTTCAATCCTCAATTCTCAATCCTCTATCCTCAATCCTCATTCTTCAATCCTCAATACCCAATCCTCAATCTTCAATCCTCAATCCTCAATCCACAATTCTCAATCCTCAATCCTCAATCCTCAGACCTGAAACATCAATACACAACCCTCAGTCGTTGTCCTCAATCCACAACCCTCAATCCTCAATCCTCAATCTTCAATCATCAATATTCAATCTTCAATCCTCAATCCTCAATCCTCAATCCTCAATCCTCAACCCTCAATGTTCAATCCGCAATACCCAATCCACAATCTTCAATCCTCAATCCCCAATCCTCAATCCTCAATCCTCAATCCTCAATCCTCAATCCTCAATACCAAATCTTCAATCTTCAATCCTCAATCCTCAATTCTCGATCCTCAATCCTCGATCCTCAGACCTCAAGCATTAATACTCAACCCTCACTCGGTGTCCTCAATCCACAACCCTCAATCCTCAATCCTCAATCTTCAATCATCAATATACAATCTTCAGTCCTCAATCCTCAATACTCAATCCTCAATCCTCAATCCTCAATTTTCAATCCGCGATACCCAATCCTCAATTTCAATCCTCAATCCTCAATCTTCAATCCTCAATCCTCAATCCTCAATCCTCAATCCTCAACCCTCAATCCTCAGTCCCCAAACCTCAATCCTCAACCTTCAATCCTCAAAACTCAATCTTCAATCCTCGATCCTCAAAACTCAATCCTCAATCCTCAATCCTCAATCGTCAGTCTTCAATCCTCAATACTCAATCTTCAATCCTCAATCCTCAATCCTCAATCCTCAATCCTCATTCCTCAATCCTCAATACCCAATCCTCAATCTTCAGTCCTCAATCCTCAATCTTCAATCATCAATATTCAATCTTCAATCCTCAATCCTCAATCCTCAATCCTCAATCCTCAATCCTCAATCCTCAATCCTCAATCCTCAACGTTCAATCCGCAATACCCAATGCACAATCTTCAATCCTCAATCCCCAATCCTCAATCCTCAATCCTCAATCCTCAGTCCTCAATCCTCATTCTTCAGTCCTCAATACCAAATCCTCAATCTTCAATCCTCAATCCTCAATCCGCAATTCTCCATCCTCAATCCTCGATCCTCAGACCTCAAACATTAATACTCAACCCTCACTCCTCGTCCTCAATCCACAACCCTCAATCCTCAATCCTCAATCTTCAATCATCAATATACATTCTTCAGTCCTCAATCCTCAATACTCAATCCTCAATCCTCAATCCTCAATGTTCAATCCGCGATACCCAATCCTCAATGTTCAATCCTCAATCCTCAGTCCCCAAACCTCAATCCTCAATCTTCAATCCTCAAAATTCAATATGCAATCCTCGATCCTCAATACTCAATCCTCAATCCTCAATCCTCAATCGTCAGTCTTCAATCCTCAATACTCAATCTTCAATCCTCAATCCTCAATCCTCAATCCTCAACCCTCATTCCTCAATCCTCAATACCCAATCCTAAATCTTCAATCCTCAAGCCTCAATCCTCAATTCTCAATCCTCAATCCTCTGTCCTCAGTCCTCAAACCTCAATCCTCAACCCTCAGACCTCATCCTCAATCCTCAATCCTCAACCCTCAATCCTCAATCTTCAATCCTCGATACTCAATCTTCAATCATCAATCCTCAGTCCTCAAACCTCAATTCTGATTCCTCAATCCTGAATACTCAATCTTCGGCCCTCAGTCCTCAACAATCAATCGTCAATACTCAACCCTCAATAGAATATCCTCAATTCACAGTTTTCAATAATCAATCCCCATTCTTCAATCTTCAAACCTCAATCCACAAACAACAATTCCCATCACTCAACCCTCAACACTCAGTACTCAATCTTCAATCCTCAACCCTCAATCCTCAACCTTCAATCCTCAATACTCAATCTTCAATCCTCAATCCTCAATTCTCAATCCTCAATACTCAATCCTCAATCGTCAATCCTCAATCCCCAATTCTCAATCTTCAATCCTCAAACCTCAATCCTCAATCCCCAATCCTCAATCTTCAATCCTCAATACTCAATCGTCAATCCTCAATCCCCAATCCTCAATCCTCAATCCTCAATGTTCAATCCGCGATACCCAATCCTCAACGTTCAATCCTCAATCCTCAATCCTCAATCCTCAATCCTCAATCATCAATCCTCAATCCTCAATGTTCAATCCTCAACACCCAATCCTCAATCTTCAATCCTCAATCCTCAATCCTCAATCCCCAATTCTCAATCCTCAATCCTCAGTCCTCAGACCTCAAACATCAACATTCAACCCTCAGTCCTCGTCCTCAATCCACAACCCTCAATCCTCAATCCTCGATCTTCAATCATCAATATTCAATCTTCAATCCTCAATCCTCAATCCTCAATCCTCTATTCTCAATCCTCTATCCTCAAGCTTCAATCCTCAATCCTCAGTCCTCAATCCTCAATCCTCAATCCTCAATCCTCAATCCTCAATCCACAACCTTCAATCCTCAATCCTCAAACCTCAATCCTCAATCCTCAATCCTCAATCCTCAATCCTCAATCCTCAACCTTCAATCCTCAATCCTCAATCCTCAATCCTCAATCCTCAATCTTCAATCCTCAACACTCAATCTTCAATCCTCAATCCTCAATCTTCAATACTCAATACTCAATCTTCAACCCTCAATCCTCAATACTCAATCCTCAATCCTCATTCTTCAATCCTCAATACCCAATCCTCAATCATCAATCCTCAATCCTCAATTCGCTATCCTCAATCCTCAATCCTCAGACCTCAAGCATCAATACTCAACCCTCAGTCCTCGTCCTCAACCCACAACCCTCAATCCACAATCCTCAATCTTTATTCATCAATATTCAACTTTCAATCCTAAATCCTCAATCCTCAATCCTCAGTCCTTAGTCCTCAAACCTCAATCCTCAACCCTCAGCCCTCATCCTCAATCCTCAATCATCAATCCTCAATCTTCGATATTCAATCCTCAATACTCAATCCTCAATCCTCAATCCTCGGTCCTCAAACCTCTATTCTGAATCCTCCTTCCTGAATCATCAATCTTCAGCACTCAGTCCTCAACAATCAGTTGTCAATCCTCAATCCTCAATAGAATATCCTCCATTCACAGTTTTCAATCCTCAATCCTCAATCCTCAATCCTCAATATTCAATCCTCAGCTCCAAATATTCAATCTTCAATCCTCAATCTTCAATCCTCAATCTTCAATCCTCAGTACTCAATCTTCAATCCTCAATACTCAATCCTCAATCCTCAGTCCTCAAACCCCAATCCCGAATCCTCAATCCTTAATCCTCAACCTTCAGCCCTCAGTCCTCAACAATCAGTTGTCAATCCTCAATCCTCAATAGAATATCATCAATTCACAGTTTCAATACTCAATACTCGATCTGCAATCTTCAAATCTCTATCCACAAACATCAATTCTCATCACTCAAACCTCAACACTCAGTCCCCAATCCTCAATCTTCAATCCTCAATCCTCAATCCTCAATTCTCAGTCCTCAATCTTCAATTCTCAATACTCAATCTTCAATCCTCAGACCTCAATCCTCAATCCTCAATCCTCAATCCTCAATCCTCATTCCTCAAACCTCAATCGTCAACCCACAGTTCTCATCCTCATTTCTCAATTCTCAATCCTAAATCCTCAGTCCACAATCCTCAATCCTCAATCCTGAATCCTCAATCCTCAATCCTCAATATTCAACACACACCCCTCAACCATCAATCCTCAATACTCAATCATCAATAATCAATTCTCAATTCTCAATAGAATATCCTGAATTCTCATGGTTCAATACTCAATACACAATGATCAATAATCAAATCTCAATCCTCAAACATCAATTCTCATCACTCAATCCTCAACACTCAGTCCTCTCTCTTCAATCCTCCACCCTCAATCCTCAAACCTCAAGCGTCAATCCTCAATCCTCAATCCTCAACCCTCAATCCTCAGGCCTCAAACCTCAATCCCGAATCCTCAATCCTGAATCCTCAATCTTCAGCCCTCAGTCCTCAACAATCAATTGTCAATCCTGAATCCTCAATAGAATATCCTCAATTCACAGTTTTCAATACTCAATCCCCACTCTTCAATCTTCAAATCTCAATCCACAAACATCAATTCTCATCACTCAACCCTCAACACTCAGTCCTCGATCTTCAATCCTCAATCCTCAATCCTCAATCTTCAATCCTCAATACTCAATCTTCAATCATCAGTCCTCAACTCTCAGTACTCAATCCTCAATCCTCAATCCTCAATCCTCAATCCTCAATCCTCAATCCTCAATATTCATTCATCAATATTCAACTTTTAATCCTCAATCCTCAACCCTCAACGTTCAAACCTAAATACTCAATCCTCAATCTTCAATCCTCAATACTCAGTCCTCAATCCTCAATCCTCAATCCTCAATCCTCATTCTTCAATCCTCAATACCCAATCCTCAGTCCTCAATCTTTAATCCTCAATCCTCAATCCTCAATTCTCAATCCTCAATCCTCAGACCTCAGTCCTCAAACCTCAATCCTCAACCCTCATCCCTCATCCACAATCCTCAATCCTCAATCTTCAATCCTCAATCCTCAGTCCTCAATACTCAATCTTCAATCCTCGATCCTCAATCCTCAATCCTCGATCCTCAATCTTCAATCCTCAGTACCAAATCCTCAATCTTCAATCCTCAATCCTCAACCCTCAATCTTCAATCCTCATTACTCAATCCTCAATCTTCAATCCACAATTCTCAATCCTCAATCCTCAATCCTCAGACCTCAAACATCAATACACGACCCTCAGTCCTTGTCCTCAATCCACAACCCTCAATCCTCAATCCTCAATCTTCAATCATCAATATTCAATCTTCAATCCTCAATCCTCAATCCTCAATCCTCAATCCTCAACCCTCAATGTTCAATCCGCAATACACAATCCTCAATGTTCAATCCTCAATCCTCAATCCTCAATCCTCAATCCTCAATCCTCAATCCTCAATCCTCAATCCTCAATCCTCAGTCCTCAATACTCAATCTTCAATCCTCGATCCTCAATACTCAATCTTCAATCCTCGATCCTCAATCCTCAATCCTCAATCCTCAATCCTCGATCCTCAATCTTCAATCCTCAATTCTCAATCCTCAATCCTCAATCCTCATTCTTCAATCCTCAATACCCAATCCTCAATCTTCAATCCTCAATCCTCAATCCACAATTCTCAATCCTCAATCCTCAATCCTCAGACCTCAAACATCAATACACGACCCTCAGTCCTTGTCCTCAATCCACAACCCTCAATCCTCAATCCTCAATCTTCAATCATCAATATTCAATCTACAATCCTCAATCCTCAATCCTCAATCCACAGTCCTCAATCTTCAATCCTCAATACTCAATCTTCAATCCGCAATCCTCAATCCTCAATTCTAAATCCTCAATCCTCAATCCTCAGACCTCAAACATCAATATTCAACCCTCAGTCCTCGTCCTCAATCCACAACCCTCAATCCACAATCCTCGATCTTCAATCATCAATATTCAATCTTCAATCCTCAATCCTCAATCCTCAATCCTCAATCCTCAATCCTCAACCTTCAATCCTCAATGCACAATCCTCAATCCTCAATCCTCAATCTTCAATCCTCAACACTCAATCTTCAATCCTCAATAATCAATCTTCAATGCTCAATACTCAATCTTCAATCCTCAATATTCAATCCTCAATCCTCATTCTTCAATCCTCAATACCCAATCCTCAATCTTCAATCCTCAATCATCAATTCGCTATCCTCAATCCTCAATCCTCCCACCTCAAGCATCAATACTCAACCCTGAGTCGTCGTCCTCAACCCACAAACCTCAATCAACAATCCTCAACCTTCATTCATCAATATTCAACTTTCGATCCTCAATCCTCAACCCTCAATCCTCAATCCTCAATCCCCAATGTTCAATCCTAAATACCCAATCCTCAATCTTCAATCCTCAATCCTCAGTCCTCAATCCTCAATCCTCAATCCTCAATCCTCTGTCCTCAAACCTCAATCCTGTATCCTCAATACTGAATCCTCAATCTGCAGCCCTCAGTCCTCAACAATCAGTTGTCAAACCTCAATCCTCACTAGAATGTCATCAATTCACAGTTTTCAATACTCAATACTCAATCTGCAATCTTCAAATCTCTATCCACAAACATCAATTCTCATCACTCATCCCTCAACACTCAGTCCCCAATCCTCAATATTCAATCCTCAATCCTCAATCCTCAATCCACAATCCTCAACCTTCAATCCTCAATACTCAATCTTCAATCCTCAATCCTCAATCCTCAATCCTCAAATCTCAATCCTCGATCGCCAACCATCAATCCTCAATACTCAATCTTCAATCCTCAATCCTCAATCCTCAGTCCTCATTCTTCAATCCTCAATCTTCAAACATCTATACTCAATCTTCAATCCTCAATCCTCAATCTTCAATCCTCAATCCTCAATTCTCACTCCTCGATACTCAATCCTCAATCGTCAATCCTCAATCCGCAATCCTCAATCATCATTCCTCAATCCTCAATCCTCACACCTCAATCCTCAATCTTCAATCCTCAACACTCAATCTTCAATCCTCAATCCTCAATCCTCAATCCTCAATGCTCAATCCTCAATCCTCAGTCCTCAATCCTCAACCCTCAATCTCCAATTATCAATACTCAATTTGCAATCCTCAATCCTCAATCCTCAATCCTCAATCCTCAATCCTCAATTCTCAATCCTCAATCCTCAGTCCTCAGTCCTCAAACCTCCATCCTCAACCCTCATCCCTCATCCACAATCCTCAATCCTCAATCTTCAGTCCTCAATCCTCAGTCCTCAATACTCAATCTTCAATCCTCGATCCTCAATCCTCAATCCTCAATCCTCAATCCTCGATCCTCAATCTTCAATCCTCAATTCTCAATCCTCAATCCTCAATCCTCATTCTTCAATCCTCAATACCCAATCCTCAATCTTCAATCCTCAATCCTCAATCCACAATTCTCAATCCTCAATCCTCAATCCTCAGACCTCAAACATCAATACACGACCCTCAGTCCTTGTCCTCAATCCACAACCCTCAATCCTCAATCCTCAATCTTCAATCATCAATATTCAATCTTCAATCCTCAATCCTCAATCCTCAATCCTCAATCCTCAACCCTCAATGTTCAATCCGCAATACACAATCCTCAATGTTCAATCCTCAATCCTCAATCCTCAATCCTCAATCCTCAATCCTCAATCCTCAATCCTCAATCCTCAATCCTCAGTCCTCAATACTCAATCTTCAATCCTCGATCCTCAATCCTCAATCCTCAATACTCAATCCTCGATCCTCAATCTTCAATCCTCAGTCCCAAATCCTCAATCTTCAATCCTCAATCTTCAGCCCTCAATCTTCAATCCTCATTACTCAATCTTCAATCCTCAATTCTCAATCCTCTATCCTCAATCCTCATTCTTCAATCCTCAATACCCAATCCTCAATCTTCAATCCTCAATCCTCAATCCACAATTCTCAATCCTCAATCCTCAATCCTCAGACCTGAAACATCAATACACAACCCTCAGTCGTTGTCCTCAATCCACAACCCTCAATCCTCAATCCTCAATCTTCAATCATCAATATTCAATCTTCAATCCTCAATCCTCAATCCTCAATCCTCAATCCTCAACCCTCAATGTTCAATCCGCAATACCCAATCCACAATCTTCAATCCTCAATCCCCAATCCTCAATCCTCAATCCTCAATCCTCAATCCTCAATCCTCAATACCAAATCTTCAATCTTCAATCCTCAATCCTCAATTCTCGATCCTCAATCCTCGATCCTCAGACCTCAAGCATTAATACTCAACCCTCACTCGGTGTCCTCAATCCACAACCCTCAATCCTCAATCCTCAATCTTCAATCATCAATATACAATCTTCAGTCCTCAATCCTCAATACTCAATCCTCAATCCTCAATCCTCAATTTTCAATCCGCGATACCCAATCCTCAATTTTCAATCCTCAATCCTCAATCTTCAATCCTCAATCCTCAATCCTCAATCCTCAATCCTCAACCCTCAATCCTCAGTCCCCAAACCTCAATCCTCAACCTTCAATCCTCAAAACTCAATCTTCAATCCTCGATCCTCAAAACTCAATCCTCAATCCTCAATCCTCAATCGTCAGTCTTCAATCCTCAATACTCAATCTTCAATCCTCAATCCTCAATCCTCAATCCTCAATCCTCATTCCTCAATCCTCAATACCCAATCCTCAATCTTCAGTCCTCAATCCTCAATCTTCAATCATCAATATTCAATCTTCAATCCTCAATCCTCAATCCTCAATCCTCAATCCTCAATCCTCAATCCTCAATCCTCAATCCTCAACGTTCAATCCGCAATACCCAATGCACAATCTTCAATCCTCAATCCCCAATCCTCAATCCTCAATCCTCAATCCTCAGTCCTCAATCCTCATTCTTCAGTCCTCAATACCAAATCCTCAATCTTCAATCCTCAATCCTCAATCCGCAATTCTCCATCCTCAATCCTCGATCCTCAGACCTCAAACATTAATACTCAACCCTCACTCCTCGTCCTCAATCCACAACCCTCAATCCTCAATCCTCAATCTTCAATCATCAATATACATTCTTCAGTCCTCAATCCTCAATACTCAATCCTCAATCCTCAATCCTCAATGTTCAATCCGCGATACCCAATCCTCAATGTTCAATCCTCAATCCTCAGTCCCCAAACCTCAATCCTCAATCTTCAATCCTCAAAATTCAATATGCAATCCTCGATCCTCAATACTCAATCCTCAATCCTCAATCCTCAATCGTCAGTCTTCAATCCTCAATACTCAATCTTCAATCCTCAATCCTCAATCCTCAATCCTCAACCCTCATTCCTCAATCCTCAATACCCAATCCTAAATCTTCAATCCTCAAGCCTCAATCCTCAATTCTCAATCCTCAATCCTCTGTCCTCAGTCCTCAAACCTCAATCCTCAACCCTCAGACCTCATCCTCAATCCTCAATCCTCAACCCTCAATCCTCAATCTTCAATCCTCGATACTCAATCTTCAATCATCAATCCTCAGTCCTCAAACCTCAATTCTGATTCCTCAATCCTGAATACTCAATCTTCGGCCCTCAGTCCTCAACAATCAATCGTCAATACTCAACCCTCAATAGAATATCCTCAATTCACAGTTTTCAATAATCAATCCCCATTCTTCAATCTTCAAACCTCAATCCACAAACAACAATTCCCATCACTCAACCCTCAACACTCAGTACTCAATCTTCAATCCTCAACCCTCAATCCTCAACCTTCAATCCTCAATACTCAATCTTCAATCCTCAATCCTCAATTCTCAATCCTCAATACTCAATCCTCAATCGTCAATCCTCAATCCCCAATTCTCAATCTTCAATCCTCAAACCTCAATCCTCAATCCCCAATCCTCAATCTTCAATCCTCAATACTCAATCGTCAATCCTCAATCCCCAATCCTCAATCCTCAATCCTCAATGTTCAATCCGCGATACCCAATCCTCAACGTTCAATCCTCAATCCTCAATCCTCAATCCTCAATCCTCAATCATCAATCCTCAATCCTCAATGTTCAATCCTCAACACCCAATCCTCAATCTTCAATCCTCAATCCTCAATCCTCAATCCCCAATTCTCAATCCTCAATCCTCAGTCCTCAGACCTCAAACATCAACATTCAACCCTCAGTCCTCGTCCTCAATCCACAACCCTCAATCCTCAATCCTCGATCTTCAATCATCAATATTCAATCTTCAATCCTCAATCCTCAATCCTCAATCCTCTATTCTCAATCCTCTATCCTCAAGCTTCAATCCTCAATCCTCAGTCCTCAATCCTCAATCCTCAATCCTCAATCCTCAATCCTCAATCCACAACCTTCAATCCTCAATCCTCAAACCTCAATCCTCAATCCTCAATCCTCAATCCTCAATCCTCAATCCTCAACCTTCAATCCTCAATCCTCAATCCTCAATCCTCAATCCTCAATCTTCAATCCTCAACACTCAATCTTCAATCCTCAATCCTCAATCTTCAATACTCAATACTCAATCTTCAACCCTCAATCCTCAATACTCAATCCTCAATCCTCATTCTTCAATCCTCAATACCCAATCCTCAATCATCAATCCTCAATCCTCAATTCGCTATCCTCAATCCTCAATCCTCAGACCTCAAGCATCAATACTCAACCCTCAGTCCTCGTCCTCAACCCACAACCCTCAATCCACAATCCTCAATCTTTATTCATCAATATTCAACTTTCAATCCTAAATCCTCAATCCTCAATCCTCAGTCCTTAGTCCTCAAACCTCAATCCTCAACCCTCAGCCCTCATCCTCAATCCTCAATCATCAATCCTCAATCTTCGATATTCAATCCTCAATACTCAATCCTCAATCCTCAATCCTCGGTCCTCAAACCTCTATTCTGAATCCTCCTTCCTGAATCATCAATCTTCAGCACTCAGTCCTCAACAATCAGTTGTCAATCCTCAATCCTCAATAGAATATCCTCCATTCACAGTTTTCAATCCTCAATCCTCAATCCTCAATCCTCAATATTCAATCCTCAGCTCCAAATATTCAATCTTCAATCCTCAATCTTCAATCCTCAATCTTCAATCCTCAGTACTCAATCTTCAATCCTCAATACTCAATCCTCAATCCTCAGTCCTCAAACCCCAATCCCGAATCCTCAATCCTTAATCCTCAACCTTCAGCCCTCAGTCCTCAACAATCAGTTGTCAATCCTCAATCCTCAATAGAATATCATCAATTCACAGTTTCAATACTCAATACTCGATCTGCAATCTTCAAATCTCTATCCACAAACATCAATTCTCATCACTCAAACCTCAACACTCAGTCCCCAATCCTCAATCTTCAATCCTCAATCCTCAATCCTCAATTCTCAGTCCTCAATCTTCAATTCTCAATACTCAATCTTCAATCCTCAGACCTCAATCCTCAATCCTCAATCCTCAATCCTCAATCCTCATTCCTCAAACCTCAATCGTCAACCCACAGTTCTCATCCTCATTTCTCAATTCTCAATCCTAAATCCTCAGTCCACAATCCTCAATCCTCAATCCTGAATCCTCAATCCTCAATCCTCAATATTCAACACACACCCCTCAACCATCAATCCTCAATACTCAATCATCAATAATCAATTCTCAATTCTCAATAGAATATCCTGAATTCTCATGGTTCAATACTCAATACACAATGATCAATAATCAAATCTCAATCCTCAAACATCAATTCTCATCACTCAATCCTCAACACTCAGTCCTCTCTCTTCAATCCTCCACCCTCAATCCTCAAACCTCAAGCGTCAATCCTCAATCCTCAATCCTCAACCCTCAATCCTCAGGCCTCAAACCTCAATCCCGAATCCTCAATCCTGAATCCTCAATCTTCAGCCCTCAGTCCTCAACAATCAATTGTCAATCCTGAATCCTCAATAGAATATCCTCAATTCACAGTTTTCAATACTCAATCCCCACTCTTCAATCTTCAAATCTCAATCCACAAACATCAATTCTCATCACTCAACCCTCAACACTCAGTCCTCGATCTTCAATCCTCAATCCTCAATCCTCAATCTTCAATCCTCAATACTCAATCTTCAATCATCAGTCCTCAACTCTCAGTACTCAATCCTCAATCCTCAATCCTCAATCCTCAATCCTCAATCCTCAATCCTCAATATTCATTCATCAATATTCAACTTTTAATCCTCAATCCTCAACCCTCAACGTTCAAACCTAAATACTCAATCCTCAATCTTCAATCCTCAATACTCAGTCCTCAATCCTCAATCCTCAATCCTCAATCCTCATTCTTCAATCCTCAATACCCAATCCTCAGTCCTCAATCTTTAATCCTCAATCCTCAATCCTCAATTCTCAATCCTCAATCCTCAGACCTCAGTCCTCAAACCTCAATCCTCAACCCTCATCCCTCATCCACAATCCTCAATCCTCAATCTTCAATCCTCAATCCTCAGTCCTCAATACTCAATCTTCAATCCTCGATCCTCAATCCTCAATCCTCGATCCTCAATCTTCAATCCTCAGTACCAAATCCTCAATCTTCAATCCTCAATCCTCAACCCTCAATCTTCAATCCTCATTACTCAATCCTCAATCTTCAATCCTCAATCCTCAATCCACAATTCTCAATCCTCAATCCTCAATCCTCAGACCTCAAACATCAATGCACGACCCTCAGTCCTTGTCCTCAATCAACAACCCTCAATCCTCAATCCTCAATCTTCAATCATCAATATTCAATCTTCAATCCTCAATCCTCAATCCTCAATCCTCAATCCTCAATCCTCAACCCTCAATGTTCAATCCGCAATACACAATCCTCAATGTTCAATCCTCAATCCTCAATCCTCAATCCTCAATCCTCAATCCTCAATCCTCAATCCTCAATCCTCAGTCCTCAATACTCAATCTTCAATCCTCGATCCTCAATCCTCAATCATCAATCCTCAATCCTCGATCCTCAATCTTCAATCCTCAGTCCCAAATCCTCAATCTTCAATCCTCAATCCTCAGCCCTCAATCTTCAATCCTCATTACTCAATCTTCAATCCTCAATTCTCAATCCTCTATCCTCAATCCTCATTCTTCAATCCTCAATACCCAATCCTCAATCTTCAATCCTCAATCCTCAATCCACAATTCTCAATCCTCAATCCTCAATCCTCAGACCTGAAACATCAATACACAACCCTCAGTCGTTGTCCTCAATCCACAACCCTCAATCCTCAATCCTCAACCTTCAATCATCAATATTCAATCTTCAATCCTCAATCCTCAATCCTCAATCCTCAATCCTCAACCCTCAATGTTCAATCCGCAATACCCAATCCACAATCTTCAATCCTCAATCCCCAATCCTCAATCCTCAATCCTCAATCCTCAATCCTCAATCCTCAATCCTCAATCCAAAATTCTCAATCCTCAATCCTCAATCCTCAATCTTCAATCCTCAATCCTCAGTCCTCAATACTCAATCTTCAATCCTCGATCCTCAATCCTCAATCCTCGATCCTCAATCTTCAATCCTCAGTCCCAAATCCTCAATCTTCAATCCTCAATCCTCAACCCTCAATCTTCAATCCTCATTACTCAATCTTCAATCCTCAATTCTCAATCCTCAATCCTCAATCCTCAATCCTCAATCCTCAATCCTCAATCCTCAATCCTCAATCCTCAATCCTCGATCCTCAATCTTCAATGCTCAGTCCCAAATCCTCAATCTTCAATCCTCAATCCTCAGCCCTCAATCTTCAATCCTCATTACTCAATCTTCAATCCTCAATTCTCAATCCTCTATCCTCAATCCTCATTCTTCAATCCTCAATACCCAATCCTCAATCTTCAATCCTCAATCCTCAATCCACAATTCTCAATCCTCAATCCTCAATCCTCAGACCTGAAACATCAATACACAACCCTCAGTCGTTGTCCTCAATCCACAACCCTCAATCCTCAATCCTCAATCTTCAATCATCAATATTCAATCTTCAATCCTCAATCCTCAATCCTCAATCCTCAATCCTCAACCCTCAATGTTCAATCCGCAATACCCAATCCACAATCTTCAATCCTCAATCCCCAATCCTCAATCCTCAATCCTCAATCCTCAGTCCTCAATCCTCAATCCTCAATCCACAATTCTCAATCCTCAATCCTCAATCCTCAGACCTCAAACATCAATACACAACCCTCAGTCCTTGTCCTCAATCCACAACACTCAATCCTCAATCCTCAACCTTCAATCATCAATATTCAATCTTCAATCCTCAATCCTCAATCCTCAAACCTCAATCCTCAACCCTCAATGTTCAATCCGCAATACCCAATCCTCAATGTTCAATCCTCAATCCTCAATCCTCAATCCTCAATCCTCAATCCTCAATCTTCAATCCTCAATCCTCAGTCCTCAATGCTCAACCTTCAATCCACAATCCTCAATCCTCAATCCTCAATCGTCAACCTTCAATTCTCAATACTCAATCCTCAATACTCAATCTTCGATCCTCAATCCTCAATCCTCAATCCTCAATCCTCAACCTTCAATCCTCAAAACTCAATCTTCAATCCTCGATCCTCAATACTCAATCCTCAATCTTCATACTTCAATCCTCAATACCCAATCCTCAATCTTCAATCCTCAATCCTCAATCCTCAATTCTCAATCCTCAGTCCTCAGTCCTCAGTCCTCAAACCTCAATCCTCAACCCTCAGCCCTCATCCTCAATCCTCAATCCTCAACCCTCAATCCTCAATCTTCAATCCTCGATACTCAATCTTCAATCCTCAATCCTCAGTCCTCAAACCTCAATTCTGAATCCTCAACCCTGAATCCTCAATCTTCGGCCCTCAGTCCTCAACAGTCAGTTGTCAATCCTCAATCCTCAATAGAATATCCTCAATTCACAGTTTTCAATACACAATACTCAATCTGCAATCTTCAAACCTCTATCCACAAACATAAATTCCCATAACTCAACCCTCAACGCTCAGTCCTCAATGTTCAATCCTCAATCCTCAATCCTGAATCCTCAATCGTCAACCTTCAATTCTCAATACTCAATCTTCAGTCCTCAATCCTCAATCTTCAATCATCAATATTCAATCTACAATCCTCAATCCTCAATCCTCAATCCACAGTCCTCAATCTTCAATCCTCAATACTCAATCTTCAATCCGCAATCCTCAATCCTCAATTCTAAATCCTCAATCCTCAATCCTCAGACCTCAAACATCAATATTCAACCCTCAGTCCTCGTCCTCAATCCACAACCCTCAATCCACAATCCTCGATCTTCAATCATCAATATTCAATCTTCAATCCTCAATCCTCAATCCTCAATCCTCAATCCTCAATCCTCAACCTTCAATCCTCAATGCACAATCCTCAATCCTCAATCCTCAATCTTCAATCCTCAACACTCAATCTTCAATCCTCAATAATCAATCTTCAATGCTCAATACTCAATCTTCAATCCTCAATATTCAATCCTCAATCCTCATTCTTCAATCCTCAATACCCAATCCTCAATCTTCAATCCTCAATCATCAATTCGCTATCCTCAATCCTCAATCCTCCCACCTCAAGCATCAATACTCAACCCTGAGTCGTCGTCCTCAACCCACAAACCTCAATCAACAATCCTCAACCTTCATTCATCAATATTCAACTTTCGATCCTCAATCCTCAACCCTCAATCCTCAATCCTCAATCCCCAATGTTCAATCCTAAATACCCAATCCTCAATCTTCAATCCTCAATCCTCAGTCCTCAATCCTCAATCCTCAATCCTCAATCCTCTGTCCTCAAACCTCAATCCTGTATCCTCAATACTGAATCCTCAATCTGCAGCCCTCAGTCCTCAACAATCAGTTGTCAAACCTCAATCCTCACTAGAATGTCATCAATTCACAGTTTTCAATACTCAATACTCAATCTGCAATCTTCAAATCTCTATCCACAAACATCAATTCTCATCACTCATCCCTCAACACTCAGTCCCCAATCCTCAATATTCAATCCTCAATCCTCAATCCTCAATCCACAATCCTCAACCTTCAATTCTCAATACTCAATCTTCAATCCTCAATCCTCAATCCTCAATCCTCAAATCTCAATCCTCGATCGCCAACCATCAATCCTCAATACTCAATCTTCAATCCTCAATCCTCAATCCTCAGTCCTCATTCTTCAATCCTCAATCTTCAAACATCTATACTCAATCTTCAATCCTCAATCCTCAATCTTCAATCCTCAATCCTCAATTCTCACTCCTCTATACTCAATCCTCAATCGTCAATCCTCAATCCGCAATCCTCAATCATCATTCCTCAATCCTCAATCCTCACACCTCAATCCTCAATCTTCAATCCTCAACACTCAATCTTCAATCCTCAATCCTCAATCCTCAATCCTCAATGCTCAATCCTCAATCCTCAGTCCTCAATCCTCAACCCTCAATCTCCAATTATCAATACTCAATTTGCAATCCTCAATCCTCAATCCTCAATCCTCAATCCTCAATCCTCAATTCTCAATCCTCAATCCTCAGTCCTCAGTCCTCAAACCTCCATCCTCAACCCTCATCCCTCATCCACAATCCTCAATCCTCAATCTTCAGTCCTCAATCCTCAGTCCTCAATACTCAATCTTCAATCCTCGATCCTCAATCCTCAATCCTCAATCCTCAATCCTCGATCCTCAATCTTCAATCCTCAATTCTCAATCCTCAATCCTCAATCCTCATTCTTCAATCCTCAATACCCAATCCTCAATCTTCAATCCTCAATCCTCAATCCACAATTCTCAATCCTCAATCCTCAATCCTCAGACCTCAAACATCAATACACGACCCTCAGTCCTTGTCCTCAATCCACAACCCTCAATACTCAATCCTCAATCTTCAATCATCAATATTCAATCTTCAATCCTCAATCCTCAATCCTCAATCCTCAATCCTCAACCCTCAATGTTCAATCCGCAATACACAATCCTCAATGTTCAATCCTCAATCCTCAATCCTCAATCCTCAATCCTCAATCCTCAATCCTCAATCCTCAATCCTCAGTCCTCAATACTCAATCTTCAATCCTCGATCCTCAATCCTCAATCCTCAATACTCAATCCTCGATCCTCAATCTTCAATCCTCAGTCCCAAATCCTCAATCTTCAATCCTCAATCTTCAGCCCTCAATCTTCAATCCTCATTACTCAATCTTCAATCCTCAATTCTCAATCCTCTATCCTCAATCCTCATTCTTCAATCCTCAATACCCAATCCTCAATCTTCAATCCTCAATCCTCAACCCTCAATGTTCAATCCGCAATACCCAATCCACAATCTTCAATCCTCAATCCCCAATCCTCAATCCTCAATCCTCAATCCTCAATCCTCAATCCTCAATACCAAATCCTCAATCTTCAATCCTCAATCCTCAATTCTCGATCCTCAATCCTCGATCCTCAGACCTCAAGCATTAATACTCAACCCTCACTCGGTGTCCTCAATCCACAACCCTCAATCCTCAATCCTCAATCTTCAATCATCAATATACAATCTTCAGTCCTCAATCCTCAATACTCAATCCTCAATCCTCAATCCTCAATTTTCAATCCGCGATACCCAATCCTCAATTTTCAATCCTCAATCCTCAATCTTCAATCCTCAATCCTCAATCCTCAATCCTCAATCCTCAACCCTCAATCCTCAGTCCCCAAACCTCAATCCTCAACCTTCAATCCTCAAAACTCAATCTTCAATCCTCGATCCTCAAAACTCAATCCTCAATCCTCAATCCTCAATCGTCAGTCTTCAATCCTCAATACTCAATCTTCAATCCTCAATCCTCAATCCTCAATCCTCAATCCTCATTCCTCAATCCTCAATACCCAATCCTCAATCTTCAGTCCTCAATCCTCAATCTTCAATCATCAATCCTCAATCCTCAACGTTCAATCCGCAATACCCAATGCACAATCTTCAATCCTCAATCCCCAATCCTCAATCCTCAATCCTCAATCCTCAGTCCTCAATCCTCATTCTTCAGTCCTCAATACCAAATCCTCAATCTTCAATCCTCAATCCTCAATCCGCAATTCTCCATCCTCAATCCTCGATCCTCAGACCTCAAACATTAATACTCAACCCTCACTCCTCGTCCTCAATCCACATCCCTCAATCCTCAATCCTCAATCTTCAATCATCAATATACATTCTTCAGTCCTCAATCCTCAATACTCAATCCTCAATCCTCAATCCTCAATGTTCAATCCGCGATACCCAATCCTCAATGTTCAATCCTCAATCCTCAGTCCTCAATCCTCAATCCTCAATCCTCAATCCTCAATCCTCAATCCTCAATCCTCAGTCCCCAAACCTCAATCCTCAATCTTCAATCCTCAAAATTCAATCTGCAATCCTCGATCCTCAATACTCAATCCTCAATCCTCAATCCTCAATCGTCAGTCTTCAATCCTCAATACTCAATCTTCAATCCTCAATCCTCAATCCTCAATCCTCAACCCTCATTCCTCAATCCTCAATACCCAATCCTAAATCTTCAATCCTCAAGCCTCAATCCTCAATTCTCAATCCTCAATCCTCTGTCCTCAGTCCTCAAACCTCAATCCTCAACCCTCAGACCTCATCCTCAATCCTCAATCCTCAACCCTCAATCCTCAATCTTCAATCCTCGATACTCAATCTTCAATCATCAATCCTCAGTCCTCAAACCTCAATTCTGATTCCTCAATCCTGAATACTCAATCTTCGGCCCTCAGTCCTCAACAATCAATCGTCAATACTCAACCCTCAATAGAATATCCTCAATTCACAGTTTTCAATAATCAATCCCCATTCTTCAATCTTCAAACCTCAATCCACAAACAACAATTCCCATCACTCAACCCTCAACACTCAGTACTCAATCTTCAATCCTCAACCCTCAATCCTCAACCTTCAATCCTCAATACTCAATCTTCAATCCTCAATCCTCAATTCTCAATCCTCAATACTCAATCCTCAATCGTCAATCCTCAATCCCCAATTCTCAATCTTCAATCCTCAAACCTCAATCCTCAATCCCCAATCCTCAATCTTCAATCCTCAATACTCAATCGTCAATCCTCAATCCCCAATCCTCAATCCTCAATCCTCAATGTTCAATCCGCGATACCCAATCCTCAACGTTCAATCCTCAATCCTCAATCCTCAATCCTCAATCCTCAATCATCAATCCTCAATCCTCAATGTTCAATCCTCAACACCCAATCCTCAATCTTCAATCCTCAATCCTCAATCCTCAATCCCCAATTCTCAATCCTCAATCCTCAGTCCTCAGACCTCAAACATCAACATTCAACCCTCAGTCCTCGTCCTCAATCCACAACCCTCAATCCTCAATCCTCGATCTTCAATCATCAATATTCAATCTTCAATCCTCAATCCTCAATCCTCAATCCTCTATTCTCAATCCTCTATCCTCAAGCTTCAATCCTCAATCCTCAGTCCTCAATCCTCAATCCTCAATCCTCAATCCTCAATCCTCAATCCACAACCTTCAATCCTCAATCCTCAATCCTCAATCCTCAATCCTCAATCCTCAATCCTCAATCCTCAATCCTCAACCTTCAATCCTCAATCCTCAATCCTCAATCCTCAATCCTCAATCTTCAATCCTCAACACTCAATCTTCAATCCTCAATCCTCAATCTTCAATACTCAATACTCAATCTTCAACCCTCAATCCTCAATACTCAATCCTCAATCCTCATTCTTCAATCCTCAATACCCAATCCTCAATCATCAATCCTCAATCCTCAATTCGCTATCCTCAATCCTCAATCCTCAGACCTCAAGCATCAATACTCAACCCTCAGTCCTCGTCCTCAACCCACAACCCTCAATCCACAATCCTCAATCTTTATTCATCAATATTCAACTTTCAATCCTAAATCCTCAATCCTCAATCCTCTGTCCTTAGTCCTCAAACCTCAATCCTCAACCCTCAGCCCTCATCCTCAATCCTCAATCATCAATCCTCAATCTTCGATATTCAATCCTCAATACTCAATCCTCAATCCTCAATCCTCGGTCCTCAAACCTCTATTCTGAATCCTCCTTCCTGAATCATCAATCTTCAGCACTCAGTCCTCAACAATCAGTTGTCAATCCTCAATCCTCAATAGAATATCCTCCATTCACAGTTTTCAATCCTCAATCCTCAATCCTCAATCCTCAATATTCAATCCTCAGCTCCAAATATTCAATCTTCAATCCTCAATCTTCAATCCTCAATCTTCAATCCTTAGTACTCAATCTTCAATCCTCAATACTCAATCCTCAATCCTCAGTCCTCAAACCCCAATCCCGAATCCTCAATCCTTAATCCTCAACCTTCAGCCCTCAGTCCTCAACAATCAGTTGTCAATCCTCAATCCTCAATAGAATATCATCAATTCACAGTTTCAATACTCAATACTCGATCTGCAATCTTCAAATCTCTATCCACAAACATCAATTCTCATCACTCAAACCTCAACACTCAGTCCCCAATCCTCAATCTTCAATCCTCAATCCTCAATCCTCAATTCTCAGTCCTCAATCTTCAATTCTCAATACTCAATCTTCAATCCTCAGACCTCAATCCTCAATCCTCAATCCTTAATCCTCAATCCTCAATCCTCATTCTTCAATCCTCAATACCCAATCCTCAATACTCAATCTTCAATCCTCAACCGTCAGTCCTCGTCCTCAAACCTCAACCCTCAATCCTCAATCCTCAATCTTCAATCATCAATGCTCAATCCTCAATCTTCAACCCTCAACCATCAATCCTCAATACGTAACCATCAGTCCTCAATTCTCAATACTCAATAGAATATCCTGAATTCTCATGGTTCAATACTCAATCCACAATATTCAATAATCAAATCTCAATCCACAAACATCAATTCTCATCACTCAACCCTCAACACTCAGTCCTCAATCTCCGATCCTCAATCCCCTATCCTCAATCTTCAATCCTCAATACTCAATCTTCAATCCTCAGTCCTCAATTCTCAATCCTCAATCCTCAATCCTCAATCCTCAATCCTCATTCCTCAAACCTCAATCGTCAACCCACAGTTCTCATCCTCATTTCTCAATTCTCAATCCTAAATCCTCAGTCCACAATCCTCAATCCTCAATCCTGAATCCTCAATCCTCAATCCTCAATATTCAACACACACCCCTCAGCCATCAATCCTCAATACTCAATCATCAATAATCAATTCTCAATTCTCAATAGAATATCCTGAATTCTCATGGTTCAATACTCAATACACAATGATCAATAATCAAATCTCAATCCTCAAACATCAATTCTCATCACTCAATTCTCAACACTCAGTCCTCTCTCTTCAATCCTCCACCCTCAATCCTCAAACCTCAAGCGTCAATCCTCAATCCTCAATCCTCAACCCTCAATCCTCAGGCCTCAAACCTCAATCCCGAATCCTCAATCCTGAATCCTCAATCTTCAGCCCTCAGTCCTCAACAATCAATTGTCAATCCTGAATCCTCAATAGAATATCCTCAATTCACAGTTTTCAATACTCAATCCCCACTCTTCAATCTTCAAATCTCAATCCACAAACATCAATTCTCATCACTCAACCCTCAACACTCAGTCCTCAATCTTCAATCCTCAATCCTCAATCCTCAATCTTCAATCCTCAATACTCAATCTTCAATCATCAGTCCTCAACTCTCAGTACTCAATCCTCAATCCTCAATCCTCAATCCTCAATCCTCAATCCTCAATCCTCAATATTCATTCATCAATATTCAACTTTTAATCCTCAATCCTCAACCCTCAACGTTCAAACCTAAATACTCAATCCTCAATCTTCAATCCTCAATACTCAGTCCTCAATCCTCAATCCTCAATCCTCAATCCTCATTCTTCAATCCTCAATACCCAATCCTCAGTCCTCAATCTTTAATCCTCAATCCTCAATCCTCAATTCTCAATCCTCAATCCTCAGTCCTCAGTCCTCAAACCTCAATCCTCAACCCTCATCCCTCATCCACAATCCTCAATCCTCAATCTTCAATCCTCAATCCTCAGTCCTCAATACTCAATCTTCAATCCTCGATCCTCAATCCTCAATCCTCGATCCTCAATCTTCAATCCTCAGTACCAAATCCTCAATCTTCAATCCTCAATCCTCAACCCTCAATCTTCAATCCTCATTACTCAATCTTCAATCCTCAATTCTCAATCCTCAATCCTCAATCCTCATTCTTCAATCCTCAATACCCAATCCTCAATCTTCAATCCTCAATCCTCAATCCACAATTCTCAATCCTCAATCCTCAATCCTCAGACCTCAAACATCAATGCACGACCCTCAGTCCTTGTCCTCAATCAACAACCCTCAATCCTCAATCCTCAATCTTCAATCATCAATATTCAATCTTCAATCCTCAATCCTCAATCCTCAATCCTCAATCCTCAATCCTCAACCCTCAATGTTCAATCCGCAATACACAATCCTCAATGTTCAATCCTCAATCCTCAATCCTCAATCCTCAATCCTCAATCCTCAATCCTCAATCCTCAATCCTCAGTCCTCAATACTCAATCTTCAATCCTCGATCCTCAATCCTCAATCATCAATCCTCAATCCTCGATCCTCAATCTTCAATCCTCAGTCCCAAATCCTCAATCTTCAATCCTCAATCCTCAGCCCTCAATCTTCAATCCTCATTACTCAATCTTCAATCCTCAATTCTCAATCCTCTATCCTCAATCCTCATTCTTCAATCCTCGATACCCAATCCTCAATCTTCAATCCTCAATCCTCAATCCACAATTCTCAATCCTCAATCCTCAATCCTCAGACCTGAAACATCAATACACAACCCTCAGTCGTTGTCCTCAATCCACAACCCTCAATCCTCAATCCTCAACCTTCAATCATCAATATTCAATCTTCAATCCTCAATCCTCAATCCTCAATCCTCAATCCTCAACCCTCAATGTTCAATCCGCAATACCCAATCCACAATCTTCAATCCTCAATCCCCAATCCTCAATCCTCAATCCTCAATCCTCAATCCTCAATCCTCAATCCTCAATCCACAATTCTCAATCCTCAATCCTCAATCCTCAGACCTCAAACATCAATACACAACCCTCAGTCCTTGTTCTCAATCCACAACCCTCAATCCTCAATCCTCAACCTTCAATCATCAATATTCAATCTTCAATCCTCAATCCTCAATCCTCAAACCTCAATCCTCAACCCTCAATGTTCAATCCGCAATACCCAATCCTCAATGTTCAATCCTCAATCCTCAATCCTCAATCCTCAATCCTCAACCCTCAATCTTCAATCCTCGATACTCAATCTTCAATCCTCAATCCTCAGTCCTCAAACCTCAATTCTGAATCCTCAACCCTGAATCCTCAATCTTCGGCCCTCAGTCCTCAACAGTCAGTTGTCAATCCTCAATCCTCAATAGAATATCCTCAATTCACAGTTTTCAATACACAATACTCAATCTGCAATCTTCAAACCTCTATCCACAAACATAAATTCCCATAACTCAACCCTCAACGCTCAGTCCTCAATGTTCAATCCTCAATCCTCAATCCTCAATCCTCAATCGTCAACCTTCAATTCTCAATACTCAATCTTCAGTCCTCAATCCTCAATCTTCAATCATCAATATTCAATCTACAATCCTCAATCGTCAATCCTCAATCCTCAATCCTCAACCCTCAATCCTCAGTTCTCAAACCTCAATCCCGAATCCTCAATCCTGAATCCTCAACATTCAGCCCTCAGTCCTGAACAATCAGTTGTCAATCCTCAATCATCAATAGAATATCATCAATTCACAGTTTTCAATGCTCAATACTCAACCTGCAATCTTCAAATCTCTACCCACAATCATCAATTCTCATCACTCAAACCTCAACACTCAGTCCCCAATCCTCAATCTTCAATCCTCAATCCTCAATCCTCAATCCACAGTCCTCAATCTTCAATCCTCAATACTCAATCTTCAATCCGCAATCCTCAATCCTCAATTCTAAATCCTCAATCCTCAATCCTCAGACCTCAAACATCAATATTCAACCCTCAGTCCCCGTCCTCAATCCACAACCCTCAATCCACAATCCTCGATCTTCAATCATCAATATTCAATCTTCAATCCTCAATCCTCAATCCTCAATCCTCAATCCTCAATCCTCAACCTTCAATCCTCAATGCACAATCCTCAATCCTCAATCCTCAATCTTCAATCCTCAACACTCAATCTTCAATCCTCAATCCTCAATCCTCAATGCTCAATACTCAATCTTCAATCCTCAATATTCAATCCTCAATCCTCATTCTTCAATCCTCAATACCCAATCCTCAATCTTCAATCCTCAATCATCAATTCGCTATCCTCAATCCTCAATCCTCACACCTCAAGCATCAATACTCAACCCTGAGTCGTCGTCCTCAACCCACAACCCTCAATCAACAATCCTCAATCTTCATTCATCAATATTCAACTTTCAATCCTCAATCCTCAACCCTCAATCCTCAATCCTCAATCCCCAACGTTCAATCCTAAATACCCAATCCTCAATCTTCAATCCTCAATCCTCAGTCCTCAATCCTCAATCCTCAATCCTCAATCCTCTGTCCTCAAACCTCAATCCTGTATCCTCAATACTGAATCCTCAATCTTCAGCCCTCAGTCCTCAACAATCAGTTATCAAACCTCAATCCTCACTAGAATGTCATCAATTCACAGTTTTCAATACTCAATACTCAATCTGCAATCTTCAAATCTCTATCCACAAACATCAATTCTCATCACTCATCCCTCAGCACTCAGTCCCCAATCCTCAATATTCAATCCTCAATCCTCAATCCTCAATCCACAATCCTCAACCTTCAATCCTCAATACTCAATCTTCAATCCTCAATCCTCAATCCTCAATCCTCAAATCTCAATCCTCGATCGCCAACCATCAATCCTCAATACTCAATCTTCAATCCTCAATCCTCAATCCTCAGTCCTCATTCTTCAATCCTCTATCTTCAAACATCTATACTCAATCTTCAATCCTCAATCCTCAATCTTCAATCCTCAATCCTCAATTCTCACTCCTCGATACTCAATCCTCAATCGTCAATCCTCAATCCGCAATCCTCAATCTTCAATCCACAATCCTCAATCCTCACACCTCAATCCTCAATCTTCAATCCTCAACACTCAATCTTCAATCCTCAATCCTCAATCCTCAATCCTCAATGCTCAATCCTCAATCCTCAGTCCTCAATCCTCAACCCTCAGTCTCCAATTATCAATACTCAATTTGCAATCCTCAATCCTCAATCCTCAATCCTCAATCCTCAATCCTCAATTCTCAATCCTCAATCCTCAGTCCTCAGTCCTCAAACCTCAATCCTCAACCCTCATCCCTCATCCACAATCCTCAATCCTCAATCTTCAGTCCTCAATCCTCAGTCCTCAATACTCAATCTTCAATCCTCGATCCTCAATCCTCAATCCTCAATCCTCAATCCTCGATCCTCAATCTTCAATCCTCAATTCTCAATCCTCAATCCACAATCCTCATTCTTCAATCCTCAATACCCAATCCTCAATCTTCAATCCTCAATCCTCAATCCACAATTCTCAATCCTCAATCCTCAATCCTCAGACCTCAAACATCAATACACGACCCTCAGTCCTTGTCCTCAATCCACAACCCTCAATCCTCAATCCTCAATCTTCAATCATCAATATTCAATCTTCAATCCTCAATCCTCAATCCTCAATCCTCAATCCTCAACCCTCAATGTTTAATCCGCAATACACAATCCTCAATGTTCAATCCTCAATCCTCAATCCTCAATCCTCAATCCTCAATCCTCAATCCTCAATCCTCAATCCTCAGTCCTCAATACTCAATCTTCAATCCTCGATCCTCAATCCTCAATCCTCAATACTCAATCCTCGATCCTCAATCTTCAATCCTCAGTCCCAAATCCTCAATCTTCAATCCTCAATCTTCAGCCCTCCATCTTCAATCCTCATTACTCAATCTTCAATCCTCAATTCTCAATCCTCTATCCTCAATCCTCATTCTTCAATCCTCAATACCCAATCCTCAATCTTCAATCCACAATCCTCAATCCACAATTCTCAATCCTCAATCCTCAATCCTCAGTCCTGAAACATCAATACACAACCCTCAGTCGTTGTCCTCAATCCACAACCCTCAATCCTCAATCCTCAACCTTCAATCATCAATATTCAATCTTCAATCCTCAATCCTCAATCCTCAATCCTCAATCCTCAACCCTCAATGTTCAATCCGCAATACCCAATCCACAATCTTCAATCCTCAATCCCCAATCCTCAATCCTCAATCCTCAATCCTCAATCCTCAATCCTCAATACCAAATCCTCAATCTTCAATCCTCAATCCTCAATCCTCAATTCTCGATCCTCAATCCTCGATCCTCAGACCTCAAGCATTAATACTCAACCCTCACTCGGTGTCCTCAATCCACAACCCTCAATCCTCAATCCTCAATCTTCAATCATCAATATACATTCTTCAGTCCTCAATCCTCAATCCTCAATCCTCAATCCTCAATCCTCAATCCTCAATCCTCAGTCCCCAAACCTCAATCCTCAATCTTCAATCCTCAAAATTCAATCTGCAATCCTCGATCCTCAATACTCACTCCTCAATCCTCAATCCTCAATCGTCAGTCTTCAATCCTCAATACTCAATCTTCAGTCCTCAATCCTCAATCCTCAATCCTCAACCCTCATTCCTCAATCCTCAATACCCAATCCTAAATCTTCAATCCTCAAGCCTCAATCCTCAATTCTCAATCCTCAATCCTCTGTCCTCAGTCCTCAAACCTCAATCCTCAACCCTCAGACCTCATCCTCAATCCTCAATCCTCAACCCTCAATCCTCAATCTTCAATCCTCGATACTCAATCTTCAATCCTCAATCCTCAGTCCTCAAACCTCAATTCTGATCCCTCAAACCTGCATACTCAATCTTCGGCCCTCAGTCCTCAACAATCAATCGTCAATACTCAACCCTCAATAGAATATCCTCAATTCACAGTTTTCAATAATCAATCCCCATTCTTCAATCTTCAAACCTCAATCCACAAACAACAATTCCCATCACTCAACCCTCAACACTCAGTACTCAATCTTCAATCCTCAACCCTCAATCCTCAACCTTCAATCCTCAATACTCAATCTTCAATCCTCAATCCTCAATTCTCAATCCTCAATACTCAATCCTCAATCGTCAATCCTCAATCCCCAATTCTCAATCTTCAATCCTCAAACCTCAATCCTCAATCCCCAATCCTCAATCTTCAATCCTCAATACTCAATCGTCAATCCTCAATCCCCAATCCTCAATCCTCAATCCTCAATGTTCAATCCGCGATACCCAACCCTCAACGTTCAATCCTCAATCCTCAATCCTCAATCCTTAATCCTCAATCATCAATCCTCAATCCTCAATGTTCAATCCTCAACACCCAATCCTCAATCTTCAATCCTCAATCCTCAATCCTCAATCCTCAATTCTCAATCCTCAATCCTCAGTCCTCAGACCTCAAACATCAACATTCAACCCTCAGTCCTCGTCCTCAATCCACAACCCTCAATCCTCAATCCTCGATTTTCAATCATCAATATTCAATCTTCAAACCTCAATCCTCAATCCTCAATCCTCTATCCTCAATCCTCTATCCTCAAGCTTCAATCCTCAATCCTCAGTCCTCAATCCTCAATCCTCAATCCTCAATCCTCAATCCTCAATCCACAACCTTCAATCCTCAATCCTCAATCCTCAATCCTCAATCCTCAATCCTCAATCCTCAATCCTCAATCCTCAACCTTCAATCCTCAATCCTCAATCCTCAATCCTCAATCCTCAATCTTCAATCCTCAACACTCAATCTTCAATCCTCAATCCTCAATCTTCAATACTCAATACTCAATCTTCAACCCTGAATCCTCAATACTCAATCCTCAATCCTCATTATTCAATCCTCAATACCCAATCCTCAATCATCAATCCTCAATCCTCAATTCGCTGTCCTCAATCCTCAATCCTCAGACCTCAAGCATCAATACTCAACCCTCAGTCCTCGTCCTCAACCCACAACCCTCAATCCACAATCCTCAATCTTTATTCATCAATATTCAACTTTCAATCCTAAATCCTCAATCCTCAATCCTCAGTCCTTAGTCCTCAAACCTCAATCCTCAACCCTCAGCCCTCATCCTCAATCCTCAATCATCAATCCTCAATCTTCGATATTCAATCCTCAATACTCAATCTTCAATCCTCAATCCTCGGTCCTCAAACCTCTATTCTGAATCCTCCTTCCTGAATCATCAATCTTCAGCACTCAGTCCTCAACAATCAGTTGTCAATCCTCAATCCTCAATAGAATATCCTCCATTCACAGTTTTCAATCCTCAATCCTCAATCCTCAATCCTCAATATTCAATCCTCAGCTCCAAATATTCAATCTTCAATCCTCAATCTTCAATCCTCAATCTTCAATCCTCAGTACTCAATCTTCAATCCTCAATACTCAATCCTCAATCCTCAGTCCTCAAACCCCAATCCCGAATCCTCAATCCTTAATCCTCAACCTTCAGCCCTCAGTCCTCAACAATCAGTTGTCAATCCTCAATCCTCAATAGAATATCATCAATTCACAGCTTTCAATACTCAATACTCGATCTGCAATCTTCAAATCTCTATCCACAAACATCAATTCTCATCACTCAAACCTCAACACTCAGTCCCCAATCCTCAATCTTCAATCCTCAATCCTCAATCCTCAATTCTCAGTCCTCAATCTTCAATTCTCAATACTCAATCTTCAATCCTCAGTCCTCAATCCTCAATCCTCAATCCTTAATCCTCAATCCTCAATCCTCATTCTTCAATCCTCAATACCCAATCCTCAATACTCAATCTTCAATCCTCAACCGTCAGTCCTCGTCCTCAAACCTCAACCCTCAATCCTCAATCCTCAATCTTCAATCATCAATGCTCAATCCTCAATCTTCAACCCTCAACCATCAATCCTCAATACGTAACCATCAATCCTCAATTCTCAATACTCAATAGAATATCCTGAATTCTCATGGTTCAATACTCAATCCACAATATTCAATAATCAAATCTCAATCCACAAACATCAATTCTCATCACTCAACCCTCAACACTCAGTCCTCAATCTCCGATCCTCAATCCCCTATCCTCAATCTTCAATCCTCAATACTCAATCTTCAATCCTCAGTCCTCAATTCTCAATCCTCAATCCTCAATCCTCAATCCTCAATCCTCATTCCTCAAACCTCAATCGTCAACCCACAGTTCTCATCCTCATTTCTCAATTCTCAATCCTAAATCCTCAGTCCACAATCCTCAATCCTCAATTCTCAATACTCAATTCTCAATCCTCAATCGTCAATCCTCAATCCCCAGTCCTCAGTCCTCAATCCTCAATCCTTAATCCTCAATCCTCAATTCTCAATCCTCAATACTCAATCCTCAATCGTCAATCCTCAATCCTCAATCCTCAATCCTCAATCCTCAATCTTCAATCCTCAATACTCAATCTTCAATCCTCAATCCTCAATCCTCAATCCTGAATCCTCAATCCTCAATCCTCAATATTCAACACACACCCCTCAACCATCAATCCTCAATACTCAGTCATCAATAATCAATTCTCAATTCTCAATAGAATATCCTGAATTCTCATGGTTCAATACTCAATACACAATGATCAATAATCAAATCTCAATCCTCAAACATCAATTCTCATCACTCAATCCTCAACACTCAGTCCTCTCTCTTCAATCCTCCACCCTCAATCCTCAATCCTCAAGCGTCAATCCTCAATCCTCAATCCTCAACCCTCAATCCTCAGTCCTCAAACCTCAATCCCGAATCCTCAATCCTGAATCCTCAATCTTCAGCCCTCAGTCCTCAACAATCAATTGTCAATCCTGAATCCTCAATAGAATATCCTCAATTCACAGTTTTCAATACTCAATCCCCACTCTTCAATCTTCAAATCTCAATCCACAAACATCAATTCTCAGTACTCAATCCTCAATCCTCAATCCTCAATCCTCAATCCTCAATCCTCAATCCTCAATATTCATTCATCAATATTCAACTTTTAATCCTCAATCCTCAACCCTCAACGTTCAAACCTAAATACTCAATCCTCAATCTTCAATCCTCAATACTCAGTCCTCAATCCTCAATCCTCAATCCTCAATCCTCTGTCCTCAAACCACAATCCTGAATCCTCGACCCTGAACCCTCAACCTTCAGCCCTCAGGCCTCAACAATCAGTTGTCAATCCTCAATCCTCAATAGAATATCATCAATTCACAGTTTTCAATACTCAATACTCAATCTGCATTCTTCAAATCTCTATCCACAAACATCAATCCTCATCACTCAACCCTCAACACTCAGTCCCCAATCCTCAATATTCAATCCTCAACCTTCAATCCTCAATACTCAATCTTCAATCCTCAATCCTCAATCCTCAATCCTCAACCTCAATCCTCAATCCTCCATCCTCAATCGTCAATCTTCAATCCTCAATACTCAATCTTCAATCCTCAATCCTCAATCCTCAATGCTCAATCTTCATTCTTCAATCCTCAATACCCAATGGTCAATATTCAAACCTCAATCCTCGACCCTCAATCCTCAATCCTCAATCCTCAATCCTCAATCCTCAATGCTCAATCTTCATTCTTCAATCCTCAATACCCAATCGTCAATATTCAAACCTCAATCCTCGACCCTCAATCCTCAATCCTCAATCCTCAATCCTCAATCCTCAAACCTCAATCCTCAACCGTCAGTCCTCGTCCTCAAACCTCAACCCTCAGTCCTCAATCCTCAATCTTCAATCATCAATACTCAATCTTCAATCCTCAATAATCAATCCTCAATCCTCAATCCTCAATCCTCAATAATCAACACACAACCCTCAACCATCAATCCTCAATACTCAACCATCAATCCTCAAATCTCAATGCTCAATAGAGTATCCTGAATTCTCATGTTTCAATACTCAATCCACAATATTCAATAATCAAATCTCAATCCTCAATCATCAATTCTCAACACTCAATCCTCAACACTCAGTCCTCTCTCTTCAATCGACCATCCTCAATCCTCAATCCTCAAGCGTCAATCCTCAATCCTCAATCCTCAACCCTCAATCCTCAGTCCTCAAACCTCAATCCCGAATCCTCAATCCTGAATCCTCAATCTTCAGCCCTCAGTCCTCAACAATCAATTGTCAATCCTGAATCCTCAATAGAATATCCTCAATTCACAGTTTTCAATACTCAATCCCCACTCTTCAATCTTCAAATCTCAATCCACAAACATCAATTCTCATCACTCAACCCTCAACACTCAGTCCTCAATCTTCAATCCTCAATCCTGAATCCTCAATCTTCAATCCTCAATACTCAATCTTCAATCATCAGTCCTCAATTCTCAGTACTCAATCCTCAATCCTCAATCCTCAATCCTCAATCCTCAATCCTCAATCCTCAATATTCATTCATCAATATTCAACCTTTAATCCTCAATCCTCAACCCTCAACGTTCAAACCTAAATACTCAATCCTCAATCTTCAATCCTCAATACTCAGTCCTCAATCCTCAATCCTCAATCCTCAATCCTCTGTCCTCAAACCACAATCCTGAATCCTCGACCCTGAACCCTCAACCTTCAGCCCTCAGGCCTCAACAATCAGTTGTCAATCCTCAATCCTCAATAGAATATCATCAATTCACAGTTTTCAATACTCAATACTCAATCTGCATTCTTCAAATCTCTATCCACAAACATCAATCCTCATCACTCAACCCTTAACACTCAGTCCCCAATCCTCAATATTCAATCCTCAACCTTCAATCCTCAATACTCAATCTTCAATCCTCAATCCTCAATCCTCAATCCTCAACCTCAATCCTCAATCCTCCATCCTCAATCGTCAATCTTCAATCCTCAATACTCAATCTTCAATCCTCAATCCCCAATCCTCAATGCTCAATCTTCATTCTTCAATCCTCAATACCCAATGGTCAATATTCAAACCTCAATCCTCGACCCTCAATCCTCAATCCTCAATCCTCAATCCTCAATCCTCAATGCTCAATCTTCATTCTTCAATCCTCAATACCCAATCGTCAATATTCAAACCTCAATCCTCGACCCTCAATCCTCAATCCTCAATCCTCAATCCTCAATCCTCAAACCTCAATCCTCAACCGTCAGTCCTCGTCCTCAAACCTCAACCCTCAGTCCTCAATCCTCAATCTTCAATCATCAATACTCAATCTTCAATCCTCAATAATCAATCCTCAATCCTCAATCCTCAATCCTCAATAATCAACACACAACCCTCAACCATCAATCCTCAATACTCAACCATCAATCCTCAAATCTCAATACTCAATAGAGTATCCTGAATTCTCATGTTTCAATACTCAATCCACAATATTCAATAATCAAATCTCAATCCTCAATCATCAATTCTCAACACTCAATCCTCAACACTCAGTCCTCTCTCTTCAATCGACCATCCTCAATCCTCAATCCTCAAGCGTCAATCCTCAATCCTCAATCCTCAACCCTCAATCCTTAGTCCTCAAACCTCCATCCCGAATCCTCAATCCTGAATCGTCTATCTTCAGCCCTCAGTCCTCAACAATCAATTGTCGATCCTCAATCCTCAATAGAATATCCTCAACTCACAGTTTTCAATACTCAATCCCCATTCTTCAATCTTCAAATCTCAATCCACAAATATCAATTCTCATAACTCAACCCTCAACACTCAGTCCTCAATCTTCAATCCTCAATCCTCAATTCTCACTCCTCGATACTCAATCCTCAATCGTCAATCCTCAATCCGCAATCCTCAATCTTCAATCCTCAATCCTCAATCCTCACTCCTCAATCCTCAATCTTCAATCCTCAACACTCAATCTTCAATCCTCAATCCTCAATCCTCAATCCTCAATGCTCAATCCTCAATCCTCAGTCCTCAATCCTCAACCCTCAATCTCCAATTATCAATACTCAATCTGCAATCCTCAATCCTCAATCCTCAATCCTCAATCCTCAATCCTCGATCCTCAATCTTCAATCCTCAATTCTCAATCCTCAATCCTCAATCCTCATTCTTCAATCCTCAATACACAATCCTCAACCATCAATGTTGAATCCGCAATACACAATCCTCAATGTTCAATCCTCAATGTTCAATCCTCAATCCTCAATCCTCAATCCTCAATCCTCAATCCTCAATCCTCAGTCCTCAATACTCAATCTTCAATCCTCGATCCTCAATCCTCAATCCTCAATACTCAATCCTCGATCCTCAATCTTCAATCCTCAGTCCCAAATCCTCAATCTTCAATCCTCAATCCTCAGCCCTCAATCTTCAATCCTCATTACTCAATCTTCAATCCTCAATTCTCAATCCTCTATCCTCAATCCTCATTCTTCAATCCTCAATACCCAATCCTCAATCTTCAATCCTCAATCCTCAATCCACAATTCTCAATCCTCAATCCTCAATCCTCAGACCTGAAACATCAATACACAACCCTCAGTCGTTGTCCTCAATCCACAACCCTCAATCCTCAATCCTCAATCTTCAATCATCAATATTCAATCTTCAATCCTCAATCCTCAATCCTCAATCCTCAATCCTCAACCCTCAATGTTCAATCCGCAATACCCAATCCACAATCTTCAATCCTCAATCCCCAATCCTCAATCCTCAATCCTCAATCCTCAATCCTCAATCCTCAATACCATATCCTCAATCTTCAATCCTCAATCCTCAATCCTCAATTCTCGATCCTCAATCCTCGATCCTCAGACCTAAAGCATTAATACTCAACCCTCACTCGGTGTCCTCAATCCACAACCCTCAATCCTCAATCCTCAATCTTCAATCATCAATATACAATCTTCAGTCCTCAATCCTCAATACTCAATCCTCAATCCTCAATCCTCAATGTTCAATCCGCGATACCCAATCCTCAATGTTCAATCCTCAATCCTCAGTCCTCAATCCTCAATCCTCAATCCTCAATCCTCAATCCTCAATCCTCAATCCTCAGTCCCCAAACCTCAACCCTCAATCTTCAATCCTCAAAATTCAATCTGCAATTCTCGATCCTCAATACTCAATCCTCAATCCTCAATCGTCAGTCTTCAATCCTCAATACTCAATCTTCAATCCTCAATCCTCAATCCTCAATCCTCAACCCTCATTCCTCAATCCTCAATACCCAATCCTAAATCTTCAATCCTCAAGCCTCAATCCTCAATTCTCAATCCTCAATCCTCAGTCCTCAGTCCTCAAACCTCAATCCTCAACCCTCAGACCTCATCCTCAATCCTCAATCCTCAACCCTCAATCCTCAATCTTCAATCCTCGATACTCAATCTTCAATCCTCAATCCTCAGTCCTCAAACCTCAATTCTGATTCCTCAATCCTGAATACTCAATCTTCGGCCCTCAGTCCTCAACAATCAATCGTCAATACTCAACCCTCAATAGAATATCCTCAATTCACAGTTTTCAATAATCAATCCCCATTCTTCAATCTTCAAACCTCAATCCACAATCAACAATTCCCATCACTCAACCCTCAACACTCAGTACTCAATCTTCAATCCTCAATCCTCAATCCTCAATCTTCAATCCTCAATACTCAATCTTCAATCCTCAATCCTCAATTCTCAATCCTCAATACTCAATCCTCAATCGTCAATCCTCAATCCCTAATTCTCAATCTTCAATCCTCAAACCTCAATCCTCAATCCCCAATCCTCAATCTTCAATCCTCAATACTCAATCGACAATCCTCAATCCCCAATCCTCAATCCTCAATCCTCAATGTTCAATCCGCGATACCCAATCCTCAACGTTCAATACTCAATCCTCAATCCTCAATCCTCAATCCTCAATCATCAATCCTCAATCCTCAATGTTCAATCCTCAACACCCAATCCTCAATCTTCAATCCTCAATCCTCAATCCTCAATCCTCAATTCTCAATCCTCAATCCTCAGTCCTCAGACCTCAAACATCAATATTCAACCCTCAGTCCTCGTCCTCAATCCACAACCCTCAATCCTCAATCCTCGATCTTCAATCATCAATATTCAATCTTCAATCCTCAATCCTCAATCCTCAATCCTCTATCCTCAATCCTCTATCCTCAAGCTTCAATCCTCAATCCTCAGTCCTCAATCCTCAATCCTCAATCCTCAATCCTCAATCCTCAACCTTCAATACTCAATCCTCAATCCTCAACCCTCAATCCTCAATCTTCAATCCTCAACACTCAATCTTCAATCCTCAATCCTCATTCTTCAATACTCAATACTCAATCTTCAATTCTCAATACTCATTCTTCAATCCTCAATACCTAATCCTCAATCTTCAATCCTCAATCCTCAATTCGCTATCCTCAATCCTGAACCCTCAGACCTCATGCATCAATACTCAACCCTGAGTCCTCGTCCTCAACCCACAACCCTCAATCCTCAATCCTCCATCTTCAATCATTAATATTCAATCTTCAATCCTCAATCCTCAATCCTCAATCCTCAATCCACAACCTTCAATCCTCAATCCTCAATCCTCAATCCTCAATCTTCAATCCTCAATACTCAGTCCTCAATCCTCAATCCTCAATCCTCAATCCTCTGTCCTCAAACCACAATCCTGAATCCTCGACCCTGAACCCTCAACCTTCAGCCCTCAGGCCTCAACAATCAGTTGTCAATCCTCAATCCTCAATAGAATATCATCAATTCACAGTTTTCAATACTCAATACTCAATCTGCATTCTTCAAATCTCTATCCACAAACATCAATCCTCATCACTCAACCCTCAACACTCAGTCCCCAATCCTCAATATTCAATCCTCAACCTTCAATCCTCAATACTCAATCTTCAATCCTCAATCCTCAATCCTCAATCCTCAACCTCAATCCTCAATCCTCCATCCTCAATCGTCAATCTTCAATCCTCAATACTCAATCTTCAATCCTCAATCCTCAATCCTCAATGCTCAGTCTTCATTCTTCAATCCTCAATACCCAATGGTCAATATTCAAACCTCAATCCTCGACCCTCAATCCTCAATCCTCAATCCTCAATCCTCAATCCTCAATGCTCAATCTTCATTCTTCAATCCTCAATACCCAATCGTCAATATTCAAACCTCAATCCTCGACCCTCAATCCTCAATCCTCAATCCTCAATCCTCAATCCTCAAATCTCAATCCTCAACCGTCAGTCCTCGTCCTCAAACCTCAACCCTCAGTCCTCAATCCTCAATCTTCAATCATCAATACTCAATCTTCAATCCTCAATAATCAATCCTCAATCCTCAATCCTCAATCCTCAATAATCAACACACAACCCTCAACCATCAATCCTCAATGCTCAACCATCAATCCTCAAATCTCAATACTCAATAGAGTATCCTGAATTCTCATGTTTCAATACTCAATCCACAATATTCAATAATCAAATCTCAATCCTCAATCATCGATTCTCAACACTCAATCCTCAACACTCAGTCCTCTCTCTTCAATCGACCATCCTCAATCCTCAATCCTCAAGCGTCAATCCTCAATCCTCAATCCTCAACCCTCAATCCTTAGTCCTCAAACCTCCATCCCGAATCCTCAATCCTGAATCGTCTATCTTCAGCCCTCAGTCCTCAACAATCAATTGTCGATCCTCAATCCTCAATAGAATATCCTCAACTCACAGTTTTCAATACTCAATCCCCATTCTTCAATCTTCAAATCTCAATCCACAAATATCAATTCTCATAACTCAACCCTCAACACTCAGTCCTCAATCTTCAATCCTCAATCCTCAATTCTCACTCCTCGATACTCAATCCTCAATCGTCAATCCTCAATCCGCAATCCTCAATCTTCAATCCTCAATCCTCAATCCTCACTCCTCAATCCTCAATCTTCAATCCTCAACACTCAATCTTCAACCCTCAATCCTCAATCCTCAATCCTCAATGCTCAATCCTCAATCCTCAGTCCTCAATCCTCAACCCTCAATCTCCAATTATCAATACTCAATCTGCAATCCTCAATCCTCAATCCTCAATCCTCAATCCTCAATCCTCGATCCTCAATCTTCAATCCTCAATTCTCAATCCTCAATCCTCAATCCTCATTCTTCAATCCTCAATACCCAATCCTCAACCATCAATGTTGAATCCGCAATACACAATCCTCAATGTTCAATCCTCAATCCTCAATCCTCAATCCTCAATCCTCAATCCTCAATCCTCAATCCTCAATCCTCAGTCCTCAATACTCAATCTTCAATCCTCGATCCTCAATCCTCAATCCTCAATACTCAATCCTCGATCCTCAATCTTCAATCCTCAGTCCCAAATCCTCAATCTTCAATCCTCAATCCTCAGCCCTCAATCTTCAATCCTCATTACTCAATCTTCAATCCTCAATTCTCAATCCTCTATCCTCAATCCTCATTCTTCAATCCTCAATACCCAATCCTCAATCTTCAATCCTCAATCCTCAATCCACAATTCTCAATCCTCAATCCTCAATCCTCAGACCTGAAACATCAATACACAACCCTCAGTCGTTGTCCTCAATCCACAACCCTCAATCCTCAATCCTCAATCTTCAATCATCAATATTCAATCTTCAATCCTCAATCCTCAATCCTCAATCCTCAATCCTCAACCCTCAATGTTCAATCCGCAATACCCAATCCACAATCTTCAATCCTCAATCCCCAATCCTCAATCCTCAATCCTCAATCCTCAATCCTCAATCCTCAATACCATATCCTCAATCTTCAATCCTCAATCCTCAATCCTCAATTCTCGATCCTCAATCCTCGATCCTCAGACCTAAAGCATTAATACTCAACCCTCACTCGGTGTCCTCAATCCACAACCCTCAATCCTCAATCCTCAATCTTCAATCATCAATATACAATCTTCAGTCCTCAATCCTCAATACTCAATCCTCAATCCTCAATCCTCAATGTTCAATCCGCGATTCCCAATCCTCAATGTTCAATCCTCAATCCTCAGTCCTCAATCCTCAATCCTCAATCCTCAATCCTCAATCCTCAATCCTCAATCCTCAGTCCCCAAACCTCAACCCTCAATCTTCAATCCTCAAAATTCAATCTGCAATTCTCGATCCTCAATACTCAATCCTCAATCCTCAATCGTCAGTCTTCAATCCTCAATACTCAATCTTCAATCCTCAATCCTCAATCCTCAATCCTCAACCCTCATTCCTCAATCCTCAATACCCAATCCTAAATCTTCAATCCTCAAGCCTCAATCCTCAATTCTCAATCCTCAATCCTCAGTCCTCAGTCCTCAAACCTCAATCCTCAACCCTCAGACCTCATCCTCAATCCTCAATCCTCAACCCTCAATCCTCAATCTTCAATCCTCGATACTCAATCTTCAATCCTCAATCCTCAGTCCTCAAACCTCAATTCTGATTCCTCAATCCTGAATACTCAATCTTCGGCCCTCAGTCCTCAACAATCAATCGTCAATACTCAACCCTCAATAGAATATCCTCAATTCACAGTTTTCAATAATCAATCCCCATTCTTCAATCTTCAAACCTCAATCCACAATCAACAATTCCCATCACTCAACCCTCAACACTCAGTACTCAATCTTCAATCCTCAATCCTCAATCCTCAATCTTCAATCCTCAATACTCAATCTTCAATCCTCAATCCTCAATTCTCAATCCTCAATACTCAATCCTCAATCGTCAATCCTCAATCCCTAATTCTCAATCTTCAATCCTCAAACCTCAATCCTCAATCCCCAATCCTCAATCTTCAATCCTCAATACTCAATCGACAATCCTCAATCCTCAATCCTCAATCCTCAATCCTCAATGTTCAATCCGCGATACCCAATCCTCAACGTTCAATCCTCAATCCTCAATCCTCAATCCTCAATCCTCAATCATCAATCCTCAATCCTCAATGTTCAATCCTCAACACCCAATCCTCAATCTTCAATCCTCAATCCTCAATCCTCAATCCTCAATCCTCAATTCTCAATCCTCAATCCTCAGTCCTCAGACCTCAAACATCAATATTCAACCCTCAGTCCTCGTCCTCAATCCACAACCCTCAATCTCCAATTATCAATACTCAATCTGCAATCCTCAATCCTCAATCCTCAATCCTCAATCCTCAATCCTCGATCCTCAATCTTCAATCCTCAATTCTCAATCCTCAATCCTCAATCCTCATTCTTCAATCCTCAATACCCAATCCTCAACCATCAATGTTGAATCCGCAATACACAATCCTCAATGTTCAATCCTCAATCCTCAATCCTCAATCCTCAATCCTCAATCCTCAATCCTCAATCCTCAGTCCTCAGTCCTCAATACTCAATCTTCAATCCTCGATCCTCAATCCTCAATCCTCAATACTCAATCCTCGATCCTCAATCTTCAATCCTCAGTCCCAAATCCTCAATCTTCAATCCTCAATCCTCAGCCCTCAATCTTCAATCCTCATTACTCAATCTTCAATCCTCAATTCTCAATCCTCTATCCTCAATCCTCATTCTTCAATCCTCAATACCCAATCCTCAATCTTCAATCCTCAATCCTCAATCCACAATTCTCAATCCTCAATCCTCAATCCTCAGACCTGAAACATCAATACACAACCCTCAGTCGTTGTCCTCAATCCACAACCCTCAATCCTCAATCCTCAATCTTCAATCATCAATATTCAATCTTCAATCCTCAATCCTCAATCCTCAATCCTCAATCCTCAACCCTCAATGTTCAATCCGCAATACCCAATCCACAATCTTCAATCCTCAATCCCCAATCCTCAATCCTCAATCCTCAATCCTCAATCCTCAATCCTCAATACCATATCCTCAATCTTCAATCCTCAATCCTCAATCCTCAATTCTCGATCCTCAATCCTCGATCCTCAGACCTAAAGCATTAATACTCAACCCTCACTCGGTGTCCTCAATCCACAACCCTCAATCCTCAATCCTCAATCTTCAATCATCAATATACAATCTTCAGTCCTCAATCCTCAATACTCAATCCTCAATCCTCAATCCTCAATGTTCAATCCGCGATTCCCAATCCTCAATGTTCAATCCTCAATCCTCAGTCCTCAATCCTCAATCCTCAATCCTCAATCCTCAATCCTCAATCCTCAATCCTCAGTCCCCAAACCTCAACCCTCAATCTTCAATCCTCAAAATTCAATCTGCAATTCTCGATCCTCAATACTCAATCCTCAATCCTCAATCGTCAGTCTTCAATCCTCAATACTCAATCTTCAATCCTCAATCCTCAATCCTCAATCCTCAACCCTCATTCCTCAATCCTCAATACCCAATCCTAAATCTTCAATCCTCAAGCCTCAATCCTCAATTCTCAATCCTCAATCCTCAGTCCTCAGTCCTCAAACCTCAATCCTCAACCCTCAGACCTCATCCTCAATCCTCAATCCTCAACCCTCAATCCTCAATCTTCAATCCTCGATACTCAATCTTCAATCCTCAATCCTCAGTCCTCAAACCTCAATTCTGATTCCTCAATCCTGAATACTCAATCTTCGGCCCTCAGTCCTCAACAATCAATCGTCAATACTCAACCCTCAATAGAATATCCTCAATTCACAGTTTTCAATAATCAATCCCCATTCTTCAATCTTCAAACCTCAATCCACAATCAACAATTCCCATCACTCAACCCTCAACACTCAGTACTCAATCTTCAATCCTCAATCCTCAATCCTCAATCTTCAATCCTCAATACTCAATCTTCAATCCTCAATCCTCAATTCTCAATCCTCAATACTCAATCCTCAATCGTCAATCCTCAATCCCTAATTCTCAATCTTCAATCCTCAAACCTCAATCCTCAATCCCCAATCCTCAATCTTCAATCCTCAATACTCAATCGACAATCCTCAATCCTCAATCCTCAATCCTCAATCCTCAATGTTCAATCCGCGATACCCAATCCTCAACGTTCAATCCTCAATCCTCAATCCTCAATCCTCAATCCTCAATCATCAATCCTCAATCCTCAATGTTCAATCCTCAACACCCAATCCTCAATCTTCAATCCTCAATCCTCAATCCTCAATCCTCAATCCTCAATTCTCAATCCTCAATCCTCAGTCCTCAGACCTCAAACATCAATATTCAACCCTCAGTCCTCGTCCTCAATCCACAACCCTCAATCTCCAATTATCAATACTCAATCTGCAATCCTCAATCCTCAATCCTCAATCCTCAATCCTCAATCCTCGATCCTCAATCTTCAATCCTCAATTCTCAATCCTCAATCCTCAATCCTCATTCTTCAATCCTCAATACCCAATCCTCAACCATCAATGTTGAATCCGCAATACACAATCCTCAATGTTCAATCCTCAATCCTCAATCCTCAATCCTCAATCCTCAATCCTCAATCCTCAATCCTCAATCCTCAGTCCTCAATACTCAATCTTCAATCCTCGATCCTCAATCCTCAATCCTCAATACTCAATCCTCGATCCTCAATCTTCAATCCTCAGTCCCAAATCCTCAATCTTCAATCCTCAATCCTCAGCCCTCAATCTTCAATCCTCATTACTCAATCTTCAATCCTCAATTCTCAATCCTCTATCCTCAATCCTCATTCTTCAATCCTCAATACCCAATCCTCAATCTTCAATCCTCAATCCTCAATCCACAATTCTCAATCCTCAATCCTCAATCCTCAGACCTGAAACATCAATACACAACCCTCAGTCGTTGTCCTCAATCCACAACCCTCAATCCTCAATCCTCAATCTTCAATCATCAATATTCAATCTTCAATCCTCAATCCTCAATCCTCAATCCTCAATCCTCAACCCTCAATGTTCAATCCGCAATACCCAATCCACAATCTTCAATCCTCAATCCCCAATCCTCAATCCTCAATCCTCAATCCTCAATCCTCAATCCTCAATACCATATCCTCAATCTTCAATCCTCAATCCTCAATCCTCAATTCTCGATCCTCAATCCTCGATCCTCAGACCTAAAGCATTAATACTCAACCCTCACTCGGTGTCCTCAATCCACAACCCTCAATCCTCAATCCTCAATCTTCAATCATCAATATACAATCTTCAGTCCTCAATCCTCAATACTCAATCCTCAATCCTCAATCCTCAATGTTCAATCCGCGATACCCAATCCTCAATGTTCAATCCTCAATCCTCAGTCCTCAATCCTCAATCCTCAATCCTCAATCCTCAATCCTCAATCCTCAATCCTCAGTCCCCAAACCTCAACCCTCAATCTTCAATCCTCAAAATTCAATCTGCAATTCTCGATCCTCAATACTCAATCCTCAATCCTCAATCGTCAGTCTTCAATCCTCAATACTCAATCGACAATCCTCAATCCTCAATCCTCAATCCTCAATCCTCAATGTTCAATCCGCGATACCCAATCCTCAACGTTCAATCCTCAATCCTCAATCCTCAATCCTCAATCCTCAATCATCAATCCTCAATCCTCAATGTTCAATCCTCAACACCCAATCCTCAATCTTCAATCCTCAATCCTCAATCCTCAATCCTCAATCCTCAATTCTCAATCCTCAATCCTCAGTCCTCAGACCTCAAACATCAATATTCAACCCTCAGTCCTCGTCCTCAATCCACAACCCTCAATCCTCAATCCTCGATCTTCAATCATCAATATTCAATCTTCAATCCTCAATCCTCAATCCTCAATCCTCTATCCTCAATCCTCTATCCTCAAGCTTCAATCCTCAATCCTCAGTCCTCAATCCTCAATCCTCAATCCTCAATCCTCAATCCTCAACCTTCAATACTCAATCCTCAATCCTCAACCCTCAATCCTCAATCTTCAATCCTCAACACTCAATCTTCAATCCTGAATCCTCATTCTTCAATACTCAATACTCAATCTTCAATTCTCAATACTCATTCTTCAATCCTCAATACCCAATCCTCAATCTTCAATCCTCAATCCTCAATTCGCTATCCTCAATCCTGAACCCTCAGACCTCATGCATCAATACTCAACCCTGAGTCCTCGTCCTCAACCCACAACCCTCAATCCTCAATCCTCCATCTTCAATCATTAATATTCAATCTTCAATCCTCAATCCTCAATCCTCAATCCTCAATCCACAACCTTCAATCCTCAATCCTCAATCCTCAATCCTCAATCCTCAATCCTCAATCCTCAATCCTCAATCCTCAACCTTCAATCCTCAATCCTCAATCCTCAATCCTCAATCCTCAATCTTCAATCCTCAACACTCATTCCTCAATCCTCAATACCCAATCCTAAATCTTCAATCCTCAAGCCTCAATCCTCAATTCTCAATCCTCAATCCTCAGTCCTCAGTCCTCAAACCTCAATCCTCAACCCTCAGACCTCATCCTCAATCCTCAATCCTCAACCCTCAATCCTCAATCTTCAATCCTCGATACTCAATCTTCAATCCTCAATCCTCAGTCCTCAAACCTCAATTCTGATTCCTCAATCCCGAATACTCAATCTTCGGCCCTCAGTCCTCAACAATCAATCGACAATACTCAACCCTCAATAGAATATCCTGAATTCACAGTTTTCAATAATCAATCCCCATTCTTCAATCTTCAAACCTCAATCCACAAACAACAATTCCCTTCACTCAACCCTCAACACTCAGTACTCAATCTTCAATCCTCAATCCTCAATCCTCAATCTTCAATCCTCAATACTCAATCTTCAATCCTCAATCCTCAATTCTCAATCCTCAATCCTCGATCCTCAGACCTCAAACATTAATACCTAACCCTCACTCCTCGTCCTCAATCCACAACCCTCAATCCTCAATCCTCAATCTTCAATCATCAATATACATTCTTCAGTCCTCAATCCTCAATACTCAATCCTCAATCCTCAATCCTCAATGTTCAATCCGCGATACCCAATCCTCAATGTTCAATCCTCAATCCTCAGTCCTCAATCCTCAATCCTCAATCCTCAATCCTCAATCGTCAATCCTCAATCCTCAGTCCCCAAACCTCAATCCTCAATCTTCAATCCTCAAAATTCAATCTGCAATCCTCGATCCTCAATTCTCAATCCTCACTCCTCAATCCTCAATCGTCAGTCTTCAATCCTCAATACTCAATCTTCAATCCTCAATCCTCAATCCTCAATCCTCAATCCTCAACCCTCATTCCTCAATCCTCAATACCCAATCCTAAATCTTCAATCCTCAAGCCTCAATCCTCAATTCTCAATCCTCAATCCTCAGTCCTCAGTCCTCAAACCTCAATCCTCAACTCTCAGACCTCATCCCCAATCCTCAATACTCAACCCTCAATCCTCAATCTTCAATCCTCGATACTCAATCTTCAATCCTCAATCCTCAGTCCTCAAACCTCAATTCTGATTCCTCAATCCTGAATACTCAATCTTCGGCCCTCAGTCCTCAACAATCAATCGTCAATACTCAACCCTCAATAGAATATCCTCAATTCACAGTTTTCAATAATCAATCCCCATTCTTCAATCTTCAAACCTCAATCCACAATCAACAATTCCCATCACTCAACCCTCAACACTCAGTACTCAATCTTCAATCCTCAATCCTCAATCCTCAATCTTCAATCCTCAATACTCAATCTTCAATCCTCAATCCTCAATTCTCAATCCTCAATACTCAATCCTCAATCGTCAATCCTCAATCCCTAATTCTCAATCTTCAATCCTCAAACCTCAATCCTCAATCCCCAATCCTCAATCTTCAATCCTCAATACTCAATCGACAATCCTCAATCCTCAATCCTCAATCCTCAATCCTCAATGTTCAATCCGCGATACCCAATCCTCAACGTTCAATCCTCAATCCTCAATCCTCAATCCTCAATCCTCAATCATCAATCCTCAATCCTCAATGTTCAATCCTCAACACCCAATCCTCAATCTTCAATCCTCAATCCTCAATCCTCAATCCTCAATCCTCAATTCTCAATCCTCAATCCTCAGTCCTCAGACCTCAAACATCAATATTCAACCCTCAGTCCTCGTCCTCAATCCACAACCCTCAATCTCCAATTATCAATACTCAATCTGCAATCCTCAATCCTCAATCCTCAATCCTCAATCCTCAATCCTCGATCCTCAATCTTCAATCCTCAATTCTCAATCCTCAATCCTCAATCCTCATTCTTCAATCCTCAATACCCAATCCTCAACCATCAATGTTGAATCCGCAATACACAATCCTCAATGTTCAATCCTCAATCCTCAATCCTCAATCCTCAATCCTCAATCCTCAATCCTCAATCCTCAATCCTCAGTCCTCAATACTCAATCTTCAATCCTCGATCCTCAATCCTCAATCCTCAATACTCAATCCTCGATCCTCAATCTTCAATCCTCAGTCCCAAATCCTCAATCTTCAATCCTCAATCCTCAGCCCTCAATCTTCAATCCTCATTACTCAATCTTCAATCCTCAATTCTCAATCCTCTATCCTCAATCCTCATTCTTCAATCCTCAATACCCAATCCTCAATCTTCAATCCTCAATCCTCAATCCACAATTCTCAATCCTCAATCCTCAATCCTCAGACCTGAAACATCAATACACAACCCTCAGTCGTTGTCCTCAATCCACAACCCTCAATCCTCAATCCTCAATCTTCAATCATCAATATTCAATCTTCAATCCTCAATCCTCAATCCTCAATCCTCAATCCTCAACCCTCAATGTTCAATCCGCAATACCCAATCCACAATCTTCAATCCTCAATCCCCAATCCTCAATCCTCAATCCTCAATCCTCAATCCTCAATCCTCAATACCATATCCTCAATCTTCAATCCTCAATCCTCAATCCTCAATTCTCGATCCTCAATCCTCGATCCTCAGACCTAAAGCATTAATACTCAACCCTCACTCGGTGTCCTCAATCCACAACCCTCAATCCTCAATCCTCAATCTTCAGTCATCAATATACAATCTTCAGTCCTCAATCCTCAATACTCAATCCTCAATCCTCAATCCTCAATGTTCAATCCGCGATACCCAATCCTCAATGTTCAATCCTCAATCCTCAGTCCTCAATCCTCAATCCTCAATCCTCAATCCTCAATCCTCAATCCTCAATCCTCAATCCTCAGTCCCCAAACCTCAACCCTCAATCTTCAATCCTCAAAATTCAATCTGCAATTCTCGATCCTCAATACTCAATCCTCAATCCTCAATCGTCAGTCTTCAATCCTCAATACTCAATCGACAATCCTCAATCCTCAATCCTCAATCCTCAATCCTCAATGTTCAATCCGCGATACCCAATCCTCAACGTTCAATCCTCAATCCTCAATCCTCAATCCTCAATCCTCAATCATCAATCCTCAATCCTCAATGTTCAATCCTCAACACCCAATCCTCAATCTTCAATCCTCAATCCTCAATCCTCAATCCTCAATCCTCAATTCTCAATCCTCAATCCTCAGTCCTCAGACCTCAAACATCAATATTCAACCCTCAGTCCTCGTCCTCAATCCACAACCCTCAATCCTCAATCCTCGATCTTCAATCATCAATATTCAATCTTCAATCATCAATCCTCAATCCTCAATCCTCTATCCTCAATCCTCTATCCTCAAGCTTCAATCCTCAATCCTCAGTCCTCAATCCTCAATCCTCAATCCTCAATCCTCAATCCTCAATCCTCAATCCTCAATCTTCAATCCTCAACACTCATTCCTCAATCCTCAATACCCAATCCTAAATCTTCAATCCTCAAGCCTCAATCCTCAATTCTCAATCCTCAATCCTCAGTCCTCAGTCCTCAAACCTCAATCCTCAACCCTCAGACCTCATCCTCAATCCTCAATCCTCAACCCTCAATCCTCAATCTTCAATCCTCGATACTCAATCTTCAATCCTCAATCCTCAGTCCTCAAACCTCAATTCTGATTCCTCAATCCCGAATACTCAATCTTCGGCCCTCAGTCCTCAACAATCAATCGACAATACTCAACCCTCAATAGAATATCCTGAATTCACAGTTTTCAATAATCAATCCCCATTCTTCAATCTTCAAACCTCAATCCACAAACAACAATTCCCTTCACTCAACCCTCAACACTCAGTACTCAATCTTCAATCCTCAATCCTCAATCCTCAATCTTCAATCCTCAATACTCAATCTTCAATCCTCAATCCTCAATTCTCAATCCTCAATCCTCGATCCTCAGACCTCAAACATTAATACCTAACCCTCACTCCTCGTCCTCAATCCACAACCCTCAATCCTCAATCCTCAATCTTCAATCATCAATATACATTCTTCAGTCCTCAATCCTCAATACTCAATCCTCAATCCTCAATCCTCAATGTTCAATCCGCGATACCCAATCCTCAATGTTCAATCCTCAATCCTCAGTCCTCAATCCTCAATCCTCAATCCTCAATCCTCAATCGTCAATCCTCAATCCTCAGTCCCCAAACCTCAATCCTCAATCTTCAATCCTCAAAATTCAATCTGCAATCCTCGATCCTCAATTCTCAATCCTCAATCCTCAATCCTCAATCGTCAGTCTTCAATCCTCAATACTCAATCTTCAATCCTCAATCCTCAATCCTCAATCCTCAATCCTCAACCCTCATTCCTCAATCCTCAATACCCAATCCTAAATCTTCAATCCTCAAGCCTCAATCCTCAATTCTCAATCCTCAATCCTCAGTCCTCAGTCCTCAAACCTCAATCCTCAACTCTCAGACCTCATCCCCAATCCTCAATACTCAACCCTCAATCCTCAATCTTCAATCCTCGATACTCAATCTTCAATCCTCAATCCTCAGTCCTCAAACCTCAATTCTGATTCCTCAATCCTGAATACTCAATCTTCGGCCCTCAGTCCTCAACAATCAATCGTCAATACTCAACCCTCAATAGAATATCCTCAATTCACAGTTTTCAATAATCAATCCCCATTCTTCAATCTTCAAACCTCAATCCACAATCAACAATTCCCATCACTCAACCCTCAACACTCAGTACTCAATCTTCAATCCTCAATCCTCAATCCTCAATCTTCAATCCTCAATACTCAATCTTCAATCCTCAATCCTCAATTCTCAATCCTCAATACTCAATCCTCAATCGTCAATCCTCAATCCCTAATTCTCAATCTTCAATCCTCAAACCTCAATCCTCAATCCCCAATCCTCAATCTTCAATCCTCAATACTCAATCGACAATCCTCAATCCTCAATCCTCAATCCTCAATCCTCAATGTTCAATCCGCGATACCCAATCCTCAACGTTCAATCCTCAATCCTCAATCCTCAATCCTCAATCCTCAATCATCAATCCTCAATCCTCAATGTTCAATCCTCAACACCCAATCCTCAATCTTCAATCCTCAATCCTCAATCCTCAATCCTCAATCCTCAATTCTCAATCCTCAATCCTCAGTCCTCAGACCTCAAACATCAATATTCAACCCTCAGTCCTCGTCCTCAATCCACAACCCTCAATCTCCAATTATCAATACTCAATCTGCAATCCTCAATCCTCAATCCTCAATCCTCAATCCTCAATCCTCGATCCTCAATCTTCAATCCTCAATTCTCAATCCTCAATCCTCAATCCTCATTCTTCAATCCTCAATACCCAATCCTCAACCATCAATGTTGAATCCGCAATACACAATCCTCAATGTTCAATCCTCAATCCTCAATCCTCAATCCTCAATCCTCAATCCTCAATCCTCAATCCTCAATCCTCAGTCCTCAATACTCAATCTTCAATCCTCGATCCTCAATCCTCAATCCTCAATACTCAATCCTCGATCCTCAATCTTCAATCCTCAGTCCCAAATCCTCAATCTTCAATCCTCAATCCTCAGCCCTCAATCTTCAATCCTCATTACTCAATCTTCAATCCTCAATTCTCAATCCTCTATCCTCAATCCTCATTCTTCAATCCTCAATACCCAATCCTCAATCTTCAATCCTCAATCCTCAATCCACAATTCTCAATCCTCAATCCTCAATCCTCAGACCTGAAACATCAATACACAACCCTCAGTCGTTGTCCTCAATCCACAACCCTCAATCCTCAATCCTCAATCTTCAATCATCAATATTCAATCTTCAATCCTCAATCCTCAATCCTCAATCCTCAATCCTCAACCCTCAATGTTCAATCCGCAATACCCAATCCACAATCTTCAATCCTCAATCCCCAATCCTCAATCCTCAATCCTCAATCCTCAATCCTCAATCCTCAATACCATATCCTCAATCTTCAATCCTCAATCCTCAATCCTCAATTCTCGATCCTCAATCCTCGATCCTCAGACCTAAAGCATTAATACTCAACCCTCACTCGGTGTCCTCAATCCACAACCCTCAATCCTCAATCCTCAATCTTCAATCATCAATATACAATCTTCAGTCCTCAATCCTCAATACTCAATCCTCAATCCTCAATCCTCAATGTTCAATCCGCGATACCCAATCCTCAATGTTCAATCCTCAATCCTCAGTCCTCAATCCTCAATCCTCAATCCTCAATCCTCAATCCTCAATCCTCAATCCTCAATCCTCAGTCCCCAAACCTCAACCCTCAATCTTCAATCCTCAAAATTCAATCTGCAATTCTCGATCCTCAATACTCAATCCTCAATCCTCAATCGTCAGTCTTCAATCCTCAATACTCAATCGACAATCCTCAATCCTCAATCCTCAATCCTCAATCCTCAATGTTCAATCCGCGATACCCAATCCTCAACGTTCAATCCTCAATCCTCAATCCTCAATCCTCAATCCTCAATCATCAATCCTCAATCCTCAATGTTCAATCCTCAACACCCAATCCTCAATCTTCAATCCTCAATCCTCAATCCTCAATCCTCAATCCTCAATTCTCAATCCTCAATCCTCAGTCCTCAGACCTCAAACATCAATATTCAACCCTCAGTCCTCGTCCTCAATCCACAACCCTCAATCCTCAATCCTCGATCTTCAATCATCAATATTCAATCTTCAATCCTCAATCCTCAATCCTCAATCCTCTATCCTCAATCCTCTATCCTCAAGCTTCAATCCTCAATCCTCAGTCCTCAATCCTCAATCCTCAATCCTCAATCCTCAATCCTCAACCTTCAATACTCAATCCTCAATCCTCAACCCTCAATCCTCAATCTTCAATCCTCAACACTCAATCTTCAATCCTGAATCCTCATTCTTCAATACTCAATACTCAATCTTCAATTCTCAATACTCATTCTTCAATCCTCAATACCCAATCCTCAATCTTCAATCCTCAATCCTCAATTCGCTATCCTCAATCCTGAACCCTCAGACCTCATGCATCAATACTCAACCCTGAGTCCTCGTCCTCAACCCACAACCCTCAATCCTCAATCCTCCATCTTCAATCATTAATATTCAATCTTCAATCCTCAATCCTCAATCCTCAATCCTCAATCCACAACCTTCAATCCTCAATCCTCAATCCTCAATCCTCAATCCTCAATCCTCAATCCTCAATCCTCAATCCTCAACCTTCAATCCTCAATCCTCAATCCTCAATCCTCAATCCTCAATCTTCAATCCTCAACACTCATTCCTCAATCCTCAATACCCAATCCTAAATCTTCAATCCTCAAGCCTCAATCCTCAATTCTCAATCCTCAATCCTCAGTCCTCAGTCCTCAAACCTCAATCCTCAACCCTCAGACCTCATCCTCAATCCTCAATCCTCAACCCTCAATCCTCAATCTTCAATCCTCGATACTCAATCTTCAATCCTCAATCCTCAGTCCTCAATCCTCAATTCTGATTCCTCAATCCCGAATACTCAATCTTCGGCCCTCAGTCCTCAACAATCAATCGACAATACTCAACCCTCAATAGAATATCCTGAATTCACAGTTTTCAATAATCAATCCCCATTCTTCAATCTTCAAACCTCAATCCACAAACAACAATTCCCTTCACTCAACCCTCAACACTCAGTACTCAATCTTCAATCCTCAATCCTCAATCCTCAATCTTCAATCCTCAATACTCAATCTTCAATCCTCAATCCTCAATTCTCAATCCTCAATCCTCGATCCTCAGACCTCAAACATTAATACCTAACCCTCACTCCTCGTCCTCAATCCACAACCCTCAATCCTCAATCCTCAATCTTCAATCATCAATATACATTCTTCAGTCCTCAATCCTCAATACTCAATCCTCAATCCTCAATCCTCAATGTTCAATCCGCGATACCCAATCCTCAATGTTCAATCCTCAATCCTCAGTCCTCAATCCTCAATCCTCAATCCTCAATCCTCAATCGTCAATCCTCAATCCTCAGTCCCCAAACCTCAATCCTCAATCTTCAATCCTCAAAATTCAATCTGCAATCCTCGATCCTCAATTCTCAATCCTCAATCCTCAATCCTCAATCGTCAGTCTTCAATCCTCAATACTCAATCTTCAATCCTCAATCCTCAATCCTCAATCCTCAATCCTCAACCCTCATTCCTCAATCCTCAATACCCAATCCTAAATCTTCAATCCTCAAGCCTCAATCCTCAATTCTCAATCCTCAATCCTCAGTCCTCAGTCCTCAAACCTCAATCCTCAACTCTCAGACCTCATCCCCAATCCTCAATACTCAACCCTCAATCCTCAATCTTCAATCCTCGATACTCAATCTTCAATCCTCAATCCTCAGTCCTCAAACCTCAATTCTGATTCCTCAATCCTGAATACTCAATCTTCGGCCCTCAGTCCTCAACAATCAATCGTCAATACTCAACCCTCAATAGAATATCCTCAATTCACAGTTTTCAATAATCAATCCCCATTCTTCAATCTTCAAACCTCAATCCACAAACAACAATTCCCATCACTCAACCCTCAACACTCAGTACTCAATCTTCAATCCTCAATCCTCAATCCTCAATCTTCAATCCTCAATACTCAATCTTCAATCCTCAATCCTCAATTCTCAATCCTCAATACTCAATCCTCAATCGTCAATCCTCAATCCCTAATTCTCAATCTTCAATCCTCAAACCTCAATCCTCAATCCCCAATCCTCAATCTTCAATCCTCAATACTCAATCGTCAATCCTCAATCCCCAATCCTCAATCCTCAATCCTCAATGTTCAATCCGCGATACCCAATCCTCAACGTTCAATCCTCAATCATCAATCCTCAATCCTCAATGTTCAATCCTCAACACCCAATCCTCAATCTTCAATCCTCAATCCTCAATCCTCAATCCTCAATTCTCAATCCTCAATCCTCAGTCCTCAGACCTCAAACATCAATATTCAACCCTCAGTCCTCGTCCTCAATCCACAACCCTCAATCCTCAATCCTCGATCTTCAATCATCAATATTCAATCTTCAATCCTCAATCCTCAATCCTCAATCCTCTATCCTCAATCCTCTATCCTCAAGCTTCAATCCTCAATCCTCAGTCCTCAATCCTCAATCCTCAATCCTCAATCCTCAATCCTCAATCCTCAACCTTCAATCCTCAATCCTCAATCCTCAACCCTCAATCCTCAATCTTCAATCCTCAACACTCAATCTTCAATCCCCAATCCTCATTCTTCAATACTCAATACTCAATCTTCAATTCTCAATACTCATTCTTCAATCCTCAATACCCAATCCTCAATCATCAATCCTCAATCCTCAATTCGCTATCCTCAATCCTCAACCCTCAGACCTCATGCATCAATACTCAACCCTCAGTCCTCGTCCTCAACCCACAACCCTCAATCCTCAATCCTCGATCTTCAATCATTAATATTCAACCTTCAATCCTCAATCCTCAATCCTCAATCCTCAATCCACAACCTTCAATCCTCAATCCTCAATCCTCAATCCTCAATCCTCAATCCTCAATCCTCAATCCTCAATCCTCAACCTTCGATCCTCAATCCTCAATCCTCAATCCTCAATCCTCAATCTTCAATCCTCAACACTCATTCCTCAATCCTCAATACCCAATCCTAAATCTTCAATCCTCAAGCCTCAATCCTCAATTCTCAATCCTCAATCCTCAGTCCTCAGTCCTCAAACCTCAATCCTCAACCCTCAGACCTCATCCTCAATCCTCAATCCTCAACCCTCAATCCTCAATCTTCAATCCTCGATACTCAATCTTCAATCCTCAATCCTCAGTCCTCAAACCTCAATTCTGATTCCTCAATCCTGAATACTCAATCTTCGGCCCTCAGTCCTCAACAATCAATCGTCAATACTCAACCCTCAATAGAATATCCTCAATTCACAGTTTTCAATAATCAATCCCCATTCTTCAATCTTCAAACCTCAATCCACAAACAACAATTCCCATCACTCAACCCTCAACACTCAGTACTCAATCTTCAATCCTCAATCCTCAATCCTCAATCTTCAATCCTCAATACTCAATCTTCAATCCTCAATCCTCAATTCTCAATCCTCAATACTCAACCCTCAATCGTCAATCCTCAATCCCCAATTCTCAATCCTCAATCCTCAAACCTCAATCCTCAATCCCCAATCCTCAATCTTCAATCCTCAATACTCAATCGTCAATCCTCAATCCCCAATACTCAATCCTCAATCCTCAATGTTCAATCCGCGATACCCAACCCTCAACGTTCAATCCTCAATCCTCAATCCTCAATCCTCAATCCTCAATCCTCAATCATCAATCCTCAATCCTCAATGTTCAATCCTCAACACCCAATCCTCAATCTTCAATCCTCAATCCTCAATCCTCAATCCTCAATTCTCAATCCTCAATCCTCAGTCCTCAGACCTCAAACATCAATATTCAACCCTCAGTCCTCGTCCTCAATCCACAACCCTCAATCCTCAATCCTCGATCTTCAATCATCAATATTCAATCTTCAATCCTCAGTCCTCAATCCTCAATCCTCTATCCTCAATCCTCTATCCTCAAGCTTCAATCCTCAATCCTCAGTCCTCAATCCTCAATCCTCAATCCTCAATCCTCAATCCTCAACCTTCAATCCTCAATCCTCAATCCTCAACCCTCAATCCTCAATCTTCAATCCTCAACACTCAATCTTCAATCCTCAATCCTCATTCTTCAATACTCAATACTCAATCTTCTATTCTCAATACTCATTCTTCAATCCTCAATACCCAATCCTCAATCTTCAATCCTCAATCCTCAATTCGCTATCCTCAATCCTCAACCCTCAGACCTCATGCATCAATACTCAACCCTCAGTCCTCGTCCTCAACCCACAACCCTCAATCCTCAATCCTCGATCTTCAATAATTAATATTCAATCTTCAATCCTCAATCCTCAATCCTCAATCCTCAATCCACAACCTTCAATCCTCAATCCTCAATCCTCAATCCTCAATCCTCAATCCTCAATCCTCAATCCTCAACATTCAATCCTCAATCCTCAATCCTCAATCCTCAATCCTCAATCTTCAATCCTCAACACTCAATCTTCAATCCTCAATCCTCAATCTTCAATACTCAATACTCAATCTTCAACCCTCAATCCTCAATACTCAATCCTCAATCCTCATTCTTCAATCCTCAATACCCAATCCTCAATCATCAATCCTCAATCCTCAATTCGCTATCCTCAATCCTCAATCCTCAGACCTCAAGCATCAATACTCAACCCTCAGTCCTCGTCCTCAACCCACAACCCTCAATCCACAACCCTCAATCTTCATTCATCAATATTCAACTTTCAATCCTAAATCCTCAATCCTCAATCCTCAGTCCTTAGTCCTCAAACCTCAATCCTCAACCCTCAGCCCTCATCCTCAATCCTCAATCATCAATCCTCAATCTTCGATATTCAATCCTCAATACTCAATCTTCAATCCTCAATCCTCGGTCCTCAAACCTCTATTCTGAATCCTCCTTCCTGAATCATCAATCTTCAGCACTCAGTCCTCAACAATCAGTTGTCAATCCTCAATCCTCAATAGAATATCCTCCATTCACAGTTTTCAATCCTCAATCCTCAATCCTCAATCCTCAATCTTCAATCCTCAGCTCCAAATATTCAATCATCAATCCTCAATCTTCAATCCTCAATCTTCAATCCTCAGTACTCAATCTTCAATCCTCAATACTCAATCCTCAATCCTCAGTCCTCAAACCCCAATCCCGAATCCTCAATCCTCAATCCTCAACCTTCAGCCCTCAGTCCTCAACAATCAGTTGTCAATCCTCAATCCTCAATAGAATATCATCAATTCACAGCTTTCAATACTCAATACTCGATCTGCAATCTTCAAATCTCTATCCACAAACATCAATTCTCATCACTCAAACCTCAACACTCAGTCCCCAATCCTCAATCTTCAATCCTCAATCCTCAACCCTCAATCCTCAGTCCTCAATCTTCAATTCTCAATACTCAATCTTCAATTCTCAGTCCTCAATCCTCAATCCTCAATCCTTAATCCTCAATCCTCAATCCTCATTCTTCAATCCTCAATACCCAATCCTCAATACTCAATCTTCAATCCTCAACCGTCAGTCCTCGTCCTCAAACCTCAACCCTCAATCCTCAATCCTCAATCTTCAATCATCAATGCTCAATCCTCAATCTTCAACCCTCAAACATCAATCCTCAATACGTAACGATCAATCCTCAATTCTCAATACTCAATAGAATATCCTGAATTCTCATGGTTCAATACTCAATCCACAATATTCAATAATCAAATCTCAATCCACAAACATCAATTCTCATCACTCAACCCTCAACACTCAGTCCTCAATATCCGATCCTCAATCCCCTATCCTCAATCTTCAATCCTCAATACTCAATCTTCAATCCTCAGTCCTCAATTCTCAATCCTCAATCCTCAATCCTCAATCCTCAATCCTCATTCCTCAAACCTCAATCGTCAACCCACAGTTCTCATCCTCATTTCTCAATTCTCAATCCTAAATCCTCAGTCCACAATCCTCAATCCTCAATCCTCAGTCCTCAATCTTCAATCCTCAATCCTCAGCCGTCAACCTTCAATCCTAAATACTCAACCTTCAATCCTCAATCCTCAATTCTCAATACTCAATTCTCAATCCTCAATCGTCAATCCTCAATCCCCAATCCTCAGTCTTCAATCCTCAATCCTTAATCCTCAATCCTCAATTCTCAATCCTCAATACTCAATCCTCAATCGTCAATCCTCAATCCTCAATCCTCAATCCTCAATCCTCAATCTTCAATCCTCAATACTCAATCTTCAATCCTCAATCCTCAATCCTCAATCCTGAATCCTCAATCCTCAATCCTCAATATTCAACACACACCCCTCAACCATCAATCCTCAATACTCAATCATCAATAATCAATTCTCAATTCTCAATAGAATATCCTGAATTCTCATGGTTCAATACTCAATACACAATGATCAATAATCAAATCTCAATCCTCAAACATCAATTCTCATCACTCAAACCTCAACACTCAGTCCTCTCTCTTCAATCCTCCATCCTCAATCCTCAATCCTCAAGCGTCAATCCTCAATCCTCAATCCTCAACCCTCAATCCTCAGTCCTCAAACCTCAATCCCGAATCCTTCATCCTGAATCCTCAATCTTCAGCCCTCAGTCCTCAACAATCAATTGTCAATCCTGAATCCTCAATAGAGTATCCTCAATTCACAGTTTTCAACACTCAATCCCCATTCTTCAATCTTCAAATCTCAATCCACAAACATCAATTCTCATCACTCAACCCTCAACACTCAGTCCTCAATCCTGAATCCTCAATCTTCAGTCCTCAACACTCAATATTCAATCCTCAATCCTCAATCTTCAATACTCAATACTCAATCTTCAATCCTCAATCCTCAATACTCAATCCTCAATCCTCATTCTTCAATCCTCAATACCCAATCCTCAATCTTCAATCCTCAATCCTCAATTCGCTAACCTCAATCCTCAATCCTCAGACCTCAAGCATCAATACTCAACCCTCAGTCCTCCTCCTCAACCCACAACCCTCAATCCACAATCCTCAATCTTCATTCTTCAATATTCAACTTTCAATCCTCAATCCTCAATCCTCAATCCTCAATCCTCAATCCTCAACGTTCAATCCTCAATACCCAATACTCAATCTTCAATCCTCAATCCTCAGTCCTCAATCCTCAATCCTCAATCCTCTGCCCTCAAACCTCAATCCTGAATCCTCAACCATGAATCCTCAATCTTCAGCCCTCAGGCCTCAACAATCAGTTGTCAATCCTCAATCCTCAATAGAATATCATCAATTCACAGTTTTCAATACTCAATACTCACTCTGCAATCTTCAAATCTCTATCCACAAACATCAATCCTCATCACTCAACCCTCAACACTCAGTCCCCAATCCTCAATATTCAATCCTCAACCTTCAATCCTCAATACTCAATCGTCAATCTTCAATCCTCAATACTCAATCTTCAATCCTCAATACTCAACCCTCAATCCTCAATCTTCATTCTTCAATCCTCAATACCCAATCCTCAATATTCAAACCTCAATCCTCGATCCTCAATCCTCAATCCTCAATCCTCAATCCTCAATCCTCAAACCTCAATCCTCAACCGTCAGTCCTCGTCCTCAAACCTCAACCCTCAATCCTTAATCCTCAATCTTCAATCATCAATACTCAATCTTCAATCCTCACTAATCAATCCTCAATCTTCAATCCTCAATCCTCAATAATCAACGCACAACACTCATCCATCAATCCTCCATACTCAACCATCAATCCTCAAATCTCAATACTCAATAGAATATCCTGAATTCTCATGGTTCAATACACAATCCACAATTTCAATAATCAAATCTCAATCCTCAAACATCAATTCTCAACACTCAATCCTCAACACTCGGTCCTCTCTCTTCAATCCTCCATCCTCAATCCTCTATCCTCAAGCGTCAATCCTCAATCTTCAATCCTCCATACTCAATCTTCTATCCTCAATCCTCAATAATCAATCCTCAATCCTCAATCCTCAGTCATCAGTCCTCAATCTTCAATACTCAATCCTCAATCCCCAATCCTCAATCCTCAATCCTCAATCCTCATTCCTCAAACCTCAATCCTCAGCCCTCAGTCCTCATCCTCAATTCTCAATTCTCAATCCTCAAACTTCAATCCTCAATCTTCAATCCTCAATCCTCAATCCTCAATCCTCAATCCTCAATCTCCGATCCTCAATCCCCTATCCTCAATCTTCAATCCTCAATACTCAATCTTCAATCCTCAGTCCTCAATTCTCAATCCTCAATCCTCAATCCTCAATCCTCAATCCTCATTCCTCAAACCTCAATCGTCAACCCACAGTTCTCATCCTCATTTCTCAATTCTCAATCCTCAATCCTCAGTCCACAATCCTCAATCCTCAATCTCCAATGCTCAATACTCAACCTTCAATCCACAATCCTCAATTCTCAATCCTCAATCCTCAATCCTCAATCCTCAATCCTCAATCCTCAATCGTCAGTCTTCAATCCTCAATACTCAATCTTCAATCCTCAATCCTCAATCCTCAACCCTCATTCTTCAATCCTCAATACCCAATCCTCAATCCTCAATCTTTAATCCTCAATCCTCAATCCTCAATTCTCAATTCTCAATCCTCAGTCCTCAGTCCTCAAACCTCAATCCTCAACCCTCATCCCTCATCCACAATCCTCAATCCTCAATCTTCAATCCTCAATCCTCAGTCCTCAATACTCAATCTTCAATCCTCGATCCTCAATCCTCAATCCTCAATCCTCAATCCTCGATCCTCAATCTTCAATCCTCAGTCCCAAATCCTCAATCTTCAATCCTCAATCCTCAACCCTCAATCTTCAATCCTCATTACTCAATCTTCAATCCTCAATTCTCAATCCTCAATCCTCAATCCTCATTCTTCAATCCTCAATACCCAATCCTCAATCTTCAATCCTCAATACTCAATCTTCAATCCTCAGTCCTCAATTCTCAATCCTCAATCCTCAATCCTCAATCCTCAATCCTCATTCCTCAAACCTCAATCGTCAACCCACAGTTCTCATCCTCATTTCTCAATTCTCAATCCTCAATCCTCAGTCCACAATCCTCAATCCTCAATCTCCAATGCTCAATCCTCAATCTTCAATCATCAATATTCAATCTTCAATCCTCAATCCTCAATCCTCAATCCTCAATCCTCAACCCTCAATGTTCAATCCGCAATACAAAATCCTCAATGTTCAATCCTCAATCCTCAATCCTCAATCCTCAATCCTCAATCCTCAATCCTCGATCCTCGATCCTCAATCCTCAATCCTCAATCCTCGATCCTCAATCTTCAATCCTCAGTCCCAAATCCTCAATCTTCAATCCTCAATCCTCAGCCCTCAATCTTCAATCCTCATTACTCAATCTGCAATCCTCAATTCTCAATCCTCTATCCTCAATCCTCATTCTTCAATCCTCAATACCAAATCCTCAATCTTCAATCCTCAATCGTCAATCCACAATTTTCAATCCTCAATCCTCAATCCTCAGACCTCAAACATCAATACACAACCCTCAGTCCTTGTCCTCAATCCACAACCCTCAATCCTCAATCCTCAATCTTGAATCATCAATATTCAATCTTCAATCCTCAATCCTCAATCCTCAATCCTCAATCCTCAACCCTCAATGTTCAATCCGCAATACCCAATCCTCAATGTTCAATCCTCAATCCTCAATCCTCAATCCTCAATCCTCAATCCTCAATCTTCAATCCTCAATCCTCAGTCCTCAATACTCAATCTTCAATCCACAATCCTCAATCCTCAATCATCAGTCTTCAATCCTCAATACTCAATCTTCAATCCTCAATCCTCAATCCTCAATCCTCAATCCTCATTCCTCAAACCTCAATCCTCAGCCCTCAGTCCTCACCCTCAATTCTCAATTCTCAATCCTCAAACTTCAATCCTCAATCTTCAATCCTCAATCCTCAATCCTCAATCCTCAATCCTCAATCTTCAATCCTCAATCCTCAATCCTCAATCTTCAATCCTCAACCGTCGGTCCTCGTCCTCAATTCTCAACCCTCAATTCTCAATCCTCAATCTTCAATCATCAATACTCTATCCTCAACCGTCGGTCCTCGTCCTCAATCCTCAATCCTCATACCTCAATCCTCAACCGTCAGTCCTCGTACTCAATCCTCAACTATGAATCCTCAATCCTCAATATTCAATCATCAATACTCAATCTTCAATCCTCAATACTCAATCCTCAATCCTCAATCCTCAATCCTCAATCCTCAGTCCTCAAACCTCAATCCAGAATCTTCAATCCTGAATCCGCAACCTTCAGACCTCAGTCCTCAACAATCAGTTGTCAATTCTCAATTCTCAATACAATATCATCAATTCACAGTTTTCAATACTCAATACTCAATCTGCAATCTTCAAATCTCTATCCAGAAACATCAATTCTCATCACTGAACCCTCAACACTCAGTCCCCAATCCTCAATCTTCAATCCGCAATCCTCAATCCTCAATCCTCAATCCTCAATCTTCAATCCTCAATACCCAATCTTCAATCCTCAATCCCCAATCCTCAATCCTCAATCCTCATTCTTCAATCCTCAATACCCAATCCTCAATTCTCAATCCTCAATCCTCAGTCCTTAGTCAACAAACCTCAATCCTCAGTCCTTAGTCAACAAACCTCAATCCTCAACCCTCAGCCCTCATCCTCAATCCTCAATCATCAATCCTAAATCTTCGATATTCAATCCTCAATACTCAATCTTCAATCCTCAATCCTCGGTCCTCAAACCTCTATTCTGAATCCTCCTTCCTGAATCATCAATCTTCAGCACTCAGTCCTCAACAATCAGTTGTCAATCCTCAATCCTCAATAGAATATCCTCCATTCACAGTTTTCAATCCTCAATCCTCAATCCTCAATCCTCAATCTTCAATCCTCAGCTCCAAATATTCAATCTTCAATCCTCAATCTTCAATCCTCAATCTTCAATCCTCAGTACTCAATCTTCAATCCTCAATACTCAATCCTCAATCCTCAATCCTCATTCTTCAATCCCCAATACCCAATCCTCAATCCTCAATCTTTAATCCTCAATCCTCAATCCTCAATTCTCAATCCTCAATCCTCAGTCCTCAGTCCTCAAACCTCAATCCTCAACCCTCAATCCTCAGTCCTCAATCTTCAATTCTCAATACTCAATCTTCAATCCTCAGTCCTCAATCCTCAATCCTCAATCCTTAATCCTCAATCCTCAATCCTCATTCTTCAATCCTCTATACCCAATCCTCAATACTCAATCTTCAATCTTCAACCGTCAGTCCTCGTCCTCAAACCTCAACCCTCAATCCTCAATCCTCAATCTTCAATCATCAATGCTCAATCCTCAATCTTCAACCCTCAACCATCAATCCTCAATACGTAACCATCAATCCTCAATTCTCAATACACAATAGAATATCCTGAATTCTCATGGTTCAATACTCAATCCACAGTATTCAATAATCAAATCTCAATCCACAAACATCAATTCTCATCACTCAACCCTCAACACTGAGTCCTCAATCTCCGATCCTCAATCCCCTATCCTCAATCTTCAATCCTCAATACTCAATCTTCAATCCTCAGTCCTCAATTCTCAATCCTCAATCCTCAATCCTCAATCCTCAATCCTCATTCCTCAAACCTCAATCGTCAACCCACAGTTCTCATCCTCATTTCTCAATTCTCAATCCTCAATCCTCAGTCCACAATCCTCAATCCTCAATCTCCAATGCTCAATACTCAACCTTCAATCCACAATCCTCAATTCGCAATCCTCAATCCTCAATCCTCAATCCTCAATCCTCAATCCTCAATCGTCAGCCTTCAATCCTCAATACTAAATCTTCAATCCTCAATCCTCAATCCTCAATCCTCAACCCTCATTCTTCAATCCTCAATACCCAATCCTCAATCCTCAATCTTTAATCCTCAATCCTCAATCCTCAATTCTCAATTCTCAATCCTCAGTCCTCAGTCCTCAAACCTCAATCCTCAACCCTTATCCCTCATCCACAATCCTCAATCCTCAATCTTCAATCCTCAATCCTCAGTCCTCAATACTCAATCTTCAATCCTCGATCCTCAATCCTCAATCCTCAATCCTCAATCCTCGATCCTCAATCTTCAATCCTCAGTCCCAAATCCTCAATCTTCAATCCTCAATCCTCAACCCTCAATCTTCAATCCTCATTACTCAAACTTCAATCCTCAATTCTCAATCCTCAATCCTCAATCCTCATTCTTCAATCCTCAATACCCAATCCTCAATCTTCAATCCTCAATACTCAATCTTCAATCCTCAGTCCTCAATTCTCAATCCTCAATCCTCAATCCTCAATCCTCAATCCTCATTCCTCAAACCTCAATCGTCAACCCACAGTTCTCATCCTCATTTCTCAATTCTCAATCCTCAATCCTCAGTCCACAATCCTCAATCCTCAATCTCCAATGCTCAATCCTCAATCTTCAATCATCAATATTCAATCTTCAATCCTCAATCCTCAATCCTCAATCCTCAATCCTCAACCCTCAATGTTCAATCCGCAATACAAAATCCTCAATGTTCAATCCTCAATCCTCAATCCTCAATCCTCAATCCTCAATCCTCAATCCTCAATCCTCAATCCTCAATCCTCAATCCTCAATCCTCAATCCTCAATCCTCAATCCTCAATCCTCAGTCCTCAATACTCAATCTTCAATCCTCGATCCTCAATCCTCAATCCTCAATCCTCAATCCTCGACCCTCAATCTTCAATCCTCAGTCCCAAATCCTCAATCTTCAATCCTCAATCCTCTGCCCTCAATCTTCAATCCTCATTACTCAATCTTCAATCCTCAATTCTCAATCCTCTATCCTCAATCCTCATTCTTCAATCCTCAATACCCAATCCTCAATCTTCAATCCTCAATCGTCAATCCACAATTTTCAATCCTCAATCCTCCATCCTCAGACCTCAAACATCAATACACAACCCTCAGTCCTTGTCCTCAATCCACAACCCTCAATCCTCAATCCTCAATCTTCAATCATCAATATTCAATCTTCAATCCTCAATCCTCAATCCTCAATCCTCAACCCTCAATGTTCAATCCGCAATACCCAATCCTCAATGTTCAATCCACAATCCTCAATCATCAATCCTCAATCCTCAATCCTCAATCTTCAATCCTCAATCCTCAGTCCTCAATACTCAATCTTCAATCCACAATCCTCAATCCTCAATCATCAGTCTTCAATCCTCAATACTCAATCTTCAATCCTCAATCCTCAATCCTCAATCCTCAATCCTCATTCTTCAATCCTCAACACCCAATCCTCAATCCTCAATCTTTAATCCTCAATCCTCAATCCTCAATTCTCAATCCTCAATCCTCAGTCCTCAGTCCTCAAACCTCAATCCTCAACCCTCATCCCTCATCCACAATCCTCAATACTCAATCTTCAATCATCAATCCTCAGTCCTCAATACTCAATCTTCAATCCTCGATCGTCAATCCTCAATCCTCAATCCTCAATCCTCGAACCTCAATCTTCAATCCTCAGTCCCAAATCCTCAATCTTCAATCCTCAATCCTCAACCATCAATCTTCAATCCTCATTACTCAATATTCAATCCTCAATTCTCAATCCTCAATCCTCAATCTTCAATCCTCAATCCTCAATCCACAATTCTCAATCCTCAATCCTCAATCCTCAGACCTCAAACATCAATACACAACCCTCAGTCCTTGTCCTCAATCCACAACCCTCAATCCTCAATCCTCAATCTTCAATCATCAATATTCAATCTTCAATCCTCAATCCTCAATCCTCAATCCTCAATCCTCAACCCTCAATGTTCAATCCGCAATACCCAATCCTCAATGTTCAATCCTCAATCCTCAATCCTCAATCCTCAATCCTCAATCCTCAATCTTCAATCCTCAATCCTCAGTCCTCAATACTCAATCTTCAATCCACAATCCTCAATCCTCAATCATCAGTCTTCAATCCTCAATACTCAATCTTCAATCCTCAATCCTCAATCCTCAATCCTCAATCCTCATTCCTCAAACCTCAATCCTCAGCCCTCAGTCCTCACCCTCAATTCTCAATTCTCAATCCTCAAACTTCAATCCTCAATCTTCAATCCTCAATCCTCAATCCTCAATCCTCAATCCTCAATCTTCAATCCTCAATCCTCAATCCTCAATCTTCAATCCTCAACCGTCGGTCCTCGTCCTCAATTCTCAACCCTCAATCCTCAATCCTCAATCTTCAATCATCAATACTCTATCCTCAACCGTCGGTCCTCGTCCTCAATCCTCAATCCTCATACCTCAATCCTCAACCGTCAGTCCTCGTACTCAATCCTCAACTATGAATCCTCAATCCTCAATATTCAATCATCAATACTCAATCTTCAATCCTCAATACTCAATCCTCAATCCTCAATCCTCAATCCTCAATCCTCAGTCCTCAAACCTCAATCCAGAATCTTCAATCCTGAATCCGCAACCTTCAGACCTCAGTCCTCAACAATCAGTTGTCAATTCTCAATTCTCAATACAATATCATCAATTCACAGTTTTCAATACTCAATACTCAATCTGCAATCTTCAAATCTCTATCCAGAAACATCAATTCTCATCACTGAACCCTCAACACTCAGTCCCCAATCCTCAATCTTCAATCCGCAATCCTCAATCCTCAATCCTCAATTCTCAATCCTCAATCCTCAATCCTCAATCCTCAACCCTCAATCCTCAATCCTCAATCCTCTGTCCTCAAACCTCAATCCTGTATCCTCAATACTGAATCCTCAATCTTCAGCCCGCAGTCCTCAACAATCAGTTGTCAAACCTCAATCCTGAATAGAATGTCATCAATTCACAGTTTCCAATACTCAATACTCAACCTGCAATCTTCAAATCTCTATCCAGAAACATCAATTCTCATCACTGAACCCTCAACACTCAGTCCCCAATCCTCAATCTTCAATCCGCAATCCTCAATCCTCAATCCCCAATCCTCAATCTTCAATCCTCAATACCCAATCTTCAATCCTCAATCCCCAATCCTCAATCCTCAATCCTCATTCTTCAATCCTCAATACCCAATCCTCAATTCTCAATCCTCAATCCTCAGTCCTTAGTCAACAAACCTCAATCCTCAACCCTCAGCCCTCATCCTCAATCCTCAATCATCAATCCTAAATCTTCGATATTCAATCCTCAATACTCAATCTTCAATCCTCAATCCTCGGTCCTCAAACCCCTATTCTGAATCCTCCTTCCTGAATCATCAATCTTCAGCACTCAGTCCTCAACAATCAGTTGTCAATCCTCAATCCTCAATAGAATATCCTCCATTCACAGTTTTCAATCCTCAATCCTCAATCCTCAATCCTCAATCTTCAATCCTCAGCTCCAAATATTCAATCTTCAATCCTCAACCTTCAATCCTCAATCTTCAATCCTCAGTACTCAATCTTCAATCCTCAATACTCAATCCTCAATCCTCAATCCTCATTCTTCAATCCCCAATACCCAATCCTCAATCCTCAATCTTTAATCCTCAATCCTCAATCCTCAATTCTCAATCCTCAATCCTCAGTCCTCAGTCCTCAAACCTCAATCCTCAACCCTCAATCCTCAGTCCTCAATCTTCAATTCTCAATACTCAATCTTCAATTCTCAGTCCTCAATCCTCAATCCTCAATCCTTAATCCTCAATCCTCAATCCTCATTCTTCAATCCTCAATACCCAATCCTCAATACTCAATCTTCAATCTTCAACCGTCAGTCCTCGTCCTCAAACCTCAACCCTCAATCCTCAATCCTCAATCTTCAATCATCAATGCTCAATCCTCAATCTTCAACCCTCAACCATCAATCCTCAATACGTAACCATCAATCCTCAATTCTCAATACTCAAAAGAATATCCTGAATTCTCATGGTTCAATACTCAATCCACAGAGTTCAATAATCAAATCTCAATCCACAAACAACAATTCTCATCACTCAACCCTCAACACTGAGTCCTCAATCTCCGATCCTCAATCCCCTATCCTCAATCTTCAATCCTCAATACTCAATCTTCAATCCTCAGTCCTCAATTCTCAATCCTCAATCCTCAATCCTCAATCCTCAATCCTCATTCCTCAAACCTCAATCGTCAACCCACAGTTCTCATCCTCATTTCTCAATTCTCAATCCTCAATCCTCAGTCCGCAATCCTCAATCCTCAATCTCCAATGCTCAATACTCAACCTTCAATCCACAATCCTCAATTCTCAATCCTCAATCCTCAATCCTCAATCCTCAATCCTCAATCCTCAATCGTCAGTCTTCAATCCTCAATACTCAATCTTCAATCCTCAATCCTCAATCCTCAATCCTCAACCCTCATTCTTCAATCCTCAATACCCAATCCTCAATCCTCAATCTTTAATCCTCAATCCTCAATCCTCAATTCTCAATTCTCAATCCTCAGTCCTCAGTCCTCAAACCTCAATCCTCAACCCTCATCCCTCATCCTCAATCCTCAATCCTCAATCTTCAATCCTCAAAACTCAATCTTCAATCCTCGATCCTCAATACTCAATCCTCAATCCTCAATCCTCAATCGTCAGTCTTCAATCATCAATACTCAATCTTCAAACATCAATCCTCAATCCTCAATCCTCAATCCTCATTCATCAATCCTCAATACCCAATCCTCAATCTTCAATCCTCAATCCTCAATCCTCAATTCTCAATCCTCAGTCCTCAGTCCTCAGTCCTCAAACCTCAATCCTCAACCCTCAGCCCTCATCCTCAATCCTCAATCCTCAACCCTCAATCCTCAATCTTCAATCCTCGATACTCAATCTTCAATGCTCAATCCTCAGTCCTCAAACCTCAATTCTGAATCCTCAATCCTGAATCCTCTATCTTCGGCCCTCAGTCCTCAACAGTCAGTTGTCAATCCTCAATCCTCAATAGAATATCCTCAATTCACAGTTTTCAATACACAATACTCAAACTGCAATCTTCAAACCTCTATCAACAAACATCGATTCTCATCACTCAACCCTCAACGCTCAGTCCTCAATGTTCAATCCTCAATCCTCAATCCTCAATCCTCAATCCTCAATCCTCAACCCTCAATGTTCAATCCGCAATACCCAATCCACAATCTTCAATCCTCAATCCCCAATCCTCAATCCTCAATCCTCAATCCTCAGTCCTCAATCCTCAATCCTCAATCCTCAATCCTCAATCCTCAGTCCTCAATACTCAATCTACAATCCTCGATCCTCAATCCTCAATCCTCAATCCTCAATCCTCGATCCTCAATCTTCAATCCTCAGTCCCAAATCCTCAATCTTCAATCCTCAATCCTCAGCCCTCAATCTTCAATCCTCATTACTCAATCTTCAATCCTCAATTCTCAATCCTCTATCCTCAATCCTCATTCTTCAATCCTCAATACCCAATCCTCAATCTTCAATCCTCAATCGTCAATCCACAAGTTTCAATCCTCAATCCTCAATCCTCAGACCTCAAACATCAATACACAACCCTCAGTCCTTGTCCTCAATCCACAACCCTCAATCCTCAATCCTCAATCTTCAATCATCAATATTCAATCTTCAATCCTCAATCCTCAATCCTCAATCCTCAACCCTCAATGTTCAATCCGCAATACCCAATCCTCAATGTTCAATCCTCAATCCTCAATCCTCAATCCTCAATCCTCAATCCTCAATCTTCAATCCTCAATCCTCAGTCCTCAATACTCAATCTTCAATCCACAATCCTCAATCCTCAATCATCAGTCTTCAATCCTCAATACTCAATCTTCAATCCTCAATCCTCAATCCTCAATCCTCAATCCTCATTCTTCAATCCTCAATACCCAATCCTCAATCCTCAATCTTTAATCCTCAATCCTCAATCCTCAATTCTCAATCCTCAATCCTCAGTCCTCAGTCCTCAAACCTCAATCCTCAACCCTCATCCCTCATCCACAATCCTCAATACTCAATCTTCAATCCTCAATCCTCAGTCCTCAATACTCAATCTTCAATCCTCGATCCTCAATCCTCAATCCTCAATCCTCAATCCTCGATCCTCAATCTTCAATCCTCAGTCCCAAATCCTCAATCTTCAATCCTCAATCCTCAACCATCAATCTTCAATCCTCATTACTCAATATTCAATCCTCAATTCTCAATCCTCAATCCTCAATCTTCAATCCTCAATCCTCAATCCACAATTCTCAATCCTCAATCCTCAATCCTCAGACCTCAAACGTCAATACACAACCCTCAGTCCTTGTCCTCAATCCACAACCCTCAATCCTCAATCCTCAATCTTCAATCATCAATATTCAATCTTCAATCCTCAATCCTCAATCCTCAATCCTCAATCCTCAACCCTCAATGTTCAATCCGCAATTCCCAATCCTCAATCTTCAATCCTCAATCCTCAATCCTCAATCCTCAATCCTCAATCCTCAATCCTCGGTCCTCAATCCTCAATCCTCAATCCTCAATCCTCAATCCTCAATCTTCAATCCTCAAGACTCAATCTTCAATCCTCGATCCTCAATACTCAATCCTCAATCCTCAATCCTCAATCGTCAGTCTTCAATCCTCAATACTCAATCTTCAAACATCAATCCTCAATCCTCAATCCTCAATCCTCATTCATCAATCCTCAATACCCAATCCTCAATCTTCAATCCTCAATCCTCAATCCTCAATTCTCAATCCTCAGTCCTCAGTCCTCAGTCCTCAAACCTCAATCCTCAACCCTCAGCCCTCATCGTCAATCCTCAATCCTCAACCCTCAGTCCTCAATCTTCAATCCTCGATACTCAATCTTCAATCCTCAATCCTCAGTCCTCAAACCTCAATTCTGAATCCTCAATCCTGAATCCTCTATCTTCGGCCCTCAGTCCTCAACAGTCAGTTGTCAATTCTCAATCCTCAATAGAATATCCTCAATTCACAGTTTTCAATACACAATACTCAAACTGCAATCTTCAAACCTCTATCAACAAACATCGATTCTCATCACTCAACCCTCAACGCTCAGTCCTCAATGTTCAATCCTCAATCCTCAATCCTCAATCCTCAATCCTCAATCCTCAACCCTCAATGTTCAATCCGCAATACCCAATCCACAATCTTCAATCCTCAATCCCCAATCCTCAATCCTCAATCCTCAATCCTCAGTCCTCAATCCTCATTCTTCAATCCTCAATACCAAATCCTCAATCTTCAATCCTCAATCCTCAATCCTCAATTCTCGATCCTCAATCCTCGATCCTCACACCTCAAACATTAATACTCAACCCTCACTCCTCGTCCCCAATCCACAACCCTCAATCCTCAATCCTCAATCCTCAATCCTCAATCATCAATATACAATCTTCAGTCCTCAATCCTCAATACTGAATCCTCAATCCTCAATCCTCAATGTTCAATCCGCGATACCCAGTCCTCAATGTTCAATCCTCAATCCTCAATCCTCAATCCTCAATCCTCAACAATCAACGCACAACTCTCAACCATCAATCCTCAATCCTCAATCCTCAACCTTCAATCCTCAATCCTCAATCCTCAATCCTCAATCCTCAATCCTCAATCCTCAATCCTCAACATTCAATCCTCAATCCTCAATCCTCAATCCTCAATCCTCAGTCTTCAATCCTCAACACTCAATCTTCAATCCTCAATCCTCAATGTTCAATCCTCAATCCTCAATCCTCAATCCTCAATCCTCAACAATCAACGCACAACTCTCAACGATCAATCCTCAATCCTCTATCCTCAACCTTCAATCCTCAATCCTCAATCCTCAATCCTCAATCCTCAATCCTCAATACTCAATCCTCAACATTCAATCCTCAATCCTCAATGCTCAATCCTCAATCCTCAATCCTCAGTCCTCAATACTCAATCTTCAATCCTCGATCCTCAATCCTCAATCCTCAATCCTCAATCCTCGATCCTCAATCTTCAATCCTCAGTCCCAAATCCTCAATCTTCAATCCTCAATCCTCAGCCCTCAATCTTCAATCCTCATTACTCAATCTGCAATCCTCAATTCTCAATCCTCTATCCTCAATCCTCATTCTTCAATCCTCAATACCAAATCCTCAATCTTCAATCCTCAATCGTCAATCCACAATTTTCAATCCTCAATCCTCAATCCTCAGACCTCAAACATCAATACACAACCCTCAGTCCTTGTCCTCAATCCACAACCCTCAATCCTCAATCCTCAATCTTCAATCATCAATATTCAATCTTCAATCCTCAATCCTCAATCCTCAATCCTCAATCCTCAACCCTCAATGTTCAATCCGCAATACCCAATCCTCAATGTTCAATCCTCAATCCTCAATCCTCAATCCTCAATCCTCAATCCTCAATCTTCAATCCTCAATCCTCAGTCCTCAATACTCAATCTTCAATCCACAATCCTCAATCCTCAATCATCAGTCTTCATTCCTCAATACTCAATCTTCAATCCTCAATCCTCAATCCTCAATCCTCAATCCTCATTCCTCAAACCTCAATCCTCAGCCCTCAGTCCTCACCCTCAATTCTCAATTCTCAATCCTCAAACTTCAATCCTCAATCTTCAATCCTCAATCCTCAATCCTCAATCCTCAATCCTCAATCTTCAATCCTCAATCCTCAATCCTCAATCTTCAATCCTCAACCGTCGGTCCTCGTCCTCAATTCTCAACCCTCAATCCTCAATCCTCAATCTTCAATCATCAATACTCTATCCTCAACCGTCGGTCCTCGTCCTCAATCCTCAATCCTCATACCTCAATCCTCAACCGTCAGTCCTCGTACTCAATCCTCAACTATGAATCCTCAATCCTCAATATTCAATCATCAATACTCAATCTTCAATCCTCAATACTCAATCCTCAATCCTCAATCCTCAATCCTCAATCCTCAGTCCTCAAACCTCAATCCAGAATCTTCAATCCTGAATCCGCAACCTTCAGACCTCAGTCCTCAACAATCAGTTGTCAATTCTCAATTCTCAATACAATATCATCAATTCACAGTTTTCAATACTCAATACTCAATCTGCAATCTTCAAATCTCTATCCAGAAACATCAATTCTCATCACTGAAACCTCAACACTCAGTCCCCAATCCTCAATCTTCAATCCGCAATCCTCAATCCTCAATCCTCAATCCTCAATCTTCAATCCTCAATACCCAATCTTCAATCCTCAATCCCCAATCCTCAATCCTCAATCCTCATTCTTCAATCCTCAATACCCAATCCTCAATTCTCAATCCTCAATCCTCAGTCCTTAGTCAACAAACCTCAATCCTCAGTCCTTAGTCAACAAACCTCAATCCTCAACCCTCAGCCCTCATCCTCAATCCTCAATCATCAATCCTAAATCTTCGATATTCAATCCTCAATACTCAATCTTCAATCCTCAATCCTCGGTCCTCAAACCTCTATTCTGAATCCTCCTTCCTGAATCATCAATCTTCAGCACTCAGTCCTCAACAATCAGTTGTCAATCCTCAATCCTCAATAGAATATCCTCCATTCACAGTTTTCAATCCTCAATCCTCAATCCTCAATCCTCAATCTTCAATCCTCAGCTCCAAATATTCAATCTTCAATCCTCAATCTTCAATCCTCAATCTTCAATCCTCAATCTTCAATCCTCAGTACTCAATCTTCAATCCTCAATACTCAATCCTCAATCCTCAATCCTCATTCTTCAATCCCCAATACCCAATCCTCAATCCTCAATCTTTAATCCTCAATCCTCAATCCTCAATTCTCAATCCTCAATCCTCAGTCCTCAGTCCTCAAACCTCAATCCTCAACCCTCAATCCTCAGTCCTCAATCTTCAATTCTCAATACTCAATCTTCAATCCTCAGTCCTCAATCCTCAATCCTCAATCCTTAATCCTCAATCCTCAATCCTCATTCTTCAATCCTCTATACCCAATCCTCAATACTCAATCTTCAATCTTCAACCGTCAGTCCTCGTCCTCAAACCTCAACCCTCAATCCTCAATCCTCAATCTTCAATCATCAATGCTCAATCCTCAATCTTCAACCCTCAACCATCAATCCTCAATACGTAACCATCAATCCTCAATTCTCAATACACAATAGAATATCCTGAATTCTCATGGTTCAATACTCAATCCACAGTATTCAATAATCAAATCTCAATCCACAAACATCAATTCTCATAACTCAACCCTCAACACTGAGTCCTCAATCTCCGATCCTCAATCCCCTATCCTCAATCTTCAATCCTCAATACTCAATCTTCAATCCTCAGTCCTCAATTCTCAATCCTCAATCCTCAATCCTCAATCCTCAATCCTCATTCCTCAAACCTCAATCGTCAACCCACAGTTCTCATCCTCATTTCTCAATTCTCAATCCTCAATCCTCAGTCCACAATCCTCAATCCTCAATCTCCAATGCTCAATACTCAACCTTCAATCCACAATCCTCAATTCGCAATCCTCAATCCTCAATCCTCAATCCTCAATCCTCAATCCTCAATCGTCAGTCTTCAATCCTCAATACTCAATCTTCAATCCTCAATCCTCAATCCTCAATCCTCAACCCTCATTCTTCAATCCTCAATACCCAATCCTCAATCCTCAATCTTTAATCCTCAATCCTCAATCCTCAATTCTCAATTCTCAATCCTCAGTCCTCAGTCCTCAAACCTCAATCCTCAACCCTCATCCCTCATCCACAATCCTCAATCCTCAATCTTCAATCCTCAATCCTCAGTCCTCAATACTCAATCTTCAATCCTCGATCCTCAATCCTCAATCCTCAATCCTCAATCCTCGATCCTCAATCTTCAATCCTCAGTCCCAAATCCTCAATCTTCAATCCTCAATCCTCAACCCTCAATCTTCAATCCTCATTACTCAACCTTCAATCCTCAATTCTCAATCCTCAATCCTCAATCCTCATTCTTCAATCCTCAATACCCAATCCTCAATCTTCAATCCTCAATACTCAATCTTCAATCCTCAGTCCTCAATTCTCAATCCTCAATCCTCAATCCTCAATCCTCAATCCTCATTCCTCAAACCTCAATCGTCAACCCACAGTTCTCATCCTCATTTCTCAATTCTCAATCCTCAATCCTCAGTCCACAATCCTCAATCCTCAATCTCCAATGCTCAATCCTCAATCTTCAATCATCAATATTCAATCTTCAATCCTCAATCCTCAATCCTCAATCCTCAACCCTCAATGTTCAATCCGCAATACCCAATCCTCAATCTTCAATCCTCAATCCTCAATCCTCAATCCTCAATCCTCAATCCTCAATCCTCGGTCCTCAATCCTCAATCCTCAATCCTCAATCCTCAATCCTCAATCTTCAATCCTCAAGACTCAATCTTCAATCCTCGATCCTCAATACTCAATCCTCAATCCTCAATCCTCAATCGTCAGTCTTCAATCCTCAATACTCAATCTTCAATCCTCAATCCTCAATCTTCAATCCTCAATACACAATCATCAATCATCAATCCTCAATCCTCAATTCGCTATCCTCAATCCTCAATCCTCAGACCTCAAGCATCAATACTCAACCCTCAGTCCTCGTCCTCAACCCACAACCCTCAATCCACAATCCTCAATCTTCATTCATCAATATTCAACTTTCAATCCTCAATCCTCAATCCTCAATCCTCAATCCTCAATCCTCAATCCTCAACGTTCAATCCTCAATACCCAATCCTCAATCTTCAATCTTCAATCCTCAGTCCTCAATCCTAAATCCTCAATCCTCAATCCTCTGTCCTCAAACCTCAATCCTGAATCCTCAACCAGGAATCCTCAATCTTCAGCCCTCAGTCCTCAACAATCAGTTGTCAATCCTCAATCCTCAATAGAATATCATCAATTCACAGTTTTCAATACTCAATACTCAATCTGCAATCTTCAAATCTCTATCCACAAACATCAATCCTCATCACTCAACCCTCAACACTCAGTCCCCAATCCTCAATATTCAATCCTCAACCTTCAATCCTCAATACTCAATCTTCAATCCTCAATCCTCAATCCTCAATCCTCAACCTCAATCCTCAATCCTCCATCCTCAATCGTCAATCTTCAAGCCTCAATACTCAATCTTCAATCCTCAATCCTCAATCCTCAATGCTCAATCTTCATTCTTCAATCCTCAATACCCAATCGTCAATATTCAAACCTCAATCCTCGATCCTCAATCCTCAATCCTCAATCCTCAATCCTCAATCCTCAAACCTCAATCCTCAACCGTCAGTCCTCGTCCTCAAACCTCAACCCTCAGTCCTCAATCCTCAATCTTCAATCATCAATACTCAATCTTCAATCCTCAATAATCAATCCTCAATCCTCAATCCTCAATCCTCAATAATCAACGCACAACCCTCAACCATCAATCCTCAATACTCAACCATCAATCCTCAAATCTCAACACTCAATAGAGAATCATGAATTCTCATGTTTCAATACTCAATCCACAATATTCAATAATCAAATCTCAATCCTCAATCATCAATTCTCAACACTCAATCCTCATCACTCAGTCCTCTCTCTTCAATCGACCATCCTCAATCCTCAATCCTCAAGCGTCAATCCTCAATCCTCAATCCTCAACCCTCAATCCTTAGCCCTCAAACCTCAATCCCGAATCCTCAATCGTGAATCCTCTATCTTCAGCCATCAGTCCTCAACAATCAATTGTCGATCCTCAATCCTCAATAGAATATCCTCAACTCACAGTTTTCAATACTCAATCCCCATTCTTCAATCTTCAAATCTCAATCTACAAATATCAATTCTCATAACTCAACCCTCAACACTCAGTCCTCAATCTTCAATCCTCAATCCTCAATACCTAATCTTCAATCCGCGATACTCAATCTTCAATCATCAATCCTCAATTCTCAATCCTCAATCCTCAATCCTCAATCCTCAACCCTCAATCCTCAATCCTCAATCCTCAATAATCAACGCACAACCCTCAACCATCAATCCTCAATACTCAGCCATCAATCCTCAATTCTCAATACTCGATAGTATATCCTGTATTCTCATGGTTCAGTACTCAGTCCACAATATTCAATAATCAAATCTCAATCCTCAAACATCAATTCTCAATACTAAATCCTCAACACTCAGTCCTCTCTCTCCAATCCTCTATCCTCAATCCTCAATCCTCAAGCGTCAATCCTCAATCCTCAATCCTCAACCCTCAATCCTCAGTCCTCAAACCTCAATCCCGGATCCTCAATCCTGAATCCTCAACATTCAGCCCTCAGTCCTGAACAATCAGTTGTCAATCCTCAATCCTCAATAGAATATCATCAATTCACAGTTTTCAATACTCAATACTCAATCTGCAATCTTCAAATCTCTATCCACAATCATCAATTCTCATCACTCAAACCTCAACACTCAGTCCCCAATCCTCAATCTTCAATCCTCAATCCTCAATCCTCAATCCACAGTCCTCAATCTTCAATCCTCAATACTCAATCTTCAATCCGCAATCCTCAATCCTCAATCCTCACACCTCAAGCATCAATACTCAACCCTGAGTCGTCGTCCTCAACCCACAACCCTCAATCAACAATCCTCAATCTTCATTCATCAATATTCAACTTTCAATCCTCAATCCTCAACCCTCAATCCTCAATCCTCAATCCCCAACGTTCAATCCTAAATACCCAATCCTCAATCTTCAATCCTCAATCGTCAGTCCTCAATCCTCAATCCTCAATCCTCAATCCTCTGTCCTCAAATCTCAATCCTGTATCCTCAATACTGAATCCTCAATCTTCAGCCCTCAGTCCTCAACAATCAGTTGTCAATCCTCAATCCTCAATAGAATATCATCAATTCACAGTTTTCAATACTCAATACTCACTCTGCAATCTTCAAATCTCTATCCACAAACATCAATCCTCATCACTCAACCCTCAACACTCAGTCCCCAATCCTCAATATTCAATCCTCAACCTTCAATCCTCAATACTCAATCGTCAATCTTCAATCCTCAATACTCAATCTTCAATCCTCAATACTCAACCCTCAATCCTCAATCTTCATTCTTCAATCCTCAATACCCAATCCTCAATATTCAAACCTCAATCCTCGATCCGCCATCCTCAATCCTCAATCCTCAATCCTCAATCCTCAAACCTCAATCCTCAACCGTCAGTCCTCGTCCTCAAACCTCAACCCTCAATCCTTAATCCTCAATATTCGATCATCAATACTCAATCTTTAATCCTCACTAATCAATCCTCAATCTTCAATCCTCAATTCTCAATAATCAACGCACAACCCTCAACCATCAATCCTCCATACTCAACCATCAATCCTCAAATCTCAATACTCAATAGAATATCCTGAATTCTCATGGTTCAATACTCAATCCACAATTTCAATAATCAAATCTCAATCCTCAAACATCAATCCTCAACACTCAATCCTCAACACTCGGTCTTCTCTCTTCAATCCTCCATCCTCAATCCTCTATCCTCAAGCGTCAATCCTCAATCTTCAATCCTCCATACTCAATCTTCAATCCTCAATCCTCAGTCCTCAAACCTCAATTCTGAATCCTCAATCCTGAATCCACAATCTTCGGCCCTCAGTCCTCAACAGTCAGTTGTCAATCCTCAATCCTCAATAGAATATCCTCAATTCACAGTTTTCAATACACAATACTCAATCTGCAATCTTCAAACCTCTATCCACAAACATAAATTCTCTTAACTCAACCCTCAAAGCTCAGTCCTCAATGTTCAATCCTCTATCCTCAATCCTCAGTCCACAGTCCTCAAACCTCAATCCTCAATCCTCATCCCTCATCCACAATCCTCAATACTCAATCTTCAATCCTCAATCCTCAGTCCTCAATACTCAATCTTCAATCTTCGATCCTCAATCCTCAATCCTCAATCCTCAATCCTCGATCCTCAATCTTCAATCCTCAGTCCCAAATCCTCAATCTTCAATCCTCAATCCTCAACCATCAATCTTCAATCCTCATTACTCAATATTCAATCCTCAATTCTCAATCCTCAATCCTCAATCTTCAATCCTCAATCCTCAATCCACAATTCTCAATCCTCAATCCTCAATCCTCAGACCTCAAACATCAATACACAACCCTCAGTCCTTGTCCTCAATCCACAACCCTCAATCCTCAATCCTCAATCTTCAATCATCAATATTCAATCTTCAATCCTCAATCCTCAATCCTCAATCCTCAATCCTCAACCCTCAATGTTCAATCCGCAATTCCCAATCCTCAATCTTCAATCCTCAATCCTCAATCCTCAATCCTCAATCCTCAATCCTCAATCCTCGGTCCTCAATCCTCAATCCTCAATCCTCAATCCTCAATCCTCAATCTTCAATCCTCAAAACTCAATCTTCAATCCTCGATCCTCAATACTCAATCCTCAATCCTCAATCCTCAATCGTCAGTCTTCAATCCTCAATACTCAATCTTCAAACATCAATCCTCAATCCTCAATCCTCAATCCTCATTCATCAATCCTCAATACCCAATCCTCAATCTTCAATCCTCAATCCTCAATCCTCAATTCTCAATCCTCAGTCCTCAGTCCTCAGTCCTCAAACCTCAATCCTCAACCCTCAGCCCTCATCCTCAATCCTCAATCCTCAACCCTCAATCCTCAATCTTCAATCCTCGATACTCAATCTTCAATCCTCAATCCTCAGTCCTCAAACCTCAATTCTGAATCCTCAATCCTGAATCCTCTATCTTCGGCCCTCAGTCCTCAACAGTCAGTTGTCAATCCTCAATCCTCAATAGAATATCCTCAATTCACAGTTTTCAATACACAATACTCAAACTGCAATCTTCAAACCTCTATCAACAAACATCGATTCTCATCACTCAACCCTCAACGCTCAGTCCTCAATGTTCAATCCTCAATCCTCAATCCTCAATCCTCAATCCTCAATCCTCAACCCTCAATGTTCAATCCGCAATACCCAATCCACAATCTTCAATCCTCAATCCCCAATCCTCAATCCTCAATCCTCAATCCTCAGTCCTCAATCCTCAATCCTCAATCCTCAATCCTCAATCCTCAGTCCTCAATACTCAATCTACAATCCTCGATCCTCAATCCTCAATCCTCAATCCTCAATCCTCGATCCTCAATCTTCAATCCTCAGTCCCAAATCCTCAATCTTCAATCCTCAATCCTCAGCCCTCAATCTTCAATCCTCATTACTCAATCTTCAATCCTCAATTCTCAATCCTCTATCCTCAATCCTCATTCTTCAATCCTCAATACCCAATCCTCAATCTTCAATCCTCAATCGTCAATCCACAAGTTTCAATCCTCAATCCTCAATCCTCAGACCTCAAACATCAATACACAACCCTCAGTCCTTGTCCTCAATCCACAACCCTCAATCCTCAATCCTCAATCTTCAATCATCAATATTCAATCTTCAATCCTCAATCCTCAATCCTCAATCCTCAACCCTCAATGTTCAATCCGCAATACCCAATCCTCAATGTTCAATCCTCAATCCTCAATCCTCAATCCTCAATCCTCAATCCTCAATCTTCAATCCTCAATCCTCAGTCCTCAATACTCAATCTTCAATCCACAATCCTCAATCCTCAATCATCAGTCTTCAATCCTCAATACTCAATCTTCAATCCTCAATCCTCAATCCTCAATCCTCAATCCTCATTCTTCAATCCTCAATACCCAATCCTCAATCCTCAATCTTTAATCCTCAATCCTCAATCCTCAATTCTCAATCCTCAATCCTCAGTCCTCAGTCCTCAAACCTCAATCCTCAACCCTCATCCCTCATCCACAATCCTCAATACTCAATCTTCAATCCTCAATCCTCAGTCCTCAATACTCAATCTTCAATCCTCGATCCTCAATCCTCAATCCTCAATCCTCAATCCTCGATCCTCAATCTTCAATCCTCAGTCCCAAATCCTCAATCTTCAATCCTCAATCCTCAACCATCAATCTTCAATCCTCATTACTCAATATTCAATCCTCAATTCTCAATCCTCAATCCTCAATCTTCAATCCTCAATCCTCAATCCACAATTCTCAATCCTCAATCCTCAATCCTCAGACCTCAAACATCAATACACAACCCTCAGTCCTTGTCCTCAATCCACAACCCTCAATCCTCAATCCTCAATCTTCAATCATCAATATTCAATCTTCAATCCTCAATCCTCAATCCTCAATCCTCAATCCTCAACCCTCAATGTTCAATCCGCAATTCCCAATCCTCAATCTTCAATCCTCAATCCTCAATCCTCAATCCTCAATCCTCAATCCTCAATCCTCGGTCCTCAATCCTCAATCCTCAATCCTCAATCCTCAATCCTCAATCTTCAATCCTCAAGACTCAATCTTCAATCCTCGATCCTCAATACTCAATCCTCAATCCTCAATCCTCAATCGTCAGTCTTCAATCCTCAATACTCAATCTTCAAACATCAATCCTCAATCCTCAATCCTCAATCCTCATTCATCAATCCTCAATACCCAATCCTCAATCTTCAATCCTCAATCCTCAATCCTCAATTCTCAATCCTCAGTCCTCAGTCCTCAGTCCTCAAACCTCAATCCTCAACCCTCAGCCCTCATCCTCAATCCTCAATCCTCAACCCTCAATCCTCAATCTTCAATCCTCGATACTCAATCTTCAATCCTCAATCCTCAGTCCTCAAACCTCAATTCTGAATCCTCAATCCTGAATCCTCTATCTTCGGCCCTCAGTCCTCAACAGTCAGTTGTCAATCCTCAATCCTCAATAGAATATCCTCAATTCACAGTTTTCAATACACAATACTCAAACTGCAATCTTCAAACCTCTATCAACAAACATCGATTCTCATCACTCAACCCTCAACGCTCAGTCCTCAATGTTCAATCCTCAATCCTCAATCCTCAATCCTCAATCCTCAATCCTCAACCCTCAATGTTCAATCCGCAATACCCAATCCACAATCTTCAATCCTCAATCCCCAATCCTCAATCCTCAATCCTCAATCCTCAGTCCTCAATCCTCAATCCTCAATCCTCAATCCTCAATCCTCAGTCCTCAATACTCAATCTACAATCCTCGATCCTCAATCCTCAATCCTCAATCCTCAATCCTCGATCCTCAATCTTCAATCCTCAGTCCCAAATCCTCAATCTTCAATCCTCAATCCTCAGCCCTCAATCTTCAATCCTCATTACTCAATCTTCAATCCTCAATTCTCAATCCTCTATCCTCAATCCTCATTCTTCAATCCTCAATACCCAATCCTCAATCTTCAATCCTCAATCGTCAATCCACAAGTTTCAATCCTCAATCCTCAATCCTCAGACCTCAAACATCAATACACAACCCTCAGTCCTTGTCCTCAATCCACAACCCTCAATCCTCAATCCTCAATCTTCAATCATCAATATTCAATCTTCAATCCTCAATCCTCAATCCTCAATCCTCAACCCTCAATGTTCAATCCGCAATACCCAATCCTCAATGTTCAATCCTCAATCCTCAATCCTCAATCCTCAATCCTCAATCCTCAATCTTCAATCCTCAATCCTCAGTCCTCAATACTCAATCTTCAATCCACAATCCTCAATCCTCAATCATCAGTCTTCAATCCTCAATACTCAATCTTCAATCCTCAATCCTCAATCCTCAATCCTCAATCCTCATTCTTCAATCCTCAATACCCAATCCTCAATCCTCAATCTTTAATCCTCAATCCTCAATCCTCAATTCTCAATCCTCAATCCTCAGTCCTCAGTCCTCAAACCTCAATCCTCAACCCTCATCCCTCATCCACAATCCTCAATACTCAATCTTCAATCCTCAATCCTCAGTCCTCAATACTCAATCTTCAATCCTCGATCCTCAATCCTCAATCCTCAATCCTCAATCCTCGATCCTCAATCTTCAATCCTCAGTCCCAAATGCTCAATCTTCAATCCTCAATCCTCAACCATCAATCTTCAATCCTCATTACTCAATATTCAATCCTCAATTCTCAATCCTCAATCCTCAATCTTCAATCCTCAATCCTCAATCCACAATTCTCAATCCTCAATCCTCAATCCTCAGACCTCAAACATCAATACACAACCCTCAGTCCTTGTCCTCAATCCACAACCCTCAATCCTCAATCCTCAATCTTCAATCATCAATATTCAATCTTCAATCCTCAATCCTCAATCCTCAATCCTCAATCCTCAACCCTCAATGTTCAATCCGCAATTCCCAATCCTCAATCTTCAATCCTCAATCCTCAATCCTCAATCCTCAATCCTCAATCCTCAATCCTCGGTCCTCAATCCTCAATCCTCAATCCTCAATCCTCAATCCTCAATCTTCAATCCTCAAGACTCAATCTTCAATCCTCGATCCTCAATACTCAATCCTCAATCCTCAATCCTCAATCGTCAGTCTTCAATCCTCAATACTCAATCTTCAAACATCAATCCTCAATCCTCAATCCTCAATCCTCATTCATCAATCCTCAATACCCAATCCTCAATCTTCAATCCTCAATCCTCAATCCTCAATTCTCAATCCTCAGTCCTCAGTCCTCAGTCCTCAAACCTCAATCCTCAACCCTCAGCCCTCATCGTCAATCCTCAATCCTCAACCCTCAGTCCTCAATCTTCAATCCTCGATACTCAATCTTCAATCCTCAATCCTCAGTCCTCAAACCTCAATTCTGAATCCTCAATCCTGAATCCTCTATCTTCGGCCCTCAGTCCTCAACAGTCAGTTGTCAATTCTCAATCCTCAATAGAATATCCTCAATTCACAGTTTTCAATACACAATACTCAAACTGCAATCTTCAAACCTCTATCAACAAACATCGATTCTCATCACTCAACCCTCAACGCTCAGTCCTCAATGTTCAATCCTCAATCCTCAATCCTCAATCCTCAATCCTCAATCCTCAACCCTCAATGTTCAATCCGCAATACCCAATCCACAATCTTCAATCCTCAATCCCCAATCCTCAATCCTCAATCCTCAATCCTCAGTCCTCAATCCTCAATCCTCAATCCTCAATCCTCAATCCTCAGTCCTCAATACTCAATCTACAATCCTCGATCCTCAATCCTCAATCCTCAATCCTCAATCCTCGATCCTCAATCTTCAATCCTCAGTCCCAAATCCTCAATCTTCAATCCTCAATCCTCAGCCCTCAATCTTCAATCCTCATTACTCAATCTTCAATCCTCAATTCTCAGTCCTCTATCCTCAATCCTCATTCTTCAATCCTCAATACCCAATCCTCAATCTTCAATCCTCAATCGTCAATCCACAAGTTTCAATCCTCAATCCTCAATCCTCAGACCTCAAACATCAATACACAACCCTCAGTCCTTGTCCTCAATCCACAACCCTCAATCCTCAATCCTCAATCTTCAATCATCAATATTCAATCTTCAATCCTCAATCCTCAATCCTCAATCCTCAACCCTCAATGTTCAATCCGCAATACCCAATCCTCAATGTTCAATCCTCAATCCTCAATCCTCAATCCTCAATCCTCAATCCTCAATCTTCAATCCTCAATCCTCAGTCCTCAATACTCAATCTTCAATCCACAATCCTCAATCCTCAATCATCAGTCTTCAATCCTCAATACTCAATCTTCAATCCTCAATCCTCAATCCTCAATCCTCAATCCTCATTCTTCAATCCTCAATACCCAATCCTCAATCCTCAATCTTTAATCCTCAATCCTCAATCCTCAATTCTCAATCCTCAATCCTCAGTCCTCAGTCCTCAAACCTCAATCCTCAACCCTCATCCCTCATCCACAATCCTCAATACTCAATCTTCAATCCTCAATCCTCAGTCCTCAATACTCAATCTTCAATCCTCGATCCTCAATCCTCAATCCTCAATCCTCAATCCTCGATCCTCAATCTTCAATCCTCAGTCCCAAATCCTCAATCTTCAATCCTCAATCCTCAACCATCAATCTTCAATCCTCATTACTCAATATTCAATCCTCAATTCTCAATCCTCAATCCTCAATCTTCAATCCTCAATCCTCAATCCACAATTCTCAATCCTCAATCCTCAATCCTCAGACCTCAAACATCAATACACAACCCTCAGTCCTTGTCCTCAATCCACAACCCTCAATCCTCAATCCTCAATCTTCAATCATCAATATTCAATCTTCAATCCTCAATCCTCAATCCTCAATCCTCAATCCTCAACCCTCAATGTTCAATCCGCAATTCCCAATCCTCAATCTTCAATCCTCAATCCTCAATCCTCAATCCTCAATCCTCAATCCTCAATCCTCGGTCCTCAATCCTCAATCCTCAATCCTCAATCCTCAATCCTCAATCTTCAATCCTCAAGACTCAATCTTCAATCCTCGATCCTCAATACTCAATCCTCAATCCTCAATCCTCAATCGTCAGTCTTCAATCCTCAATACTCAATCTTCAAACATCAATCCTCAATCCTCAATCCTCAATCCTCATTCATCAATCCTCAATACCCAATCCTCAATCTTCAATCCTCAATCCTCAATCCTCAATTCTCAATCCTCAGTCCTCAGTCCTCAGTCCTCAAACCTCAATCCTCAACCCTCAGCCCTCATCGTCAATCCTCAATCCTCAACCCTCAGTCCTCAATCTTCAATCCTCGATACTCAATCTTCAATCCTCAATCCTCAGTCCTCAAACCTCAATTCTGAATCCTCAATCCTGAATCCTCTATCTTCGGCCCTCAGTCCTCAACAGTCAGTTGTCAATTCTCAATCCTCAATAGAATATCCTCAATTCACAGTTTTCAATACACAATACTCAAACTGCAATCTTCAAACCTCTATCAACAAACATCGATTCTCATCACTCAACCCTCAACGCTCAGTCCTCAATGTTCAATCCTCAATCCTCAATCCTCAACCTCAATCCTCAATCCTCCATCCTCAATCGTCAATCTTCAATCCTCAATACTCAATCTTCAATCCTCAATCCTCAATCCTCAATGCTCAATCTTCATTCTTCAATCCTCAATACCCAATCGTCAATATTCAAACCTCAATCCTCGACACTCAATCCTCAATCCTCAATCCTCAATCCTCAATCCTCAATGCTCAATCTTCATTCTTCAATCCTCAATACCCAATCGTCAATATTCAAACCTGAATCCTCGACCCTCAATCCTCAATCCTCAATCCTCAATAGAGTATCCTGAATTCTCATGTTTCAATACTCAATCCACAATATTCAATAATCAAATCTCAATCCTCAATCATCAATTCTCAACACTCAATCCTCAACACTCAGTCCTCTCTCTTCAATCGACAATCCTCAATCCTCAATCCTCAAGCGTCAATCCTCAATCCTCAATCCTCAACCCTCAATCCTTAGTCCTCAAACCTCAATCCCGAATCCTCAATCCTGAATCGTCTATCTTCAGCCCTCAGTCCTCAACAATCAATTGTCGATCCTCAATCCTCAATAGAATATCCTCAACTCACAGTTTTCAATACTCAATCCCCATTCTTCAATCTTCAAATCTCAATCCACAAATATCAATTCTCATAACTCAACCCTCAACACTCAGTCCTCAATCTTCAATCCTCAATCCTCAATACCTAATCTTCAATCCGCGATACTCAATCTTCAATCATCAATCCTCAATTCTCAATCCTCAATCCTCAATCCTCAATCCTCAACCCTCAATCCTCAATCCTCAATCCTCTGTCCTCAAACCTCAATCCTGTATCCTCAATACTGAATCCTCAATCTTCAGCCCGCAGTCCTCAACAATCAGTTGTCAAACCTCAATCCTGAATAGAATGTCATCAATTCACAGTTTCCAATACTCAATACTCAATCTGCAATCTTCAAATCTCTATCCACAAACATCAATTCGCATCACTCATCCCTCAACACTCAGTCCCCAATCCTCAATATTCAATCCTCAATCCTCAATCCTCAATCCACAATCCTCAACCTTCAATCCTCAATACTCAATCTTCAATCCTCAATCCTCAATCCTCAATCCTCAAATCTCAATCCTCGATCGCCAACCATCAATCCTCAATACTCAATCTTCAATCCTCAATCCTCAATCCTCAATCCTCAGTCCTCATTCTTCAATCCTCAATCTTCAAACATCTATACTCAATCTTCAATCCTCAATCCTCAATCTTCAATCCTCAATCCTCAATTCTCACTCCTCGATACTCAATCCTCAATCGTCAATCCTCAATCCGCAATCCTCAATCATCAATCCTCAATCCTCAATCCTCACTCATCAATCCTCAATCTTCAATCCTCAACACTCAATCTTCAATCCTCAATCCTCAATCCTCAATCCTCAATGCTCAATCCTCAATCCTCAGTCCTCAATCCTCAACCCTCAATCTTCAATTCTCAATACTCAATCTGCAATCCTCAATCCTCAATCCTCAATCCTCAATCCTCATTCTTCAATCCTCAATACCCAATCCTCAATACCCAATCCTCAATCTTCAATCCTCAATCCTCAATCCTCAATTCTCAATCCTCAATCCTTAATCCGCAGACCTCAATCCTCAATCATCAATCCTCAATACTCAATCTTCAATCCTCAATCCCCAATCCTCAATCCTCAATCCTCATTCTTCAATCCTCAACACCCAATCCTCAATCTTCAATCCTCAATCCTCAATCCTCATTTCTCAATCCTCAATCCTCAATCCTCAGACCTCAAATATCAATATTCAACGCTCAGTCCTCGTCCGCAATCCACAACACTCAATCCTCAATCCTCGATCTTCAATCATCAATATTCAATCTTCAATCCTCAATCCTCAATCCTCAATCCTCAATCATCAATCCTCAACCTTCAATCCTCAATCCTCAATCCTCAATCCTCAATCCTCAATCCTCAATCCTCAATCCTCAATCATCAACCTTCAATCCGCAATCCTCAATCCTCAATCCTCAATCCTGAATCCTCAATCTTCAGTCCTCAACACTCAATATTCAATCCTCAATCCTCAATCTTCAATACTCAATACTCAATCTTCAATCCTCAATCCTCAATACTCAATCCTCAATCCTCATTCTTCAATCCTCAATACCCAATCCTCAATCTTCAATCCTCAATCCTCAATTCGCTAACCTCAATCCTCAATCCTCAGACCTCAAGCATCAATACTCAACCCTCAGTCCTCGTCCTCAACCGACAACCCTCAATCCACAATCCTCAATCTTCATTCTTCAATATTCAACTTTCAATCCTCAATCCTCAATCCTCAATCCTCAATCCTCAATCCTCAACGTTCAATCCTCAATACCCAATCCTCAATCTTCAATCCTCAATCCTCAGTCCTCAATCCTCAATCCTCAATCCTCTGCCCTCAAACCTCAATCCTGAATCCTCAACCATGAATCCTCAATCTTCAGCCCTCAGGCCTCAACAATCAGTTGTCAATCCTCAATCCTCAATAGAATATCATCAATTCACAGTTTTCAATACTCAATACTCACTCTGCAATCTTCAAATCTCTATCCACAAACATCAATCCTCATCACTCAACCCTCAACACTCAGTCCCCAATCCTCAATATTCAATCCTCAACCTTCAATCCTCAATACTCAATCGTCAATCTTCAATCCTCAATACTCAATCTTCAATCCTCAATACTCAACCCTCAATCCTCAATCTTCATTCTTCAATCCTCAATACCCAATCCTCAATATTCAAACCTCAATCCTCGATCCTCAATCCTCAATCCTCAATCCTCAATCCTCAATCCTCAAACCTCAATCCTCAACCGTCAGTCCTCGTCCTCAAACCTCAACCCTCAATCCTTAATCCTCAATCTTCAATCATCAATACTCAATCTTCAATCCTCACTAATCAATCCTCAATCTTCAATCCTCAATCCTCAATAATCAACGCACAACACTCATCCATCAATCCTCCATACTCAACCATCAATCCTCAAATCTCAATACTCAATAGAATATCCTGAATTCTCATGGTTCAATACACAATCCACAATTTCAATAATCAAATCTCAATCCTCAAACATCAATTCTCAACACTCAATCCTCAACACTCGGTCCTCTCTCTTCAATCCTCCATCCTCAATCCTCTATCCTCAATCCTCGATCCTCAATCTTCAATCCTCAGTCCCAAATCCTCAATCTTCAATCCTCAATCCTCAACCATCAATCTTCAATCCTCATTACTCAATATTCAATCCTCAATTCTCAATCCTCAATCCTCAATCTTCAATCCTCAATCCTCAATCCACAATTCTCAATCCTCAATCCTCAATCCTCAGACCTCAAACATCAATACACAACCCTCAGTCCTTGTCCTCAATCCACAACCCTCAATCCTCAATCCTCAATCTTCAATCATCAATATTCAATCTTCAATCCTCAATCCTCAATCCTCAATCCTCAATCCTCAACCCTCAATGTTCAATCCGCAATTCCCAATCCTCAATCTTCAATCCTCAATCCTCTATCCTCAATCCTCAATCCTCAATCCTCAATCCTCGATCCTCAATACTCAATCCTCAATCCTCAATCCTCAATCGTCAGTCTTCAATCCTCAATACTCAATCTTCAAACATCAATCCTCAATCCTCAATCCTCAATCCTCATTCATCAATCCTCAATACCCAATCCTCAATCTTCAATCCTCAATCCTCAATCCTCAATTCTCAATCCTCAGTCCTCAGTCCTCAGTCCTCAAACCTCAATCCTCAATCCTCAACCCTCAGTCCTCAATCTTCAATCCTCGATACTCAATCTTCAATCCTCAATCCTCAGTCCTCAAACCTCAATTCTGAATCCTCAATCCTGAATCCTCTATCTTCGGCCCTCAGTCCTCAACAGTCAGTTGTCAATTCTCAATCCTCAATAGAATATCCTCAATTCACAGTTTTCAATACACAATACTCAAACTGCAATCTTCAAACCTCTATCAACAAACATCGATTCTCATCACTCAACCCTCAACGCTCAGTCCTCAATGTTCAATCCTCAATCCTCAATCCTCAATCCTCAATCCTCAATCCTCAACCCTCAATGTTCAATCCGCAATACCCAATCCACAATCTTCAATCCTCAATCCCCAATCCTCAATCCTCAATCCTCAATCCTCAGTCCTCAATCCTCATTCTTCAATCCTCAATACCAAATCCTCAATCCTCAATCCTCAATCCTCAATCCTCAATCTTCAATCCTCAAGACTCAATCCTCAATCCTCAATCCTCAATCCTCAATCCTCGGTCCTCAATCCTCAATCCTCAATCCTCAATCCTCAATCCTCAATCTTCAATCCTCAAGACTCAATCTTCAATTCTCAGTCCTCAATCCTCAATCCTCAATCCTTAATCCTCAATCCTCAATCCTCATTCTTCAATCCTCAATACCCAATCCTCAATACTCAATCTTCAATCTTCAACCGTCAGTCCTCGTCCTCAAACCTCAACCCTCAATCCTCAATCCTCAATCTTCAATCATCAATGCTCAATCCTCAATCTTCAACCCTCAACCATCAATCCTCAATACGTAACCATCAATCCTCAATTCTCAATACTCAATAGAATATCCTGAATTCTCATGGTTCAATACTCAATCCACAGTATTCAATAATCAAATCTCAATCCACAAACAACAATTCTCATCACTCAACCCTCAACACTGAGTCCTCAATCTCCGATCCTCAATACCCTATCCTCAATCTTCAATCCTCAATACTCAATCTTCAATCCTCAGTCCTCAATTCTCAATCCTCAATCCTCAATCCTCAATCCTCAATCCTCATTCCTCAAACCTCAATCGTCAACCCACAGTTCTCATCCTCATTTCTCAATTCTCAATCCTCAATCCTCAGTCCACAATCCTCAATCCTCAATCTCCAATGCTCAATACTCAACCTTCAATCCACAATCCTCAATTCTCAATCCTCAATCCTCAATCCTCAATCCTCAATCCTCAATCCTCAATCGTCAGTCTTCAATCCTCAATACTCAATCTTCAATCCTCAATCCTCAATCCTCAATCCTCAACCCTCATTCTTCAATCCTCAATACCCAATCCTCAATCCTCAATCTTTAATCCTCAATCCTCAATCCTCAATTCTCAATTCTCAATCCTCAGTCCTCAGTCCTCAAACCTCAATCCTCAACCCTCATCCCTCATCCACAATCCTCAATCCTCAATCTTCAATCCTCAATCCTCAGTCCTCAATACTCAATCTTCAATCCTCGATCCTCAATCCTCAATCCTCAATCCTCAATCCTCGATCCTCAATCTTCAATCCTCAGTCCCAAATCCTCAATCTTCAATCCTCAATCCTCAACCCTCAATCTTCAATCCTCATTACTCAATCTTCAATCCTCAATTCTCAATCCTCAATCCTCAATCCTCATTCTTCAATCCTCAATACCCAATCCTCAATCTTCAATCCTCAATACTCAATCTTCAATCCTCAGTCCTCAATTCTCAATCCTCAATCCTCAATCCTCAATCCTCAATCCTCATTCCTCAAACCTCAATCGTCAACCCACAGTTCTCATCCTCATTTCTCAATTCTCAATCCTCAATCCTCAGTCCACAATCCTCAATCCTCAATCTCCAATGCTCAATACTCAATCTTCAATCATCAATATTCAATCTTCAATCCTCAATCCTCAATCCTCAATCCTCAATCCTCAACCCTCAATGTTCAATCCGCAATACAAAATCCTCAATGTTCAATCCTCAATCCTCAATCCTCAATCCTCAATCCTCAATCCTCAATCCTCAATCCTCAATCCTCAGTCCTCAATACTCAATCTTCAATCCTCGATCCTCAATCCTCAATCCTCAATCCTCAATCTTCAATCCTCAATCCTCAGCCCTCAATCTTCAATCCTCATTACTCAATCTTCAATCCTCAATTCTCAATCCTCTATCCTCAATCCTCATTCTTCAATCCTCAATACCCAATCCTCAATCTTCAATCCTCAATCGTCAATCCACAATTTTCAATCCTCAATCCTCCATCCTCAGACCTCAAACATCAATACACAACCCTCAGTCCTTGTCCTCAATCCACAACCCTCAATCCTCAATCCTCAATCTTCAATCATCAATATTCAATCTTCAATCCTCAATCCTCAATCCTCAATCCTCAACCCTCAATGTTCAATCCGCAATTCCCAATCCTCAATCTTCAATCCTCAATCCTCTATCCTCAATCCTCAATCCTCAATCCTCAATCCTCGATCCTCAATACTCAATCCTCAATCCTCAATCCTCAATCGTCAGTCTTCAATCCTCAATACTCAATCTTCAAACATCAATCCTCAATCCTCAATCCTCAATCCTCATTCATCAATCCTCAATACCCAATCCTCAATCTTCAATCCTCAATCCTCAATCCTCAATTCTCAATCCTCAGTCCTCAGTCCTCAGTCCTCAAACCTCAATCCTCAATCCTCAACCCTCAGTCCTCAATCTTCAATCCTCGATACTCAATCTTCAATCCTCAATCCTCAGTCCTCAAACCTCAATTCTGAATCCTCAATCCTGAATCCTCTATCTTCGGCCCTCAGTCCTCAACAGTCAGTTGTCAATTCTCAATCCTCAATAGAATATCCTCAATTCACAGTTTTCAATACACAATACTCAAACTGCAATCTTCAAACCTCTATCAACAAACATCGATTCTCATCACTCAACCCTCAACGCTCAGTCCTCAATGTTCAATCCTCAATCCTCAATCCTCAATCCTCAATCCTCAATCCTCAACCCTCAATGTTCAATCCGCAATACCCAATCCACAATCTTCAATCCTCAATCCCCAATCCTCAATCCTCAATCCTCAATCCTCAGTCCTCAATCCTCATTCTTCAATCCTCAATACCAAATCCTCAATCCTCAATCCTCAATCCTCAATCCTCAATCTTCAATCCTCAAGACTCAATCCTCAATCCTCAATCCTCAATCCTCAATCCTCGGTCCTCAATCCTCAATCCTCAATCCTCAATCCTCAATCCTCAATCTTCAATCCTCAAGACTCAATCTTCAATTCTCAGTCCTCAATCCTCAATCCTCAATCCTTAATCCTCAATCCTCAATCCTCATTCTTCAATCCTCAATACCCAATCCTCAATACTCAATCTTCAATCTTCAACCGTCAGTCCTCGTCCTCAAACCTCAACCCTCAATCCTCAATCCTCAATCTTCAATCATCAATGCTCAATCCTCAATCTTCAACCCTCAACCATCAATCCTCAATACGTAACCATCAATCCTCAATTCTCAATACTCAATAGAATATCCTGAATTCTCATGGTTCAATACTCAATCCACAGTATTCAATAATCAAATCTCAATCCACAAACAACAATTCTCATCACTCAACCCTCAACACTGAGTCCTCAATCTCCGATCCTCAATACCCTATCCTCAATCTTCAATCCTCAATACTCAATCTTCAATCCTCAGTCCTCAATTCTCAATCCTCAATCCTCAATCCTCAATCCTCAATCCTCATTCCTCAAACCTCAATCGTCAACCCACAGTTCTCATCCTCATTTCTCAATTCTCAATCCTCAATCCTCAGTCCACAATCCTCAATCCTCAATCTCCAATGCTCAATACTCAACCTTCAATCCACAATCCTCAATTCTCAATCCTCAATCCTCAATCCTCAATCCTCAATCCTCAATCCTCAATCGTCAGTCTTCAATCCTCAATACTCAATCTTCAATCCTCAATCCTCAATCCTCAATCCTCAACCCTCATTCTTCAATCCTCAATACCCAATCCTCAATCCTCAATCTTTAATCCTCAATCCTCAATCCTCAATTCTCAATTCTCAATCCTCAGTCCTCAGTCCTCAAACCTCAATCCTCAACCCTCATCCCTCATCCACAATCCTCAATCCTCAATCTTCAATCCTCAATCCTCAGTCCTCAATACTCAATCTTCAATCCTCGATCCTCAATCCTCAATCCTCAATCCTCAATCCTCGATCCTCAATCTTCAATCCTCAGTCCCAAATCCTCAATCTTCAATCCTCAATCCTCAACCCTCAATCTTCAATCCTCATTACTCAATCTTCAATCCTCAATTCTCAATCCTCAATCCTCAATCCTCATTCTTCAATCCTCAATACCCAATCCTCAATCTTCAATCCTCAATACTCAATCTTCAATCCTCAGTCCTCAATTCTCAATCCTCAATCCTCAATCCTCAATCCTCAATCCTCATTCCTCAAACCTCAATCGTCAACCCACAGTTCTCATCCTCATTTCTCAATTCTCAATCCTCAATCCTCAGTCCACAATCCTCAATCCTCAATCTCCAATGCTCAATACTCAATCTTCAATCATCAATATTCAATCTTCAATCCTCAATCCTCAATCCTCAATCCTCAATCCTCAACCCTCAATGTTCAATCCGCAATACAAAATCCTCAATGTTCAATCCTCAATCCTCAATCCTCAATCCTCAATCCTCAATCCTCAATCCTCAATCCTCAATCCTCAGTCCTCAATACTCAATCTTCAATCCTCGATCCTCAATCCTCAATCCTCAATCCTCAATCTTCAATCCTCAATCCTCAGCCCTCAATCTTCAATCCTCATTACTCAATCTTCAATCCTCAATTCTCAATCCTCTATCCTCAATCCTCATTCTTCAATCCTCAATACCCAATCCTCAATCTTCAATCCTCAATCGTCAATCCACAATTTTCAATCCTCAATCCTCCATCCTCAGACCTCAAACATCAATACACAACCCTCAGTCCTTGTCCTCAATCCACAACCCTCAATCCTCAATCCTCAATCTTCAATCATCAATATTCAATCTTCAATCCTCAATCCTCAATCCTCAATCCTCAACCCTCAATGTTCAATCCGCAATACCCAATCCTCAATGTTCAATCCACAATCCTCAATCCTCAATCCTCAATCCTCAATCCTCAATCTTCAATCCTCAATCCTCAGTCCTCAATACTCAATCTTCAATCCACAATCCTCAATCCTCAATCATCAGTCTTCAATCCTCAATACTCAATCTTCAATCCTCAATCCTCAATCCTCAATCCTCAATCCTCATTCTTCAATCCTCAATACCCAATCCTCAATCCTCAATCTTTAATCCTCAATCCTCAATCCTCAATTCTCAATCCTCAATCCTCAGTCCTCAGTCCTCAAACCTCAATCCTCAACCCTCATCCCTCATCCACAATCCTCAATACTCAATCTTCAATCCTCAATCCTCAGTCCTCAATACTCAATCTTCAATCCTCGATCCTCAATCCTCAATCCTCAATCCTCAATCCTCGATCATCAATCTTCAATCCTCAGTCCCAAATCCTCAATCTTCAATCCTCAATCCTCAACCATCAATCTTCAATCCTCATTACTCAATATTCAATCCTCAATTCTCAATCCTCAATCCTCAATCTTCAATCCTCAATCCTCAATCCACAATTCTCAATCCTCAATCCTCAATCCTCAGACCTCAAACATCAATACACAACCCTCAGTCCTTGTCCTCAATCCACAACCCTCAATCCTCAATCCTCAATCTTCAATCATCAATATTCAATCTTCAATCCTCAATCCTCAATCCTCAATCCTCAATCCTCAACCCTCAATGTTCAATCCGCAATTCCCAATCCTCAATCTTCAATCCTCAATCCTCAATCCTCAATCCTCAATCCACAATCCTCAATCCTCGGTCCTCAATCCTCAATCCTCAATCCTCAATCCTCAATCCTCAATCTTCAATCCTCAAAACTCAATCTTCAATCCTCGATCCTCAATACTCAATCCTCAATCCTCAATCCTCAATCGTCAGTCTTCAATCCTCAATACTCAATCTTCAAACATCAATCCTCAATCCTCAATCCTCAGTCCTCATTCATCAATCCTCAATACCCAATCCTCAATCTTCAATCCTCAATCCTCAATCCTCAATTCTCAATCCTCAGTCCTCAGTCCTCAGTCCTCAAACCTCAATTCTGAATCCTCAATCCTGAATCCTCTATCTTCGGCCCTCAGTCCTCAACAGTCAGTTGTCAATCCTCAATCCTCAATAGAATATCCTCAATTCACAGTTTTCAATAAACAATACTCAAACTGCAATCTTCAAACCTCTATCAACAAACATCGATTCTCATCACTCAACCCTCAACGCTCAGTCCTCAATGTTCAATCCTCAATCCTCAATCCTCAATCCTCAATCCTCAATCCTCAACCCTCAATGTTCAATCCGCAATACCCAATCCACAATCTTCAATCCTCAATCCCCAATCCTCAATCCTCAATCCTCAATCCTCAGTCCTCAATCCTCAATCCTCAATCCTCAATCCTCAATCCTCAGTCCTCAATACTCAATCTTCAATCCTCGATCCTCAATCCTCAATCCTCAATCCTCAATCCTCGATCCTCAATCTTCAATCCTCAGTCCCAAATCCTCAATCTTCAATCCTCAATCCTCAGCCCTCAATCTTCAATCCTCATTACTCAATCTTCAATCCTCAATTCTCAATCCTCTATCCTCAATCCTCATTCTTCAATCCTCAATACCAAATCCTCAATCTTCAATCCTCAATCGTCAATCCACAATTTTCAATCCTCAATCCTCAATCCTCAGACCTCAAACATCAATACACAACCCTCAGTCCTTGTCCTCAATCCACAACCCTCAATCCTCAATCCTCAATCTTCAATCATCAATATTCAATCTTCAATCCTCAATCCTCAATCCTCAATCCTCAATCCTCAACCCTCAATGTTCAATCCGCAATACCCAATCCTCAATGTTCAATCCTCAATCCTCAATCCTCAATCCTCAATCCTCAATCCTCAATCCTCAATCTTCAATCCTCAATCCTCAGTCCTCAATACTCAATCTTCAATCCACAATCCTCAATCCTCAATCATCAGTCTTCAATCCTCAATACTCAATCTTCAATCCTCAATCCTCAATCCTCAATCCTCAATCCTCATTCCTCAAACCTCAATCCTCAGCCCTCAGTCCTCATCCTCAATTCTCAATTCTCAATCCTCAAACTTCAATCCTCAATCTTCAATCCTCAATCCTCAATCCTCAATCCTCAATCCTCAATCTTCAATCCTCAATCCTCAATCCTCAATCTTCAATCCTCAACCGTCGGTCCTCGTCCTCAATTCTCAACCCTCAATCGTCAACCCACAGTTCTCATCCTGATTTCTCAATTCTCAATCCTCAATCCTCAGTCCACAATCCTCAATCCTCAATCTCCAATGCTCAATCCTCAATCTTCAATCATCAATATTCAATCTTCAATCCTCAATCCTCAATCCTCAATCCTCAATCCTCAACCCTCAATGTTCAATCCGCAATACAAAATCCTCAATGTTCAATCCTCAATCCTCAATCCTCAATCCTCAATCCTCAATCCTCAATCCTCAATCCTCAATCCTCAATCCTCAATCCTCAATCCTCAATCCTCAGTCCTCAATACTCAATCTTCAATCCTCGATCCTCAATCCTCAATCCTCAATCCTCAATCCTCGATCCTCAATCTTCAATCCTCAGTCCCAAATCCTCAATCTTCAATCCTCAATCCTCAGCCCTCAATCTTCAATCCTCATTACTCAATCTTCAATCCTCAATTCTCAATCCTCTATCCTCAATCCTCATTCTTCAATCCTCAATACCCAATCCTCAATCTTCAATCCTCAATCGTCAATCCACAATTTTCAATCCTCAATCCTCCATCCTCAGACCTCAAACATCAATACACAACCCTCAGTCCTTGTCCTCAATCCACAACCCTCAATCCTCAATCCTCAATCTTCAATCATCAATATTCAATCTTCAATCCTCAATCCTCAATCCTCAATCCTCAACCCTCAATGTTCAATCCGCAATACCCAATCCTCAATGTTCAATCCACAATCCTCAATCCTCAATCCTCAATCCTCAATCCTCAATCTTCAATCCTCAATCCTCAGTCCTCAATACTCAATCTTCAATCCACAATCCTCAATCCTCAATCATCAGTCTTCAATCCTCAATACTCAATCTTCAATCCTCAATCCTCAATCCTCAATCCTCAATCCTCATTCTTCAATCCTCAATACCCAATCCTCAATCCTCAATCTTTAATCCTCAATCCTCAATCCTCAATTCTCAATCCTCAATCCTCAGTCCTCAGTCCTCAAACCTCAATCCTCAACCCTCATCCCTCATCCACAATCCTCAATACTCAATCTTCAATCCTCAATCCTCAGTCCTCAATACTCAATGTTCAATCCTCGATCCTCAATCCTCAATCCTCAATCCTCAATCCTCGATCCTCAATCTTCAATCCTCAGTCCCAAATCCTCAATCTTCAATCCTCAATCCTCAACCATCAATCTTCAATCCTCATTACTCAATATTCAATCCTCAATTCTCAATCCTCAATCCTCAATCTTCAATCCTCAATCCTCAATCCACAATTCTCAATCCTCAATCCTCAATCCTCAGACCTCAAACATCAATACACAACCCTCAGTCCTTGTCCTCAATCCACAACCCTCAATCCTCAATCCTCAATCTTCAATCATCAATATTCAATCTTCAATCCTCAATCCTCAATCCTCAATCCTCAATCCTCAACCCTCAATGTTCAATCCGCAATTCCCAATCCTCAATCTTCAATCCTCAATCCTCAATCCTCAATCCTCAATCCACAATCCTCAATCCTCGGTCCTCAATCCTCAATCCTCAATCCTCAATCCTCAATCCTCAATCTTCAATCCTCAAAACTCAATCTTCAATCCTCGATCCTCAATACTCAATCCTCAATCCTCAATCCTCAATCGTCAGTCTTCAATCCTCAATACTCAATCTTCAAACATCAATCCTCAATCCTCAATCCTCAGTCCTCATTCATCAATCCTCAATACCCAATCCTCAATCTTCAATCCTCAATCCTCAATCCTCAATTCTCAATCCTCAGCCCTCAGTCCTCAGTCCTCAAACCTCAATCCTCAACCCTCAGCCCTCATCCTCAATCCTCAATCCTCAACCCTCAATCCTCAATCTTCAATCCTCGATACTCAATCTTCAATCCTCAATCCTCAGTCCTCAAACCTCAATTCTGAATCCTCAATCCTGAATTCTCTATCTTCGGCCCTCAGTCCTCAACAGTCAGTTGTCAATCCTCAATCCTCAATAGAATATCCTCAATTCACAGTTTTCAATACACAATACTCAAACTGCAATCTTCAAACCTCTATCAACAAACATCGATTCTCATCACTCAACCCTCAACGCTCAGTCCTCAATGTTCAATCCTCAATCCTCAATCCTCAATCCTCAATCCTCAATCCTCAACCCTCAATGTTCAATCCGCAATACCCAATCCACAATCTTCAATCCTCAATCCCCAATCCTCAATCCTCAATCCTCAATCCTCAGTCCTCAATCCTCAATCCTCAATCCTCAATCCTCAATCCTCAGTCCTCAATACTCAATCTTCAATCCTCGATCCTCAATCCTCAATCCTCAATCCTCAATCCTCGATCCTCAATCTTCAATCCTCAGTCCCAAATCCTCAATCTTCAATCCTCAATCCTCAGCCCTCAATCTTCAATCCTCATTACTCAATCTTCAATCCTCAATTCTCAATCCTCTATCCTCAATCCTCATTCTTCAATCCTCAATACCAAATCCTCAATCTTCAATCCTCAATCGTCAATCCACAATTTTCAATCCTCAATCCTCAATCCTCAGACCTCAAACATCAATACACAACCCTCAGTCCTTGTCCTCAATCCACAACCCTCAATCCTCAATCCTCAATCTTCAATCATCAATATTCAATCTTCAATCCTCAATCCTCAATCCTCAATCCTCAATCCTCAACCCTCAATGTTCAATCCGCAATACCCAATCCTCAATGTTCAATCCTCAATCCTCAATCCTCAATCCTCAATCCTCAATCCTCAATCCTCAATCTTCAATCCTCAATCCTCAGTCCTCAATACTCAATCTTCAATCCACAATCCTCAATCCTCAATCATCAGTCTTCAATCCTCAATACTCAATCTTCAATCCTCAATCCTCAATCCTCAATCCTCAATCCTCATTCCTCAAACCTCAATCCTCAGCCCTCAGTCCTCATCCTCAATTCTCAATTCTCAATCCTCAAACTTCAATCCTCAATCTTCAATCCTCAATCCTCAATCCTCAATCCTCAATCCTCAATCTTCAATCCTCAATCCTCAATCCTCAATCTTCAATCCTCAACCGTCGGTCCTCGTCCTCAATTCTCAACCCTCAATCGTCAACCCACAGTTCTCATCCTCATTTCTCAATTCTCAATCCTCAATCCTCAGTCCACAATCCTCAATCCTCAATCTCCAATGCTCAATCCTCAATCTTCAATCATCAATATTCAATCTTCAATCCTCAATCCTCAATCCTCAATCCTCAATCCTCAACCCTCAATGTTCAATCCGCAATACAAAATCCTCAATGTTCAATCCTCAATCCTCAATCCTCAATCCTCAATCCTCAATCCTCAATCCTCAATCCTCAATCCTCAATCCTCAATCCTCAATCCTCAATCCTCAGTCCTCAATACTCAATCTTCAATCCTCGATCCTCAATCCTCAATCCTCAATCCTCAATCCTCGATCCTCAATCTTCAATCCTCAGTCCCAAATCCTCAATCTTCAATCCTCAATCCTCAGCCCCTCAATCTTCAATCCTCATTACTCAATCTTCAATCCTCAATTCTCAATCCTCAATCCTCAATCCTCAATTCTCAATCCTCAGTCCTCAGTCCTCAGTCCTCAAACCTCAATCCTCAACCCTCAGCCCTCATCCTCAATCCTCAATCCTCAACCCTCAATCGTCAATCTTCAATCCTCGATACTCAATCTTCAATCCTCAATCCTCAGTCCTCAAACCTCAATTCTGAATCCTCAATCCTGAATCCTCTATCTTCGGCCCTCAGTCCTCAACAGTCAGTTGTCAATCCTCAATCCTCAATAGAATATCCTCAATTCACAGTTTTCAATTCACAATACTCAAACTGCAATCTTCAAACCTCTATCAACAAACATCGATTCTCATCACTCAACCCTCAACGCTCAGTCCTCAATGTTCAATCCTCAATCCTCAATCCTCAATCCTCAATCCTCAATCCTCAACCCTCAATGTTCAATCCGCAATACCGAATCCACAATCTTCAATCCTCAATCCCCAATCCTCAATCCTCAATCCTCAATCCTCAGTCCTCAATCCTCAATCCTCAATCCTCAATCCTCAATCCTCAGTCCTCAATACTCAATCTTCAATCCTCGATCCTCAATCCTCAATCCTCAATCCTCAATCCTCGATCCTCAATCTTCAATCCTCAGTCCCAAATCCTCAATCTTCAATCCTCAATCCTCAGCCCTCAATCTTCAATCCTCATTACTCAATCTTCAATCCTCAATTCTCAATCCTCTATCCTCAATCCTCATTCTTCAATCCTCAATACCCAATCCTCAATCTTCAATCCTCAATCGTCAATCCACAAGTTTCAATCCTCAATCCTCAATCCTCAGACCTCAAACATCAATACACAACCCTCAGTCCTTTTCCTCAATCCACAACCCTCAATCCTCAATCCCCAATCTTCAATCATCAATATTCAATCTTCAATCCTCAATCCTCAATCCTCAATCCTCAACCCTCAGTGTTCAATCCGCAATACCCAATCCTCAATCCTCAATCCTCAATCCTCAATCCTCAATCCTCAATCCTCAATCTTCAATCCTCAATCCTCAGTCCTCAATACTCAATCTTCAATCCACAATCCTCAATCCTCAATCATCAGTCTTCAATCCTCAATACTCAATCTTCTATCCTCAATCCTCAATCCTCAATCCTCAATCCTCATTCTTCAATCCTCAATACCCAATCCTCAATCCTCAATCTTTAATCCTCAATCCTCAATCCTCAATTCTCAATCCTCAATCCTCAGTCCTCAGTCCTCAAACCTCAATCCTCAACCCTCATCCCTCATCCACAATCCTCAATACTCAATCTTCAATCCTCAATCCTCAGTCCTCAATACTCAATCTTCAATCCTCGATCCTCAATCCTCAATCCTCAATCCTCAATCCTCGATCCTCAATCTTCAATCCTCAGTCCCAAATCCTCAATCTTCAATCCTCAATCCTCAACCATCAATCTTCAATCCTCATTACTCAATATTCAATCCTCAATTCTCAATCCTCAATCCTCAATCTTCAATCCTCAATCCTCAATCCACAATTCTCAATCCTCAATCCTCAATCCTCAGACCTCAAACATCAATACACAACCCTCAGTCCTTGTCCTCAATCCACAACCCTCAATCCTCAATCCTCAATCTTCAATCATCAATATTCAATCTTCAATCCTCAATCCTCAATCCTCAATCCTCAATCCTCAACCCTCAATGTTCAATCCGCAATTCCCAATCCTCAATCTTCAATCCTCAATCCTCAATCCTCAATCCTCAATCCTCAATCCTCAATCCTCGGTCCTCAATCCTCAATCCTCAATCCTCAATCCTCAATCCTCAATCTTCAATCCTCAAGACTCTATCTTCAATCCTCGATCCTCAATACTCAATCCTCAAGCCTCAATCCTCAATCGTCAGTCTTCAATCCTCAATACTCAATCTTCAAACATCAATCCTCAATCCTCAATCCTCAATCCTCATTCATCAATCCTCAATACCCAATCCTCAATCTTCAATCCTCAATCCTCAATCCTCAATTCTCAATCCTCAGTCCTCAGTCCTCAGTCCTCAAACCTCAATCCTCAACCCTCAGCCCTCATCCTCAATCCTCAATCCTCAACCCTCAATCCTCAATCTTCAATCCTCGATACTCAATCTTCAATCCTCAATCCTCAGTCCTCAAACCTCAATTCTGAATCCTCAATCCTGAATCCTCTATCTTCGGCCCTCAGTCCTCAACAGTCAGTTGTCAATTCTCAATCCTCAATAGAATATCCTCAATTCACAGTTTTCAATACACAATACTCAAACTGCAATCTTCAAACCTCTATCAACAAACATCGATTCTCATCACTCAACCCTCAACGCTCAGTCCTCAATGTTCAATCCTCAATCCTCAATCCTCAATCCTCAATCCTCAATCCTCAACCCTCAATGTTCAATCCGCAATACCCAATCCACAATCTTCAATCCTCAATCCCCAATCCTCAATCCTCAATCCTCAATCCTCAGTCCTCAATCCTCATTCTTCAATCCTCAATACCAAATCCTCAATCTTCAATCCTCAATCCTCAATCCTCAATTCTCGATCCTCAATCCTCGATCCTCACACCTCAAACATTAATACTCAACCCTCACTCCTCGTCCTCAATCCACAACCCTCAATCCTCAATCCTCAATCCTCAATCATCAATATACAATCTTCAGTCCTCAATCGTCAATACTGAATCCTCAATCCTCAATCCTCAATGTTCAATCCGCGATACCCAGTCCTCAATGTTCAATCCTCAATCCTCAATCCTCAATCCTCAATCCTCAACAATCAACGCACAACTCTCAACCATCAATCCTCAATCCTCAATCCTCAACCTTCAATCCTCAATCCTCAATCCTCAATCCTCAATCCTCAATCCTCAATCCTCAATCCTCAATCCTCAATCCTCAATCCTCAATCCTCAACATTCAATCCTCAATCCTCAATCCTCAATCCTCAATCCTCAATCTTCAATCCTCAAGACTCAATCTTCAATCCTCAAACCTCAATGTTCAATCCTCAATCCTCAATCCTCAATCCTCAATCCTCAACAATCAACGCACAACTCTCAACGATCAATCCTCAATCCTCTATCCTCAACCTTCAATCCTCAATCCTCAATCCTCAATCCTCAATCCTCAATCCTCAATACTCAATCCTCAACATTCAATCCTCAATCCTCAATCCTCAATCCTCAATCCTCAATCTTCAATCCTCAACACTCAATCTTCAATCCTCAATCCTCAATCTTCAATCCTCAATACCCAATCATCAATCATCAATCCTCAATCCTCAATTCGCTATCCTCAATCCTCAATCCTCAGACCTCAAGCATCAATACTCAACCCTCAGTCCTCGTCCTCAACCCACAACCCTCAATCCACAATCCTCAATCTTCATTCATCAATATTCAACTTTCAATCCTCAATCCTCAATCCTCAATCCTCAATCCTCAATCCTCAATCCTCAACGTTCAATCCTCAATACCCAATCCTCAATCTTCAATCTTCAATCCTCAGTCCTCAATCCTAAATCCTCAATCCTCAATCCTCTGTCCTCAAACCTCAATCCTGAATCCTCAACCAGGAATCCTCAATCTTCAGCCCTCAGTCCTCAACAATCAGTTGTCAATCCTCAATCCTCAATAGAATATCATCAATTCACAGTTTTCAATACTCAATACTCAATCTGCAATCTTCAAATCTCTATCCACAAACATCAATCCTCATCACTCAACCCTCAACACTCAGTCCCCAATCCTCAATATTCAATCCCCAACCTTCAATCCTCAATACTCAATCTTCAATCCTCAATCCTCAATCCTCAATCCTCAACCTCAATCCTCAATCCTCCACCCTCAATCGTCAATCTTCAATCCTCAATACTCAATCTTCAATCCTCAATCCTCAATCCTCAATGCTCAATCTTCATTCTTCAATCCTCAATACCCAATCGTCAATATTCAAACCTCAATCCTCGATCCTCAATCCTCAATCCTCAATCCTCAATCCTCAATCCTCAAACCTCAATCCTCAACCGTCAGTCCTCGTCCTCAAACCTCAACCCTCAGTCCTCAATCCTCAATCTTCAATCATCAATACTCAATCTTCAATCCTCAATAATCAATCCTCAATCCTCAATCCTCAATCCTCAATAATCAACGCACAACCCTCAACCATCAATCCTCAATACTCAACCATCAATCCTCAAATCTCAACACTCAATAGAGAATCATGAATTCTCATGTTTCAATACTCAATCCACAATATTCAATAATCAAATCTCAATCCTCAATCATCAATTCTCAACACTCAATCCTCATCACTCAGTCCTCTCTCTTCAATCGACCATCCTCAATCCTCAATCCTCAAGCGTCAATCCTCAATCCTCAATCCTCAACCCTCAGTCCTTAGCCCTCAAACCTCAATCCCGAATCCTCAATCGTGAATCCTCTATCTTCAGCCATCAGTCCTCAACAATCAATTGTCGATCCTCAATCCTCAATAGAATATCCTCAACTCACAGTTTTCAATACTCAATCCCCATTCTTCAATCTTCAAATCTCAATCCACAAATATCAATTCTCATAACTCAACCCTCAACACTCAGTCCTCAATCTTCAATCCTCAATCCTCAATACCTAATCTTCAATCCGCGAAACTCAATCTTCAATCATCAATCCTCAATTCTCAATCCTCAATCCTCAATCCTCAATCCTCAACCCTCAATCCTCAATCCTCAATCCTCAATAATCAACGCACAACCCTCAACCATCAATCCTCAATACTCAGCCATCAATCCTCAATTCTCAATACTCGATAGTATATCCTGTATTCTCATGGTTCAGTACTCAGTCCACAATATTCAATAATCAAATCTCAATCCTCAAACATCAATTCTCAATACTAAATCCTCAACACTCAGTCCTCTCTCTCCAATCCTCTATCCTCAATCCTCAATCCTCAAGCGTCAATCCTCAATCCTCAATCCTCAACCCTCAATCCTCAACCCTCAGTGTTCAATCCGCAATACCCAATCCTCAATCCTCAATCCTCAATCCTCAATCCTCAATCCTCAATCTTCAATCCTCAATCCTCAGTCCTCAATACTCAATCTTCAATCCACAATCCTCAATCCTCAATCATCAGTCTTCAATCCTCAATACTCAATCTTCTATCCTCAATCCTCAATCCTCAATCCTCAATCCTCATTCTTCAATCCTCAATACCCAATCCTCAATCCTCAATCTTTAATCCTCAATCCTCAATCCTCAATTCTCAATCCTCAATCCTCAGTCCTCAGTCCTCAAACCTCAATCCTCAACCCTCATCCCTCATCCACAATCCTCAATACTCAATCTTCAATCCTCAATCCTCAGTCCTCAATACTCAATCTTCAATCCTCGATCCTCAATCCTCAATCCTCAATCCTCAATCCTCGATCCTCAATCTTCAATCCTCAGTCCCAAATCCTCAATCTTCAATCCTCAATCCTCAACCATCAATCTTCAATCCTCATTACTCAATATTCAATCCTCAATTCTCAATCCTCAATCCTCAATCTTCAATCCTCAATCCTCAATCCACAATTCTCAATCCTCAATCCTCAATCCTCAGACCTCAAACATCAATACACAACCCTCAGTCCTTGTCCTCAATCCACAACCCTCAATCCTCAATCCTCAATCTTCAATCATCAATATTCAATCTTCAATCCTCAATCCTCAATCTTCAATCCTCAATCCTCAACCCTCAATGTTCAATCCGCAATTCCCAATCCTCAATCTTCAATCCTCAATCCTCAATCCTCAATCCTCAATCCTCAATCCTCAATCCTCGGTCCTCAATCCTCAATCCTCAATCCTCAATCCTCAATCCTCAATCTTCAATCCTCAAGGCTCTATCTTCAATCCTCGATCCTCAATACTCAATCCTCAATCCTCAATCCTCAATCGTCAGTCTTCAATCCTCAATACTCAATCTTCAAACATCAATCCTCAATCCTCAATCCTCAATCCTCATTCATCAATCCTCAATACCCAATCCTCAATCTTCAATCCTCAATCCTCAATCCTCAATTCTCAATCCTCAGTCCTCAGTCCTCAGTCCTCAAACCTCAATCCTCAACCCTCAGCCCTCATCCTCAATCCTCAATCCTCAACCCTCAATCCTCAATCTTCAATCCTCGATACTCAATCTTCAATCCTCAATCCTCAGTCCTCAAACCTCAATTCTGAATCCTCAATCCTGAATCCTCTATCTTCGGCCCTCAGTCCTCAACAGTCAGTTGTCAATTCTCAATCCTCAATAGAATATCCTCAATTCACAGTTTTCAATACACAATACTCAAACTGCAATCTTCAAACCTCTATCAACAAACATCGATTCTCATCACTCAAGCCTCAACGCTCAGTCCTCAATGTTCAATCCTCAATCCTCAATCCTCAATCCTCAATCCTCAATCCTCAACCCTCAATGTTCAATCCGCAATACCCAATCCACAATCTTCAATCCTCAATCCCCAATCCTCAATCCTCAATCCTCAATCCTCAGTCCTCAATCCTCATTCTTCAATCCTCAATACCAAATCCTCAATCTTCAATCCTCAATCCTCAATCCTCAATTCTCGGTCCTCAATCCTCGATCCTCACACCTCAAACATTAATACTCAACCCTCACTCCTCGTCCTCAATCCACAACCCTCAATCCTCAATCCTCAATCCTCAATCATCAATATACAATCTTCAGTCCTCAATCCTCAATACTGAATCCTCAATCCTCAATCCTCAATGTTCAATCCGCGATACCCAGTCCTCAATGTTCAATCCTCAATCCTCAATCCTCAATCCTCAATCCTCAACAATCAACGCACAACTCTCAACCATCAATCCTCAATCCTCAATCCTCAACCTTCAATCCTCAATCCTCAATCCTCAATCCTCAATCCTCAATCCTCAATCCTCAATCCTCAACATTCAATCCTCAATCCTCAATCCTCAATCCTCAATCCTCAATCTTCAATCCTCAACACTCAATCTTCAATCCTCAAACCTCAATGTTCAATCCTCAATCCTCAATCCTCAATCCTCAATCCTCAACAATCAACGCACAACTCTCAACGATCAATCCTCAATCCTCTATCCTCAACCTTCAATCCTCAATCCTCAATCCTCAATCCTCAATCCTCAATCCTCAATCCTCAATCGTCAATCCTCAATACTCAATCCTCAACATTCAATCCTCAATCCTCAATCCTCAATCCTCAATCCTCAATCTTCAATCCTCAACACTCAATCTTCAATCCTCAATCCTCAATCTTCAATCCTCAATACCCAATCATCAATCATCAATCCTCAATCCTCAATTCGCTATCCTCAATCCTCAATCCTCAGACCTCAAGCATCAATACTCAACCCTCAGTCCTCGTCCTCAACCCACAACCCTCAATCCACAATCCTCAATCTTCATTCATCAATATTCAACTTTCAATCCTCAATCCTCAATCCTCAATCCTCAATCCTCAATCCTCAATCCTCAACGTTCAATCCTCAATACCCAATCCTCAATCTTCAATCTTCAATCCTCAGTCCTCAATCCTAAATCCTCAATCCTCAATCCTCTGTCCTCAAACCTCAATCCTGAATCCTCAACCAGGAATCCTCAATCTTCAGCCCTCAGTCCTCAACAATCAGTTGTCAATCCTCAATCCTCAATAGAATATCATCAATTCACAGTTTTCAATACTCAATACTCAATCTGCAATCTTCAAATCTCTATCCACAAACATCAATCCTCATCACTCAACCCTCAACACTCAGTCCCCAATCCTCAATATTCAATCCCCAACCTTCAATCCTCAATACTCAATCTTCAATCCTCAATCCTCAATCCTCAATCCTCAACCTCAATCCTCAATCCTCCACCCTCAATCGTCAATCTTCAATCCTCAATACTCAATCTTCAATCCTCAATCCTCAATCCTCAATGCTCAATCTTCATTCTTCAATCCTCAATACCCAATCGTCAATATTCAAACCTCAATCCTCGATCCTCAATCCTCAATCCTCAATCCTCAATCCTCAATCCTCAAACCTCAATCCTCAACCGTCAGTCCTCGTCCTCAAACCTCAACCCTCAGTCCTCAATCCTCAATCTTCAATCATCAATACTCAATCTTCAATCCTCAATAATCAATCCTCAATCCTCAATCCTCAATCCTCAATAATCAACGCACAACCCTCAACCATCAATCCTCAATACTCAACCATCAATCCTCAAATCTCAACACTTAATAGAGAATCATGAATTCTCATGTTTCAATACTCAATCCACAATATTCAATAATCAAATCTCAATCCTCAATCATCAATTCTCAACACTCAATCCTCATCACTCAGTCCTCTCTCTTCAATCGACCATCCTCAATCCTCAATCCTCAAGCGTCAATCCTCAATCCTCAATCCTCAACCCTCAATCCTTAGCCCTCAAACCTCAATCCCGAATCCTCAATCGTGAATCCTCTGTCTTCAGCCATCAGTCCTCAACAATCAATTGTCGATCCTCAATCCTCAAAAGAATATCCTCAACTCACAGTTTTCAATACTCAATCCCCATTCTTCAATCTTCAAATCTCAATCCACAAATATCAATTCTCATAACTCAACCCTCAACACTCAGTCCTCAATCTTCAATCCTCGATCCTCAATACCTAATCTTCAATCCGCGATACTCAATCTTCAATCATCAATCCTCAATTCTCAATCCTCAATCCTCAATCCTCAATCCTCAACCCTCAATCCTCAATCCTCAATCCTCAATAATCAACGCACAACCCTCAACCATCAATCCTCAATACTCAGCCATCAATCCTCAATTCTCAATACTCGATAGTATATCCTGTATTCTCATGGTTCAGTACTCAGTCCACAATATTCAATAATCAAACCTCAATCCTCAAACATCAATTCTCAATACTAAATCCTCAACACTCAGTCCTCTCTCTCCAATCCTCTATCCTCAATCCTCAATCCTCAAGCGTCAATCCTCAATCCTCAATCCTCAACCCTCAATCCTCAGTCCTCAAACCTCAATCCCGGATCCTCAATCCTGAATCCTCAACATTCAGCCCTCAGTCCTGAACAATCAGTTGTCAATCCTCAATCCTCAATAGAATATCATCAATTCACAGTTTTCAATACTCAATACTCAATCTGCAATCTTCAAATCTCTATCCACAATCATCAATTCTCATCACTCAAACCTCAACACTCAGTCCCCAATCCTCAATCTTCAATCCTCAATCCTCAATCCTCAATCCACAGTCCTCAATCTTCAATCCTCAATACTCAATCTTCAATCCGCAATCCTCAATCCTCAATCCTCACACCTCAAGCATCAATACTCAACCCTGAGTCGTCGTCCTCAACCCACAACCCTCAATCAACAATCCTCAATCTTCATTCATCAATATTCAACTTTCAATCCTCAATCCTCAACCCTCAATCCTCAATCCTCAATCCCCAACGTTCAATCCTAAATACCCAATCCTCAATCTTCAATCCTCAATCGTCAGTCCTCAATCCTCAATCCTCAATCCTCAATCCTCTGTCCTCAAATCTCAATCCTGTATCCTCAATACTGAATCCTCAATCTTCAGCCCTCAGTCCTCAACAATCAGTTGTCAATCCTCAATCCTCAATAGAATATCATCAATTCACAGTTTTCAATACTCAATACTCACTCTGCAATCTTCAAATCTCTATCCACAAACATCAATCCTCATCACTCAACCCTCAACACTCAGTCCCCAATCCTCAATATTCAATCCTCAACCTTCAATCCTCAATACTCAATCGTCAATCTTCAATCCTCAATACTCAATCTTCAATCCTCAATACTCAACCCTCAATCCTCAATCTTCATTCTTCAATCCTCAATACCCAATCCTCAATATTCAAACCTCAATCCTCGATCCGCAATCCTCAATCCTCAATCCTCAATCCTCAATCCTCAAACCTCAATCCTCAACCGTCAGTCCTCGTCCTCAAACCTCAACCCTCAATCCTTAATCCTCAATCTTCGATCATCAATACTCAATCTTCAATCCTCACTAATCAATCCTCAATCTTCAATCCTCAATTCTCAATAATCAACGCACAACCCTCAACCATCAATCCTCCATACTCAACCATCAATCCTCAAATCTCAATACTCAATAGAATATCCAGAATTCTCATGGTTCAATACTCAATCCACAATTTCAATAATCAAATCTCAATCCTCAAACATCAATCCTCAACACTCAATCCTCAACACTCGGTCCTCTCTCTTCAATCCTCCATCCTCAATCCTCTATCCTCAAGCGTCAATCCTCAATCTTCAATCCTCCATACTCAATCTTCAATCCTCAATCCTCAGTCCTCAAACCTCAATTCTGAATCCTCAATCCTGAATCCTCAATCTTCGGCCCTCAGTCCTCAACAGTCAGTTGTCAATCCTCAATCCTCAATAGAATATCCTCAATTCACAGTTTTCAATACACAATACTCAATCTGCAATCTTCAAACCTCTATCCACAAACATAAATTCCCTTAACTCAACCCTCAAAGCTCAGTCCTCAATGTTCAATCCTCTATCCTCAATCCTCAGTCCTCAGTCCTCAAACCTCAATCCTCAACCCTCATCCCTCATCCACAATCCTCAATACTCAATCTTCAATCCTCAATCCTCAGTCCTCAATACTCAATCTTCAATCCTCGATCCTCAATCCTCAATCTTCAATCCTCATTACTCAATATTCAATCCTCAATCCTCAGTCCTCAATACTCAATCTTCAATCCTCGATCCTCAATCCTCAATCCTCAATCCTCAATCCTCAATCCTCAATCTTCAATCCTCAATCCTCAATCCACAATTCTCAATCCTCAATCCTCAATCCTCAGACCTCAAACATCAATACACAACCCTCAGTCCTTGTCCTCAATCCACAACCCTCAATCCTCAATCCTCAATCTACAATCATCAATATTCAATCTTCAATCCTCAATCCTCAATCCTCAATCCTCAATCCTCAACCCTCAATGTTCAATCCGCAATTCCCAATCCTCAATCTTCAATCCTCAATCCTCAATCCTCAATCCTCAATCCTCAATCCTCAATCCTCGGTCCTCAATCCTCAATCCTCAATCCTCAATCCTCAATCCTCAATCTTCAATCCTCAAAACTCAATCTTCAATCCTCGATCCTCAATACTCAATCCTCAATCCTCAATCCTCAATCGTCAGTCTTCTATCCTCAATACTCAATCTTCAAACATCAATCCTCAATCCTCAATCCTCAATCCTCATTCATCAATCCTCAATACCCAATCCTCAATCTTCAATCCTCAATCCTCAATCCTCAATTCTCAATCCTCAGTCCTCAGTCCTCAGTCCTCAAACCTCAATCCTCAACCCTCAGCCCTCATCCTCAATCCTCAATCCTCAACCCTCAATCCTCAATCTTCAATCCTCGATACTCAATCTTCAATCCTCAATCCTCAGTCCTCAAACCTCAATTCTGAATCCTCAATCCTGAATCCTCTATCTTCGGCCCTCAGTCCTCAACAGTCAGTTGTCAATCCTCAATCCTCAATAGAATATCCTCAATTCACAGTTTTCAATACACAATACTCAAACTGCAATCTTCAAACCTCTATCAACAAACATCGATTCTCATCACTCAACCCTCAACGCTCAGTCCTCAATGTTCAATCCTCAATCCTCAATCCTCAATCCTCAATCCTCAATCCTCAACCCTCAATGTTCAATCCGCAATACCCAATCCACAATCTTCAATCCTCAATCCCCAATCCTCAATCCTCAATCCTCAATCCTCAGTCCTCAATCCTCAATCCTCAATCCTCAATCCTCAATCCTCAGTCCTCAATACTCAATCTTCAATCCTCGATCCTCAATCCTCAATCCTCAATCCTCAATCCTCGATCCTCAATCTTCAATCCTCAGTCCCAAATCCTCAATCTTCAATCCTCAATCCTCAGCCCTCAATCTTCAATCCTCATTACTCAATCTTCAATCCTCAATTCTCAATCCTCTATCCTCAATCCTCATTCTTCAATCCTCAATACCCAATCCTCAATCTTCAATCCTCAATCGTCAATCCACAAGTTTCAATCCTCAATCCTCAATCCTCAGACCTCAAACATCAATACACAACCCTCAGTCCTTGTCCTCAATCCACAACCCTCAATCCTCAATCCTCAATCTTCAATCATCAATATTCAATCTTCAATCCTCAATCCTCAATCCTCAATCCTCAACCCTCAATGTTCAATCCGCAATACCCAATCCTCAATGTTCAATCCTCAATCCTCAATCCTCAATCCTCAATCCTCAATCCTCAATCTTCAATCCTCAATCCTCAGTCCTCAATACTCAATCTTCAATCCACAATCCTCAATCCTCAATCATCAGTCTTCAATCCTCAATACTCAATCTTCAATCCTCAATCCTCAATCCTCAATCCTCAATCCTCATTCTTCAATCCTCAATACCCAATCCTCAATCCTCAATCTTTAATCCTCAATCCTCAATCCTCAGTTCTCAATCCTCAATCCTCAGTCCTCAGTCCTCAAACCTCAATCCTCAACCCTCATCCCTCATCCACAATCCTCAATACTCAATCTTCAATCCTCAATCCTCAGTCCTCAATACTCAATCTTCAATCCTCGATCCTCAATCCTCAATCCTCAATCCTCAATCCTCGATCCTCAATCTTCAATCCTCAGTCCCAAATCCTCAATCTTCAATCCTCAATCCTCAACCATCAATCTTCAATCCTCATTACTCAATATTCAATCCTCAATTCTCAATCCTCAATCCTCAATCTTCAATCCTCAATCCTCAATCCACAATTCTCAATCCTCAATCCTCAATCCTCAGACCTCAAACATCAATACACAACCCTCAGTCCTTGTCCTCAATCCACAACCCTCAATCCTCAATCCTCAATCTTCAATCATCAATATTCAATCTTCAATCCTCAATCCTCAATCCTCAATCCTCAATCCTCAACCCTCAATGTTCAATCCGCAATTCCCAATCCTCAATCTTCAATCCTCAATCCTCAATCCTCAATCCTCAATCCTCAATCCTCAATCCTCGGTCCTCAATCCTCAATCCTCAATCCTCAATCCTCAATCCTCAATCTTCAATCCTCAAGACTCAATCTTCAATCCTCGATCCTCAATACTCAATCCTCAATCCTCAATCCTCAATCGTCAGTCTTCAATCCTCAATACTCAATCTTCAAACATCAATCCTCAATCCTCAATCCTCAATCCTCATTCATCAATCCTCAATACCCAATCCTCAATCTTCAATCCTCAATCCTCAATCCTCAATTCTCAATCCTCAGTCCTCAGTCCTCAGTCCTCAAACCTCAATCCTCAACCCTCAGCCCTCATCCTCAATCCTCAATCCTCAACCCTCAATCCTCAATCTTCAATCCTCGATACTCAATCTTCAATCCTCAATCCTCAGTCCTCAAACCTCAATTCTGAATCCTCAATCCTGAATCCTCTATCTTCGGCCCTCAGTCCTCAACAGTCAGTTGTCAATTCTCAATCCTCAATAGAATATCCTCAATTCACAGTTTTCAATACACAATACTCAAACTGCAATCTTCAAACCTCTATCAACAAACATCGATTCTCATCACTCAACCCTCAACGCTCAGTCCTCAATGTTCAATCCTCAATCCTCAATCCTCAATCCTCAATCCTCAATCCTCAACCCTCAATGTTCAATCCGCAATACCCAGTCCACAATCTTCAATCCTCAATCCCCAATCCTCAATCCTCAATCCTCAATCCTCAGTCCTCAATCCTCATTCTTCAATCCTCAATACCAAATCCTCAATCTTCAATCCTCAATCCTCAATCCTCAATTCTCGATCCTCAATCCTCGATCCTCACACCTCAAACATTAATACTCAACCCTCACTCCTCGTCCTCAATCCACAACCCTCAATCCTCAATCCTCAATCCTCAATCATCAATATACAATCTTCAGTCCTCAATCCTCAATACTGAATCCTCAATCCTCAATCCTCAATGTTCAATCCGCGATACCCAGTCCTCAATGTTCAATCCTCAATCCTCAATCCTCAATCCTCAATCCTCAACAATCAACGCACAACTCTCAACCATCAATCCTCAATCCTCAATCCTCAACCTTCAATCCTCAATCCTCAATCCTCAATCCTCAATCCTCAATCCTCAATCCTCAATCCTCAACATTCAATCCTCAATCCTCAATCCTCAATCCTCAATCCTCAATCTTCAATCCTCAACACTCAATCTTCAATCCTCAAACCTCAATGTTCAATCCTCAATCCTCAATCCTCAATCCTCAATCCTCAACAATCAACGCACAACTCTCAACGATCAATCCTCAATCCTCTATCCTCAACCTTCAATCCTCAATCCTCAATCCTCAATCCTCAATCCTCAATCCTCAATACTCAATCCTCAACATTCAATCCTCAATCCTCAATCCTCAATCCTCAATCCTCAATCTTCAATCCTCAACACTCAATCTTCAATCCTCAATCCTCAATCTTCAATCCTCAATACCCAATCATCAATCATCAATCCTCAATCCTCAATTCGCTATCCTCAATCCTCAATCCTCAGACCTCAAGCATCAATACTCAACCCTCAGTCCTCGTCCTCAACCCACAACCCTCAATCCACAATCCTCAATCTTCATTCATCAATATTCAACTTTCAATCCTCAATCCTCAATCCTCAATCCTCAATCCTCAATCCTCAATCCTCAACGTTCAATCCTCAATACCCAATCCTCAATCTTCAATCTTCAATCCTCAGTCCTCAATCCTAAATCCTCAATCCTCAATCCTCTGTCCTCAAACCTCAATCCTGAATCCTCAACCAGGAATCCTCAATCTTCAGCCCTCAGTCCTCAACAATCAGTTGTCAATCCTCAATCCTCAATAGAATATCATCAATTCACAGTTTTCAATACTCAATACTCAATCTGCAATCTTCAAATCTCTATCCACAAACATCAATCCTCATCACTCAACCCTCAACACTCAGTCCCCAATCCTCAATATTCAATCCTCAACCTTCAATCCTCAATACTCAATCTTCAATCCTCAATCCTCAATCCTCAATCCTCAACCTCAATCCTCAATCCTCCACCCTCAATCGTCAATCTTCAATCCTCAATACTCAATCTTCAATCCTCAATCCTCAATCCTCAATGCTCAATCTTCATTCTTCAATCCTCAATACCCAATCGTCAATATTCAAACCTCAATCCTCGATCCTCAATCCTCAATCCTCAATCCTCAATCCTCAATCCTCAAACCTCAATCCTCAACCGTCAGTCCTCGTCCTCAAACCTCAACCCTCAGTCCTCAATCCTCAATCTTCAATCATCAATACTCAATCTTCAATCCTCAATAATCAATCCTCAATCCTCAATCCTCAATCCTCAATAATCAACGCACAACCCTCAACCATCAATCCTCAATACTCAACCATCAATCCTCAAATCTCAACACTCAATAGAGAATCATGAATTCTCATGTTTCAATACTCAATCCACAATATTCAATAATCAAATCTCAATCCTCAATCATCAATTCTCAACACTCAATCCTCATCACTCAGTCCTCTCTCTTCAATCGACCATCCTCAATCCTCAATCCTCAAGCGTCAATCCTCAATCCTCAATCCTCAACCCTCAATCCTTAGCCCTCAAACCTCAATCCCGAATCCTCAATCGTGAATCCTCTATCTTCAGCCATCAGTCCTCAACAATCAATTGTCGATCCTCAATCCTCAATAGAATATCCTCAACTCACAGTTTTCAATACTCAATCCCCATTCTTCAATCTTCAAATCTCAATTCACAAATATCAATTCTCATAACTCAACCCTCAACACTCAGTCCTCAATCTTCAATCCTCAATCCTCAATACCTAATCTTCAATCCGCGATACTCAATCTTCAATCATCAATCCTCAATTCTCAATCCTCAATCCTCAATCCTCAATCCTCAACCCTCAATCCTCAATCTTCATTCTTCAATCCTCAATACCCAATCCTCAATATTCAAACCTCAATCCTCGATCCGCAATCCTCAATCCTCAATCCTCAATCCTCAATCCTCAAACCTCAATCCTCAACCGTCAGTCCTCGTCCTCAGACCTCAACCCTCAATCCTTAATCCTCAATCTTCGATCATCAATACTCAATCTTCAATCCTCACTAATCAATCCTCAATCTTCAATCCTCAATTCTCAATAATCAACGCACAACCCTCAACCATCAATCCTCCATACTCAACCATCAATCCTCAAATCTCAATACTCAATAGAATATCCTGAATTCTCATGGTTCAATACTCAATCCACAATTTCAATAATCAAATCTCAATCCTCAAACATCAATCCTCAACACTTAATCCTCAACACTCGGTCCTCTCTCTTCAATCCTCCATCCTCAATCCTCTATCCTCAAGCGTCAATCCTCAATCTTCAATCCTCCATACTCAATCTTCAATCCTCAATCCTCAGTCCTCAAACCTCAATTCTGATTCCTCAATCCTGAATCCTCAATCTTCGGCCCTCAGTCCTCAACAGTCAGTTGTCAATCCTCAATCCTCAATAGAATATCCTCAATTCACAGTTTTCAATACACAATACTCAATCTGCAATCTTCAAACCTCTATCCACAAACATAAATTCTCTTAACTCAACCCTCAAAGCTCAGTCCTCAATGTTCAATCCTCTATCCTCAATCCTCAATCCTCAATCGTCAACCTTCAATTCTCAATACTCAATCTTCAGTCCTCAATCCTCAATCTTCAATCATCAATATTCAATCTTCAATCCTCAATCCTCAATCCTCAATCCTCAATCCTCAACCCTCAATGTTCAATCCGCAATACCCAATCCACAATCTTCAATCCTCAATCCCCAATCCTCAATCCTCAATCCTCAATCCTCAGTCCTCAATCCTCATTCTTCAATCCTCAATACCAAATCCTCAATCTTCAATCCTCAATCCTCAATCCTCAATTCTCGATCCTCAATCCTCGATCCTCACACCTCAAACATTAATACTCAACCCTCACTCCTCGTCCTCAATCCACAACCCTCAATCCTCAATCCTCAATCTTCAATCATCAATATACAATATTCAGTCCTCAATCCTCAATACTCAATCCTCAATCCTTAATCCTCAATGTTCAATCCGCGATACCCAGTCCTCAATGTTCAATACTCAATCCTCAATCCTCAATCCTCAATCCTCAATAATCAACGCACAACTCTCAACCATCAATCCTCAATCCTCAATCCTCAACCTTCAATCCTCAATCCTCTATCCTCAATCCTCAATCCTCAATCCTCAATCCTCAATCCTCAACCTTCAATCCTCAATCCTCAATCCTCAATCCTCAATCCTCAATCTTCAATCCTCAACACTCAATCTTCAATCCTCAATCCTCAATCTTCAATACTTAATACTCAATCTTCTATCCTCGATCCTCAATACTCAATCCTCAATCCTCATTCTTCAATCCTCAATACCCAATCCTCAATCATCAATCCTCAATCCTCAATTCGCTATCCTCAATCCTCAATCCTCAGACCTCAAGCATCAATACTCAACCCTCAGTCCTCGTCCTCAACCCACAACCCTCAATCCACAATCCTCAATCTTCATTCATCAATATTCAACTTTCAATCCTCAATCCTCAATCCTCAATCCTCAATCCTCAATCCTCAACCGTCAGTCCTCGTCCTCAAGCCTCAACCCTCAATTCTCAATCCTCAATCTTCAATCATCAATACTCAATCTTCAATCCTCAATCCTCAATCCTCAACCCTCAATCCTCAGTCCTCAAACCTCAATCCCGAATCCTCAACCCTGAATCCTCAATCTTCAGCCCTCAGTCCTCAACAATCAGTTGTCAATCCTCAATCCTCAATAGAATATCCTCCATTCACAGTTTTCAATCCTCAATCCTCAATCCTCAATTCTCAATCTTCAATCCTCAGCTCCAAATATTCAATCTTCAATCCTCAGTCTTCAATCCTCAATCTTCAATCCTCAGTACTCAATCTTCAATCCTCAATACTCAATCCTCAATCCTCAGTCCTCAAACCCCAATCCCGAATCCTCAATCCTTAATCCTCAACCTTCAGCCCTCAGTCCTCAACAATCAGTTGTCAATCCTCAATCCTCAATAGAATACCATCAATTCACAGTTTTCAAAACTCAATACTCACTCTGCAATCTTCAAATCTCTATCCACAAACATCAATCCTCATCACTCAACCCTCAACACTCAGTCCCCAATCCTCAACATTCAATCCTCAACCTTCAATCCTCAATACTCAATCGTCAATCTTCAATCCTCAATACTCAATCTTCAATCCTCAATACTCAACCCTCAATCCTCAATCTTCATTGTTCAATCCTCAATACCCAATCCTCAATATTCAAACCTCAATCCTCGATCCTCAATCCTCAATCCTCAATCCTCAATCCTCAATCCTCAAACCTCAATCCTCTATCGTCAAGCGTCAATCCTCAATCTTCAATCCTCCATACTCAATCTTCAATCCTCAATCCTTAATCATCAATCCTCAATCCTCAATCCTCAGTCATCAGTCCTCAATCTTCAATACTCAATCCTCAATCCTCAATCCTCGATCCTCAATCCTCAATCCTCATTCCTCAAACCTCAATCCTCAGCCCTCAGTCCGCATCCTCAATTCTCAATTCTCAATCCTCAAACTTCAATCCTCAATCTTCAATCCTCAATCCTCGATCCCCAATCCTCAATCCTCAATCTTCAATCCTCAATCCTCAATCCTCAATCTTCAATCCTCAACCGTCGGTCCTGGTCCTCAATTCTCAACCCTCAATCCTCAATCCTCAATCTTCAATCATCAATACTCAATTCTCAACCGTCGGTCCTCGTCCTCGATCCTCAATCCTCATACCTCAATCCTCAACCGTCAGTCCTCGTACTCAATCCTCAACTATGAATCCTCAATCCTCAATATTCAATCATCAATACTCAGTCTTCAATCCTCAATACTCAATCCTCAATCCTCAATCCTCAATCCTCAATCCTCAGTCCTCAAACCTCAATCCAGAATCTTCAACCCTGAATCCGCAATCTTCAGACCTCAGTCCTCAACAATCAGTTGTCAATTCTCTATTCTCAATACAGTATCATCAATTCACAGTTTTCAATACTCAATACTCAATCTGCAATCTTCAAATCTCTATCCAGAAACATCAATTCTCATCACTGAACCCTCAACACTCAGTCCCCAATCCTCAATCTTCAATCCTCAATCCTCAATCCTCAATCCTCAATCCTCAATCTTCAATCCTCAATACCCAATCTTCAATCCTCAATCCCCAATCCTCAATCCTCAATCCTCATTCTTCAATCCTCAATACCCAATCCTCAATTCTCAATCCTCAATCCTCAGTCCTTAGTCCTCAAACCTCAATCCTCAACCCTCAGCCCTCATCCTCAATTCTCAATCATCAATCCTAAATCTTCGATATTCAATCCTCAATACTCAATCCTCAATCTTCAATCCTCAGTACTCAATCTTCAATCCTCAATCCTCAATCCTCAATCCTCAGTCCTCAATCTTCAATTCTCAATACTCAATCTTCAATCCTCAGTCCTCAATCCTCAATCCTCAATCCTTAATACTCAATCCTCAATCCTCATTCTTCAATCCTCAATACACAATCCTCAATACTCAATCTTCAATCCTCAACCGTCAGTCCTCGTCCTCAAACCTCAACCCTCAATCCTCAATCCTCAATCTTCAATCATCAATGCTCAATCCTCTATCTTCAACCCTCAACCATCAATCCTCAATACGTAACCATCAATCCTCAATTCTCAATACTCAATAGAATATCCTGAATTCTCATGGTTCAATACTCAATCCACAATATTCAATAATCAAATCTCAATTCACAAACATCAATTCTCATCACTCAACCCTCAACACTCAGTCCTCAATCTCCGATCCTCAATCCCCTATCCTCAATCTTCAATCCTCAATACTCAATCTTCAATCCTCAGTCCTCAATTCTCAATCCTCAATCCTCAATCCTCAATCCTCAATCCTCATTCCTCAAACCTCAATCGTCAACCCACAGTTCTCATCCTCATTTCTCAATTCTCAATCCTCAATCCTCAGTCCACAATCCTCAATCCTCAATGCCCAATGCTCAATACTCAACCTTCAATCCACAATCCTCAATTCCCAATTCTCAATCCTCAATCCTCAATCGTCAATCCTCAATCCTCAATCCTCAATCGTCAGTCTACAATCCTCAATACTCAATCTTCAATCCTCAATCCTCAATCCTCAATCCTCAATCCTCATTCTTCAATCCTCAATACCCAATCCTCAATCCTCAATCTTTAATCCTCAATCCTCAATCCTCAATCCTCAATCCTCAGCCCTCAATACTCAGTCTTCAATCCTCGATCCTCAATCCTCAATCCTCAATCCTCAATCCTCGATCCTCAATCTTCAATCCTCAATCCTCATTCTTCAATCCTCAATACCCAATCCTCGATCTTCAATCCTCAATCCTCAATTCGCTAACCTCAATCCTCAATCCTCAGACCTCAAGCATCAATACTCAACACTCAGTCCTCGTCCTCAACCCACAACCCTCAATCCACAATCCTCAATCTTCATTCATCAATATTCAACTTTCAATCCTTAATCCTCAATCCTCAATCCTCAATCCTCAATCCTCAACGTACAATACTCAATACCCAATCCTCAATCTTCAATCCTCAATCCTCAGTCCTCAATCCTCAATCCTCAATCCTCAATCCTCTGCCCTCAAACCTCAATCCTGAATCCTCAACCATGAATCCTCAATCTTCAGCCCTCAGTCCTCAACAATCAGTTGTCAATCCTCAATCCTCAATAGAATATCATCAATTCACAGTTTTCAATACTCAATACTCACTCTGCAATCTTCAAATCTCTATCCACAAACATCAGTCCTCATCACTCAACCCTCAACGCTCAGTCCCCAATCCTCAATATTCAATCCTCAACCTTCAATCCTCAATACTCAATCGTCAATCTTCAATCCTCAATACTCAATCTTCAATCCTCAATACTCAACCCTCAATCCTCAATCTTCATTGTTCAATCCTCAATACCCAATCCTCAATATTCAAACCTCAATCCTCGATCCTCAATCCTCAATCCTCAATCCTCAATCCTCAATCCTCAAACCTCAATCCTCAACCGTCAGTCCTCGTCCTCAAACCTCAACCCTCAATCCTTAATCCTCAATCTTCAATCATCAATACTCAATCTTCAATCCTCACTAATCAATCCTCAATCTTCAATCCTCAATCCTCAATAATCAACGCACAACCCTCAACCATCAATCCTCCATACTCAACCATCAACCCTCAAATCTCAATACTCAATAGAATATCCTGAATTCTCATGGTTCAATACTCAATCCACAATTTCAATAATCATATCTCAATCCTCAAACATCAATTCTCAACACTCAATCCTCAACACTCGGTCCTCTCTCTTCAATCCTCCATCCTCAATCCTCTATCCTCAAGCGTCAATCCTCAATCTTCAATCCTCCATACTCAATCTTCAATCCTCAATCCTCAATCATCAATCCTCATTCCTCAATCCTCAGTCATCAGTCCTCAATCTTCAGTACTCAATCCTCAATCCTCAATCCTCAATCCTCAATCCTCAATCCTCAATCCTCAATCCTCATTCCTCAATCCTCAATCCTCAGCCCTCAGTCCTCATCCTCAATTCTCAATTCTCAATCCTCAAACTTCAATCCTCAATCTTCAATCCTCAATCCTCAATCCTCAATCCTCAATCCTCAATCTTCAATCCTCAATCCTCAATCCTCAATCTTCAATCCTCAACCGTCGGTCCTCGTCCTCAATTCTCAACCCTCAATCCTCAATCCTCAATCTTCAATCATCAATACTCAATCCTCAACCGTCGGTCCACGTCCTCAATCCTCAATCCTCATACCTCAATCCTCAACCGTCAGTCCTCGTACTCAATCCTCAACTATGAATCCTCAATCCTCAATATTCAATCATCAATACTCAATCTTCAATCCTCAATACTCAATCCTCAATCCTCAATCCTCAATCCTCAATCCTCAGTCCTCAAACCTCAATCCAGAATCTTCAATCCTGAATCCGCAACCTTCAGACCTCAGTCCTCAACAATCAGTTGTCAATTCTCAATTCTCAATACAATATCATCAATTCACAGTTTTCAATACTCAATACTCAATCTGCAATCTTCAAATCTCTATCCAGAAACGTCAATTCTCATCACTGAACCCTCAACACTCAGTCCCCAATCCTCAATCTTCAATCCTCAATCCTCAATCCTCAATCCTCAATCCTCAATCTTCAATCCTCAATACCCAATCTTCAATCCTCAATCCCCAATCCTCAATCATCAATCCTCATCCTTCAATCCTCAATACCCAATCCCCAATTCTCAATCCTCAATCCTTAGTCCTTAGTCCTCAAACCTCAATCCTCAACCCTCAGCCCTCATCCTCAATCCTCAATCATCAATCCTAAATCTTCGATATTCAATCCTCAATACTCAATCTTCAATCCTCAATCCTCGGTCCTGAAACCTCTATTCTGAATCCTCCTTCCTGAATCATCAATCTTCAGCACTCAGTCCTCAACAATCAGTTGTCAATCCTCAATCCTCAATAGAATATCCTCCATTCACAGTTTTCAATCCTCAATCCTCAATCCTCAATCCTCAATCTTCAATCCTCAGCTCCAAATATTCAATCTTCAATCCTCAGTCTTCAATCCTCAATCTTCAATCCTCAGTACTCGATCTTCAATCCTCAATACTCAATCCTCAATCCTCAGTCCTCAAACCCCAATCCCGAATCCTCAATCCTTAATCCTCAACCTTCAGCCCTCAGTCCTCAACAATCAGTTGTCAATCCTCAATCCTCAATAGAATATCATCAATTCACAGCTTTCAATACTCAATACTCGTTCTGCAATCTTCAAATCTCTATCCACAAACATCAATTCTCATCACTCAAACCTCAACACTCAGTCCCCAATCCTCAATCTTCAATCCTCAAACCTCAATGCTCAATCCTCAGTCCTCAATCTTCAATTCTCAATACTCAATCTTCAATCCTCAGTCCTCAATCCTCAATCCTCAATCCTTAATCCTCAATCCTCAATCCTCATTCTTCAATCCTCAATACCCAATCCTTAATACTCAATCTTCAATCCTCAACCGTCAGTCCTCGTCCTCAAACCTCAACCCTCAATCCTCAATCCTCAATCTTCAATCATCAATGCTCAATCCTCAATCTTCAACCCTCAACCATCAATCCTCAATACGTAACAATCAATCCTCAATTCTCAATACTCAATAGAATATCCTGAATTCTCATGGTTCAATACTCAATCCACAATATTCAATAATCAAATCTCAGTCCACAAACATCAATTCTCATCACTCAACCCTCAACACTCAGTCCTCAATATCCGATCCTCAATCCCCTATCCTCAATCTTCAATCCTCAATACTCAATCTTCAATCCTCAGTCCTCAATTCTCAATCCTCAATCCTCAATCCTCAATCCTCAATCCTCATTCCTCAAACCTCAATCGTCAACCCACAGTTCTCATCCTCATTTCTCAATTCTCAATCCTCAATCCTCAGTCCACAATCCACAATCCTCAATCCTCACTCCTCAATCCTCAATCTTCAATCCTCAACACTCAATCTTCAACCCTCAATACTCAATCCTCAATCCTCAATGCTCAATCCTCAATCCTCAGTCCTCAATCCTCAACCCTCAATCTTCAATTCTCAATACTCAATCTGCAATCCTCAATCCTCAATCCTCAATCCTCAATCCTCATTCTTCAATCCTCAATACCCAATCCTCAATACCCAATCCTCAATCTTCAATCCTCAATCCTCAATCCTCAATTCTCAATCCTCAATCCTTAATCCACAGACCTCAATCCTCAATCATCAATCCTCAATACTCAATCTTCAATCCTCAATCCCCAATCCTCAATCCTCAATCCTCATTCTTCAATCCTCAACACCCAATCCTCAATCTTCAATCCTCAATCCTCAATCCTCAATCTTCAATCCTCAACCGTCGGTCCTGGTCCTCAATTCTCAACCCTCAATCCTCAATCCTCAATCTTCAATCATCAATACTCAATTCTCAACCGTCGGTCCTCGTCCTCAATCCTCAATCCTCATACCTCAATCCTCAACCGTCAGTCCTCGTACTCAATCCTCAACTATGAATCCTCAATCCTCAATATTCAATCATCAATACTCAGTCTTCAATCCTCAATACTCAATCCTCAATCCTCAATCCTCAATCCTCAATCCTCAGTCCTCAAACCTCAATCCAGAATCTTCAACCCTGAATCCGCAATCTTCAGACCTCAGTCCTCAACAATCAGTTGTCAATTCTCTATTCTCAATACAGTATCATCAATTCACAGTTTTCAATACTCAATACTCAATCTGCAATCTTCAAATCTCTATCCAGAAACATCAATTCTCATCACTGAACCCTCAACACTCAGTCCCCAATCCTCAATCTTCAATCCTCAATCCTCAATCCTCAATCCTCAATCCTCAATCTTCAATCCTCAATACCCAATCTTCAATCCTCAATCCCCAATCCTCAATCCTCAATCCTCATTCTTCAATCCTCAATACCCAATCCTCAATTCTCAATCCTCAATCCTCAGTCCTTAGTCCTCAAACCTCAATCCTCAACCCTCAGCCCTCATCCTCAATCCTCAATCATCAATCCTAAATCTTCGATATTCAATCCTCAATACTCAATCCTCAATCTTCAATCCTCAGTACTCAATCTTCAATCCTCAATCCTCAATCCTCAATCCTCAGTCCTCAATCTTCAATTCTCAATACTCAATCTTCAATCCTCAGTCCTCAATCCTCAATCCTCAATCCTTAATACTCAATCCTCAATCCTCATTCTTCAATCCTCAATACACAATCCTCAATACTCAATCTTCAATCCTCAACCGTCAGTCCTCGTCCTCAAACCTCAACCCTCAATCCTCAATCCTCAATCTTCAATCATCAATGCTCAATCCTCTATCTTCAACCCTCAACCATCAATCCTCAATACGTAACCATCAATCCTCAATTCTCAATACTCAATAGAATATCCTGAATTCTCATGGTTCAATACTCAATCCACAATATTCAATAATCAAATCTCAATTCACAAACATCAATTCTCATCACTCAACCCTCAACACTCAGTCCTCAATCTCCGATCCTCAATCCCCTATCCTCAATCTTCAATCCTCAATACTCAATCTTCAATCCTCAGTCCTCAATCCTCAATCCTCAATCCTCAATCCTCAGTCCTCAATCTTCAATTCTCAATACTCAATCTTCAATCCTCAGTCCTCAATCCTCAATCCTCAATCCTTAATACTCAATCCTCAATCCTCATTCTTCAATCCTCAATACACAATCCTCAATACTCAATCTTCAATCCTCAACCGTCAGTCCTCGTCCTCAAACCTCAACCCTCAATCCTCAATCCTCAATCTTCAATCATCAATGCTCAATCCTCTATCTTCAACCCTCAACCATCAATCCTCAATACGTAACCATCAATCCTCAATTCTCAATACTCAATAGAATATCCTGAATTCTCATGGTTCAATACTCAATCCACAATATTCAATAATCAAATCTCAATTCACAAACATCAATTCTCATCACTCAACCCTCAACACTCAGTCCTCAATCTCCGATCCTCAATCCCCTATCCTCAATCTTCAATCCTCAATACTCAATCTTCAATCCTCAGTCCTCAATTCTCAATCCTCAATCCTCAATCCTCAATCCTCAATCCTCATTCCTCAAACCTCAATCGTCAACCCACAGTTCTGATCCTCATTTCTCAATTCTCAATCCTCAATCCTCAGTCCACAATCCTCAATCCTCAATGCCCAATGCTCAATACTCAACCTTCAATCCACAATCCTCAATTCCCAATTCTCAATCCTCAATCCTCAATCGTCAATCCTCAATCCTCAATCCTCAATCGTCAGTCTACAATCCTCAATACTCAATCTTCAATCCTCAATCCTCAATCCTCAATCCTCAATCCTCATTCTTCAATCCTCAATACCCAATCCTCAATCCTCAATCTTTAATCCTCAATCCTCAATCCTCAATTCTCAATCCTCAATCCTCAGTCCTCAGTCCTCAAACCTCAATCCTCAACCCTCATCCCTCATCCACAATCCTCAATCCTCAATCTTCAATCCTCAATCCTCAGCCCTCAATACTCAGTCTTCAATCCTCGATCCTCAATCCTCAATCCTCAATCCTCAATCCTCGATCCTCAATCTTCAATCCTCAATCCTCATTCTTCAATCCTCAATACCCAATCCTCGATCTTCAATCCTCAATCCTCAATTCGCTAACCTCAATCCTCAATCCTCAGACCTCAAGCATCAATACTCAACACTCAGTCCTCGTCCTCAACCCACAACCCTCAATCCACAATCCTCAATCTTCATTCATCAATATTCAACTTTCAATCCTTAATCCTCAATCCTCAATCCTCAATCCTCAATCCTCAACGTTCAATCCTCAATACCCAATCCTCAATCTTCAATCCTCAATCCTCAGTCCTCAATCCTCAATCCTCAATCCTCAATCCTCTGCCCTCAAACCTCAATCCTGAATCCTCAACCATGAATCCTCAACCTTCAGCCCTCAGTCCTCAACAATCAGTTGTCAATACTCAATCCTCAATAGAATATCATCAATTCGCAGTTTTCAATACTCAATACTCACTCTGCAATCTTCAAATCTCTATCCACAAACATCAGTCCTCATCACTCAACCCTCAACACTCAGTCCCCAATCCTCAATATTCAATCCTCAACCTTCAATCCTCAATACTCAATCGTCAATCTTCAATCCTCAATACTCAATCTTCAATCCTCAATACTCAACCCTCAATCCTCAATCTTCATTGTTCAATCCTCAATACCCAATCCTCAATATTCAAACCTCAATCCTCGATCCTCAATCCTCAATCCTCAATCCTCAATCCTCAATCTTCAATCCTCAGCTCCAAATATTCAATCTTCAATCCTCAGTCTTCAATCCTCAATCTTCAATCCTCAGTACTCGATCTTCAATCCTCAATACTCAATCCTCAATCCTCAGTCCTCAAACCCCAATCCCGAATCCTCAATCCTTAATCCTCAACCTTCAGCCCTCAGTCCTCAACAATCAGTTGTCAATCCTCAATCCTCAATAGAATATCATCAATTCACAGCTTTCAATACTCAATACTCGTTCTGCAATCTTCAAATCTCTATCCACAAACATCAATTCTCATCACTCAAACCTCAACACTCAGTCCCCAATCCTCAATCTTCAATCCTCAAACCTCAATGCTCAATCCTCAGTCCTCAATCTTCAATTCTCAATACTCAATCTTCAATCCTCAGTCCTCAATCCTCAATCCTCAATCCTTAATCCTCAATCCTCAATCCTCATTCTTCAATCCTCAATACCCAATCCTTAATACTCAATCTTCAATCCTCAACCGTCAGTCCTCGTCCTCAAACCTCAACCCTCAATCCTCAATCCTCAATCTTCAATCATCAATGCTCAATCCTCAATCTTCAACCCTCAACCATCAATCCTCAATACGTAACAATCAATCCTCAATTCTCAATACTCAATAGAATATCCTGAATTCTCATGGTTCAATACTCAATCCACAATATTCAATAATCAAATCTCAGTCCACAAACATCAATTCTCATCACTCAACCCTCAACACTCAGTCCTCAATATCCGATCCTCAATCCCCTATCCTCAATCTTCAATCCTCAATACTCAATCTTCAATCCTCAGTCCTCAATTCTCAATCCTCAATCCTCAATCCTCAATCCTCAATCCTCATTCCTCAAACCTCAATCGTCAACCCACAGTTCTCATCCTCATTTCTCAATTCTCAATCCTCAATCCTCAGTCCACAATCCTCAATCCTCAATCCTCACTCCTCAATCCTCAATCTACAATCCTCAACACTCAATCTTCAATCCTCAATACTCAATCCTCAATCCTCAATGCTCAATCCTCAATCCTCAGTCCTCAATCCTCAATCCTCAATCTTCAATTCTCAATACTCAATCTGCAATCCTCAATCCTCAATCCTCAATCCTCAATCCTCATTCTTCAATCCTCAATACCCAATCCTCAATACCCAATCCTCAATCTTCAATCCTCAATCCTCAATCCTCAATTCTCAATCCTCAATCCTTAATCCACAGACCTCAATCCTCAATCATCAATCCTCAATACTCAATCTTCAATCCTCAATCCCCAATCCTCAATCCTCAATCCTCATTCTTCAATCCTCAACACCCAATCCTCAATCTTCAATCCTCAATCCTCAATCCTCATTTCTCAATCCTCAATCCTCAATCCTCAGACCTCAAACATCAATATTCAACGCTCAGTCGTCGTCCGCAATCCACAACCCTCAATCCTCAATCCTCGATCTTCAATCATCAATATTCAATCTTCAATCCTCAATCCTCAATCCTCAATCCTCAATCATCAATCCTCAACCTTCAATCCACAATCCTCAATCCTCAATTCTCAATCCTCAATCCTCAATCCTCAATCCTCAATCCTCAACCTTCAATCCTCAATCCTCAATCCTCAATCCTCAATCCTCAATCCTCAATCTTCAATCCTCAACACTCAATATTCAATCCTCAATCCTCAATCTTCAATACTCAATACTCAATCTTCAATCCCCAATCCTCAATACTCAATCCTCAATCCTCATTCTTCAATCCTCAATACCCAATCCTCGATCTTCAATCCTCAATCCTCAATTCGCTAACCTCAATCCTCAATCCTCAGACCTCAAGCATCAATACTCAACCCTCAGTCCTCGTCCTCAACCCACAACCCTCAGTCCACAATCCTCAATCTTCATTCATCAATATTCAACTTTCAATCCTTAATCCTCAATCCTCAATCCTCAATCCTCAATCCTCAACGTTCAATCCTCAATACCCAATCCTCAATCTTCAATCCTCAATCCTCAGTCCTGAATCCTCAATCCTCAATCCTCAATCCTCTGCCCTCAAACCTCAATCCTGAATCCTCAACCATGAATCCTCAATCTTCAGCCCTCAGTCCTCAACAATCAGTTGTCAATCCTCAATCCTCAATAGAATATCATCAATTCACAGTTTTCAATACTCAATACTCACTCTGCAATCTTCAAATCTCTATCCACAAACATCAGTCCTCATCACTCAACCCTCAACACTCAGTCCCCAATCCTCAATATTCAATCCTCAACCTTCAATCCTCAATACTCAATCGTCAATCTTCAATCCTCAATACTAAATCTTCAATCCTCAATACTCAACCCTCAATCCTCAATCTTCATTGTTCAATCCTCAATACCCAATCCTCAATATTCAAACCTCAATCCTCGATCCTCAATCCTCAATCCTCAATCCTCAATCCTCAATCCTCAAACCTCAATCCTCAACCGTCAGTCCTCGTCCTCAAACCTCAACCCTCAATCCTTAATCCTCAATCTTCAATCATCAATACTCAATCTTCAATCCTCACTAATCAATCCTCAATCTTCAATCCTCAATCCTCAATAATCAACGCACAACCCTCAACCATCAATCCTCCATACTCAACCATCAATCCTCAAATCTCAATACTCAATAGAATATCCTGAATTCTCATGGTTCAATACTCAATCCACAATTTCAATAATCAAATCTCAATCCTCAAACATCAATTCTCAACACTCAATCCTCAACACTCGGTCCTCTCTCTTCAATCCTCCATCCTCAATCCTCTATCCTCAAGCGTCAATCCTCAATCTTCAATCCTCCATACTCAATCTTCAATCCTCAATCCTCAATCATCAATCCTCAATCCTCAATCCTCAGTCATCAGTCCTCAATCTTCAGTACTCAATCCTCAATCCTCAATCCTCAATCATCAATCCTCAATCCTCAATCCTCATTCCTCAATCCTCTATCCTCAGCCCTCAGTCCTCATCCTCAATTCTCAATTCTCAATCCTCAAACTTCAATCCTCAATCTTCAATCCTCAATCCTCAATCCTCAATCCTCAATCCTCAATCTTCAATCCTCAATCCTCAATCCTCAATCTTCAATCCTCAACCGTCGGTCCTCGTCCTCAATTCTCAACCCTCAATCCTCAATCCTCAATCTTCAATCATCAATACTCAATCCTCAACCGTCGGTCCACGTCCTCAATCCTCAATCCTCATACCTCAATCCTCAACCGTCAGTCCTCGTACTCAATCCTCAACTATGAATCCTCAATCCTCAATATTCAATCATCAATACTCAATCTTCAATCCTCAATACTCAATCCTCAATCCTCAATCCTCAATCCTCAATCCTCAATCCTCAATCCTCAGTCCTCAAACCTCAATCCAGAATCTTCAATCCTGAATCCGCAACCTTCAGACCTCAGTCCTCAACAATCAGTTGTCAATTCTCAATTCTCAATACAATATCATCAATTCACAGTTTTCAATACTCAATACTCAATCTGCAATCTTCAAATCTCTATCCAGAAACGTCAATTCTCATCACTGAACCCTCAACACTCAGTCCCCAATCCTCAATCTTCAATCCTCAATCCTCAATCCTCAATCCTCAATCCTCAATCTTCAATCCTCAATACCCAATCTTCAATCCTCAATCCCCAATCCTCAATCATCAATCCTCATCCTTCAATCCTCAATACCCAATCCCCAATTCTCAATCCTCAATCCTCAGTCCTTAGTCCTCAAACCTCAATCCTCAACCCTCAGCCCTCATCCTCAATCCTCAATCATCAATCCTAAATCTTCGATATTCAATCCTCAATACTCAATCTTCAATCCTCAATCCTCGGTCCTGAAACCTCTATTCTGAATCCTCCTTCCTGAATCATCAATCTTCAGCACTCAGTCCTCAACAATCAGTTGTCAATCCTCAATCCTCAATAGAATATCCTCCATTCACAGTTTTCAATCCTCAGTCCTCAAACCTCAATCCAGAATCTTCAATCCTGAATCCGCAACCTTCAGACCTCAGTCCTCAACAATCAGTTGTCAATTCTCAATTCTCAATACAATATCATCAATTCACAGTTTTCAACACTCAGTCCCCAATCCTCAATCTTCAATCCTCAAACCTCAATGCTCAATCCTCAGTCCTCAATCTTCAATTCTCAATACTCAATCTTCAATCCTCAGTCCTCAATCCTCAATCCTCAATCCTTAATCCTCAATCCTCAATCCTCATTCTTCAATCCTCAATACCCAATCCTTAATACTCAATCTTCAATCCTCAACCGTCAGTCCTCGTCCTCAAACCTCAACCCTCAATCCTCAATCCTCAATCTTCAATCATCAATGCTCAATCCTCTATCTTCAACCCTCAACCATCAATCCTCAATACGTAACAATCAATCCTCAATTCTCAATACTCAATAGAATATCCTGAATTCTCATGGTTCAATACTCAATCCACAATATTCAATAATCAAATCTCAGTCCACAAACATCAATTCTCATCACTCAACCCTCAACACTCAGTCCTCAATATCCGATCCTCAATCCCCTATCCTCAATCTTCAATCCTCAATACTCAATCTTCAATCCTCAGTCCTCAATTCTCAATCCTCAATCCTCAATCCTCAATCCTCAATCCTCATTCCTCAAACCTCAATCGTCAACCCACAGTTCTCATCCTCATTTCTCAATTCTCAATCCTCAATCCTCAGTCCACAATCCTCAATCCTCAATCTCCAATGCTCAATACTCAACCTTCAATCCACAATCCTCAATTCTCAATCCTCAATCCTCAATCCTCAATCCTCAATCCTCAATCCTCAATCCTCAATCGTCAGTCTTCAATCCTCAATACTCAATCTTCAATCCTCAATCCTCAATCCTCAATCCTCAATCGTCAGTCTTCAATCCTCAATACTCAATCTTCAATCCTCAATCCTCAATCCTCAATCCTCAATCCTCATTCTTGAATCCTCAATACCCAATCCTCAATCCTCAATCTTTAATCCTCAATACTTATCCCTCATCCACAATCCTCAATCCTCAATCTTCACTCCTCAATCCTCAGTCCTCAATACTCAATCTTCAATCCTCGATCCTCAATCCTCAATCCTCAATCCTCAGTCCTCAATACTCAATCTTCAATCCTCGATCCTCAATCCTCAATCCTCAATCCTCAATCCTCGATCCTCAATCTTCAATCCTCAGTCCCAAATCCTCAATCTTCAATCCTCAATCCTCAGCCCTCAATCTTCAATCCTCATTACTCAATCTTCAATCCTCAATTCTCAATCCTCTATCCTCAATCCTCATTCTTCAATCCTCAATACCCAATCCTGAATCTTCAATCCTCAATCCTCAATCCACAATTCTCAATCCTCAATCCTCAATCCTCAGACCTGAAACATCAATACACAACCCTCAGTCGTTGTCCTCAATCCACAACCCTCAATCCTCAATCCTCAATCTTCAATCGTCAATATTCAATCTTCAATCCTCAATCCTCAATCCTCAATCCTCAATCCTCAACCCTCAATGTTCAATCCGCAATACCCAATCCACAATCTTCAATCCTCAATCCCCAATCCTCAATCCTCAATCCTCAATCCTCAATCCTCAATCCTCAATACCAAATCCTCAATGTTCAATCCTCAATCCTCAATCCTCAATTCTCGATCCTCAATCCTCGATCCTCAGACCTCAAGCATTAATACTCAACCCTCACTCGTCGTCCTCAATCCACAACCCTCAATCCTCAATCCTCAATCTTCAATCATCAATATACAGTCTTCAGTCCTCAATCCTCAATACTCAATCCTCAATCCTCAATCCTCAACGTTCAATCCGGGATACCCAATCCTCAATGTTCAATCCTCAATCCTCAATCTTCAATCCTCAATCCTCAATCCTCAATCCTCAATCCTCAACCCTCAATCCTCAGTCCCCAAACCTCAATCCTCAATCTTCAATCCTCAAAACTCAATCTTCAATCCTCGATCCTCAAAACTCAATCCTCAATCCTCAATCCTCAATCGTCAGTCTTCAATCCTCAATACTCAATCTTCAATCCTCAATCCTCAATCCTCAATCCTCAATCCTCATTCCTCAATCCTCAATACCCAATCCTCAATCTTCAGTCCTCAATCCTCAATCTTCAATCATCAATATTCAATCTTCAATCCTCAATCCTCAATCCTCAATCCTCAATCCTCAATCCTCAATGTTCAATCCGCAATACCCAATCCACAATCTTCAATCCTCAATCCCCAATCCTCAATCCTCAATCCTCAGTCCTCAGTCCTCAATCCTCATTCTTCAGTCCTCAATACCAAATCCTCAATCTTCAATCCTCAATCCTCAATCCTCAATTGTCGATCCTCAATCCTCGATCCTCAGACCTCAAACATTAATACTCAACCCTCACCCCTCGTCCTCAATCCACAACCCTCAATCCTCAATCCTCAATCTTCAATCATCAATATACAATCTTCAGTCCTCAATCCTCGATACTCAATCCTCAATCCTCAATCCTCAATGTTCAATCCGCGATACCCAATCCTCAATGTTCAATCCTCAATCCTCAATCCTCAATCGTCAATCCTCAATCCTCAATCCTCAATCCTCAATCCTCAATCCTCAGTCCCCAAACCTCAATCCTCAATCTTCAATCCTCAAAATTCAATCTGCAATCCTCGATCCTCAATACTCAATCCTCAATCCTCAATCCTCAATCGTCAGTCTTCAATCCTCAATACTCAATCTTCAATCCTCAATCCTCAATCCTCAATCCTCAACCCTCATTCCTCAATCCTCAATACCCAATCCTAAATCTTCAATCCTCAATCCTCAATCCTCAATTCTCAATCCTCAATCCTCAGTCCTCAGTCCTCAAACTTCAATCCTCAACCCTCAGACCACATCCTCAATCCTCAATCCTCAACCCTCAATCCTCAATCTTCAATTCTCGATACTCAATCTTCAATCCTCAATCCTCAGTCCTCAAACCTCAATTCTGAATCCTCAATCCTGAATACTCAATCTTCGGCCCTCAGTCCTCAACAATCAATTGTCAATACTCAACCCTCAATAGAATATCCTCAATTCACAGTTTTCAATAATCAATCCCCATTCTTCAATCTTCAAACCACAATCCACAAACAACAATTCCCATCACTCAACCCTCAACACTCAGTACTCAATCTTCAATCCTCAATCCTCAATCCTCAACCTTCAATCCTCAATACTCAATCTTCAATCCTCAATCCTCAATTCTCAATCCTCAATACTCAATCCTCAATCGTCAATCCTCAATCCCCAATTCTCAATCTTCAATCCTCAAACCTCAATCCTCAATCCCCAATCCTCAATCTTCAATCCTCAATACTCAATCGTCAATCCTCAATCCTCAATCCTCAATCCTCAATCCTCAATGTTCAATCCGCGATACCCAATCCTCAACGTTCAATCCTCAATCCTCAATCCTCAATCCTCAATCCTCAATCATCAATCCTCAATCCTCAATGTTCAATCCTCAACACCCAATCCTCAATCTTCAATCCTCAATCCTCAATCCTCAATCCTCAATACTCAATCCTCAATCCTCTGTCCTCAAACCTCAATCCCGTATCATCAATACTGAATCTTCAAACCTCAATCCCGTATCATCAATACTGAATCCTCAATCTTCAGCCCTCAGTCCTCAACAATCAGTTGTCAAACCTCAATCCTCAATAGAATGTCATCAATTCACAGTTTTCAATACTCAACACTCAATCTGCAATCTTCAAATCTCTATCCACAAACGTCAATTCTCATCACTCAACACTCAACACTCAGTCCCCAATCCTCAATATTCAATCCTCAATCCTCAATCCTCAATCCACAATCCTCAACATTCGATCCTCAATCCTCAATCCTCAATCCTCAGTCCTCATTCTTCAATCCTTAATCTTCAATCATCAATACTCAATCTTCAATCCTCAATCCTCAATCTTCAATCCACAATCCTCAATTCTCACTCCTCAATACTCAATCCTCAATCGTCAATCCTCAATCCGCAATCCTCAGTCTTCAATCCTCAATCCTCAATCCTCACTCCTCAATCCTCAATCTTCAATCCTCAACACTCAATCTTCAATCCTCAATCCTCAATCCTCAATCCTCAATCCTCAATGCTCAATCCTCAATCCTCAGTCCTCAATCCTCAACCCTCAATCTTCAATTCTCAATACTCAATCTGCAATCCTCAATCCTCAATCCTCAATCCTCAATCCTCAATCTTCAATCCTCAACCGTCGGTCCTCGTCCTCAATTCTCAACCCTCAATCCTCAATCCTCAATCTTCAATCATCAATACTCAATCCTCAACCGTCGGTCCACGTCCTCAATCCTCAATCCTCATACCTCAATCCTCAACCGTCAGTCCTCGTACTCAATCCTCAACTATGAATCCTCAATCCTCAATATTCAATCATCAATACTCAATCTTCAATCCTCAATACTCAATCCTCAATCCTCAATCCTCAATCCTCAATCCTCAGTCCCCAAACCTCAATCCAGAATCTTCAATCCTGAATCCGCAACCTTCAGACCTCAGTCCTCAACAATCAGTTGTCAATTCTCAATTCTCAATACAATATCATCAATTCACAGTTTTCAATACTCAATACTCAATCTGCAATCTTGAAATCTCTATCCCGAAACGTCAATTCTCATCACTGAACCCTCAACACTCAGTCCCCAATCCTCAATCTTCAATCCTCAATCCTCAATCCTCAATCCTCAATCCTCAATCTTCAATCCTCAATACCCAATCTTCAATCCTCAATCCCCAATCCTCAATCATCAATCCTCATTCTTCAATCCTCAATACCCAATCCTCAATTCTCAATCCTCAATCCTCAGTCCTTAGTCCTCAACCCTCAATCCTCAACCCTCAGCCCTCATCCTCAATCCTCAATCATCAATCCTAAATCTTCGATATTCAATCCTCAATACTCAATCTTCAATCCTCAATCCTCGGTCCTCAAACCTCTATTCTGAACCCTCCTTCCTGAATCATCAATCTTCAGCACCCAGTCCTCAACAATCAGTTGTCAATCCTCAATCCTCAATAGAATATCCTCCATTCACAGTTTTCAATCCTCAATCCTCAATCCTCAATCCTCAATCTTCAATCCTCAGCTCCAAATATTCAATCTTCAATCCTCAGTCTTCAATCCTCAATCTTCAATCCTCAGTACCCGATCTTCAATCCTCAATACTCAATCCTCAATCCTCAGTCCTCAAACCCCAATCCCGAATCCTCAATCCTTAATCCTCAACCTTCAGCCCTCAGTCCTCAACAATCAGTTGTCAATCCTCAATCCTCAATAGAATATCATCAATTCACAGCTTTCAATACACAATACTCGATCTGCAATCTTCAAATCTCTATCCACAAACATCAATTCTCATCACTCAAACCTCAACACTCAGTCCCCAATCCTCAATCTTCAATCCTCAAACCTCAATCCTCAATCCTCAGTCCTCAATCTTCAATTCTCAATACTCAATCTTCAATCCTCAGTCCTCAATCCTCAATCCTCAATCCTCAATCCTCAATCCTCAATCCTCATTCTTCAATCCTCAATACCCAATCCTCAATACTCAATCTTCAATCCTCAACCGTCAGTCCTCGTCCTCAAACCTCAACCCTCAATCCTCAATCCTCAATCTTCAATCATCAATGCTCAATCCTCAATCTTCAACCCTCAACCATCAATCCTCAATACGTAACAATCAATCCTCAATTCTCAATACTCATTAGAATATCCTGAATTCTCATGGTTCAATACTCAATCCACAATATTCAATAATCAAATCTCAATCCACAAACATCAATTCTCATCACTCAACCCTCAACACTCAGTCCTCAATATCCGATCCTCAATCCCCTATCCTCAATCTTCAATCCTCAATACTCAATCTTCAATCCTCAGTCCTCAATTCTCAATCCTCAATCCTCAATCCTCAATCCTCAATCCTCATTCCTCAAACCTCAATCGTCAACCCACAGTTCTCATCCTCATTTCTCAATTCTCAATCCTCAATCCTCAGTCCACAATCCTTAATCCTCAATCTCCAATGCTCAATACTCAACCTTCAATCCACAATCCTCAATTCTCAATCCTCAATCCTCAATCCTCAATCCTCAATCCTCAATCGTCAGTCTTCAATCCTCAATACTCAATCTTCAATCCTCAATCCTCAATCCTCAATCCTCAATCGTCAGTCTTCAATCCTCAATCCTCAATCTTTAATCCTCAATCCTCATCCCTCATCCACAACCCTCAATCCTCAATCTTCACTCCTCAATCCTCAGTCCTCAATTCTCAATCTTCAATCCTCGATCCTCAATCCTCAATCCTCAATCCTCAGTCCTCAATACTCAATCTTCAATCCTCGATCCTCAATCCTCAATCCTCAATCCTCAATCCTCGATCCTCAATCTTCAATCCTCAGTCCCAAATCCTCAATCTTCAATCCTCAATCCTCAGCCCTCAATCTTCAGTCCTCATTACTCAATCTTCAATCCTCAATTCTCAATCCTCTATCCTCAATCCTCATTCTTCAATCCTCAATACCCAATCCTCAATCTTCAATCCTCAATCCTCAATCCACAATTCTCAATCCTCAATCCTCAATCCTCAGACCTGAAACATCAATACACAACCCTCAGTCGTTGTCCTCAATCCACAACCCTCAATCCTCAATCCTCAATCTTCAATCATCAATATTCAATCTTCAATCCTCAATCCTCAATCCTCAATCCTCAATCCTCAACCCTCAATGTTCAATCCGCAATACCCAATCCACAATCTTCAATCCTCAATCCCCAATCCTCAATCCTCAATCCTCAATCCTCAATCCTCAATCCTCAATACCAAATCCTCAATCTTCAATCCTCAATCCTCAATCCTCAATTCTCGATCCTCAATCCTCGATCCTCAGACCTCAAGCATTAATACTCAATGCTCACTCGTCGTCCTCAATCCACAACCCTCAATCCTCAATCCTCAATCTTCAATCATCAATATACAATCTTCAGTCCTCAATCCTCAATACTCAATCCTCAATCCTCAATCCTCAATGTTCAATCCGGGATACCCAATCCTCAATGTTCAATCCTCAATCCTCAATCTTCAATCCTCAATCCTCAATCCTCAATCCTCAATCCTCAACCCTCAATCCTCAGTCCCCAAACCTCAATCCTCAATCTTCAATCCTCAAAACTCAATCTTCAATCCTCGATCCTCAAAACTCAATCCTCAATCCTCAATCCTCAATCGTCAGTCTTCAATCCTCAATAGTCAATCTTCAATCCTCAATCCTCAATCCTCAATCCTCAATTCTCAATCCTCAATCCTCAGTCCTCAGTCCTCAAACCTCAATCCTCAACCCTCAGACCACATCCTCAATCCTCAATCCTCAACCCTCAATCCTCAATCTTCAATCCTCGATACTCAATCTTCAATCCTCAATCCTCAGTCCTCAAACCTCAATTCTGAATCCTCAATCCTGAATACTCAATCTTCGGCCCTCAGTCCTCAACAATCAATTGTCAATACTCAACCCTCAATAGAATATCCTCAATTCACAGTTTTCAATAATCAATCCCCATTCTTCAATCTTCAAACCTCAATCCACAAACAACAATTCCCATCACTCAACCCTCAACACTCAGTACTCAATCTTCAATCCTCAATCCTCAATCCTCAATCTTCAATCCTCAATCCTCAATCCTCAATCCTCAATGTTCAATCCGCGATACCCAATCCTCAACGTTCAATCCTCAATCCTCAATCCTCAATCCTCAATCCTCAATCATCAATCCTCAATCCTCAATGTTCAATCCTCAACACCCAATCCTCAATCTTCAATCCTCAATCCTCAATCCTCAATCCTCAATACTCAATCCTCAATCCTCTGTCCTCAAACCTCAATCCCGTATCATCAATACTGAATCTTCAAACCTCAATCCCGTATCATCAATACTGAATCCTCAATCTTCAGCCCTCAGTCCTCAACAATCAGTTGTCAAACCTCAATCCTCAATAGAATGTCATCCATTCACAGTTTTCAATACTCAATACTCAATCTGCAATCTTCAAATCTCTATCCAGAAACGTCAATTCTCATCACTGAACCCTCAACACTCAGTCCCCAATCCTCAATCTTCAATCCTCAATCCTCAATCCTCAATCCTCAATCCTCAATCTTCAATCCTCAATACCCAATCTTCAATCCTCAATCCCCAATCCTCAATCATCAATCCTCATCCTTCAATCCTCAATACCCAATCCCCAATTCTCAATCCTCAATCCTCAGTCCTTAGTCCTCAAACCTCAATCCTCAACCCTCAGACCTCATCCTCAATCCTCAATCATCAATCCTAAATCTTCGATATTCAATCCTCAATACTCAATCTTCAATCCTCAATCCTCGGTCCTGAAACCTCTATTCTGAATCCTCCTTCCTGAATCATCAATCTTCAGCACTCAGTCCTCAACAATCAGTTGTCAATCCTCAATCCTCAATAGAATATCCTCCATTCACAGTTTTCAATCCTCAATCCTCAATCCTCAATCCTCAATCTTCAATCCTCAGCTCCAAATATTCAATCTTCAATCCTCAGTCTTCAATCCTCAATCTTCAATCCTCAATACTCAATCGTCAATCCTCAATCCTCAATCCTCAATCCTCAATCCTCAATGTTCAATCCGCGATACCCAATCCTCAACGTTCAATCCTCAATCCTCAATCCTCAATCCTCAATCCTCAATCATCAATCCTCAATCCTCAATGTTCAATCCTCAACACCCAATCCTCAATCTTCAATCCTCAATCCTCAATCCTCAATCCTCAATCCTCTGTCCTCAAACCTCAATCCCGTATCATCAATACTGAATCTTCAAACCTCAATCCCGTATCATCAATACTGAATCCTCAATCTTCAGCCCTCAGTCCTCAACAATCAGTTGTCAAACCTCAATCCTCAATAGAATGTCATCAATTCACAGTTTTCAATACTCAACACTCAATCTGCAATCTTCAAATCTCTATCCACAAACGTCAATTCTCATCACTCAACACTCAACACTCAGTCCCCAATCCTCAATATTCAATCCTCAATCCTCAATCCTCAATCCACAATCCTCAACATTCGATCCTCAATCCTCAATCCTCAATCCTCAGTCCTCATTCTTCAATCCTTAATCTTCAATCATCAATACTCAATCTTCAATCCTCAATCCTCAATCTTCAATCCACAATCCTCAATTCTCACTCCTCAATACTCAATCCTCAATCGTCAATCCTCAATCCGCAATCCTCAATCTTCAATCCTCAGTCCTCAATCCTCAACCCTCAATCTTCAATTCTCAATACTCAATCTGCAATCCTCAATCCTCAATCCTCAATCCTCAATCCTCAATCTTCAATCCTCAACCGTCGGTCCTCGTCCTCAATTCTCAACCCTCAATCCTCAATCCTCAATCTTCAATCATCAATACTCAATCCTCAACCGTCGGTCCACGTCCTCAATCCTCAATCCTCATACCTCAATCCTCAACCGTCAGTCCTCGTACTCAATCCTCAACTATGAATCCTCAATCCTCAATATTCAATCATCAATACTCAATCTTCAATCCTCAATACTCAATCCTCAATCCTCAATCCTCAATCCTCAATCCTCAGTCCCCAAACCTCAATCCAGAATCTTCAATCCTGAATCCGCAACCTTCAGACCTCAGTCCTCAACAATCAGTTGTCAATTCTCAATTCTCAATACAATATCATCAATTCACAGTTTTCAATACTCAATACTCAATCTGCAATCTTCAAATCTCTATCCCGAAACGTCAATTCTCATCACTGAACCCTCAACACTCAGTCCCCAATCCTCAATCTTCAATCCTCAATCCTCAATCCTCAATCCTCAATCCTCAATCTTCAATCCTCAATACCCAATCTTCAATCCTCAATCCCCAATCCTCAATCATCAATCCTCATTCTTCAATCCTCAATACCCAATCCTCAATTCTCAATCCTCAATCCTCAGTCCTTAGTCCTCAAACCTCAATCCTCAACCCTCAGCCCTCATCCTCAATCCTCAATCATCAATCCTAAATCTTCGATATTCAATCCTCAATACTCAATCTTCAATCCTCAATCCTCGGTCCTCAAACCTCTATTCTGAACCCTCCTTCCTGAATCATCAATCTTCAGCACTCAGTCCTCAACAATCAGTTGTCAATCCTCAATCCTCAATAGAATATCCTCCATTCACAGTTTTCAATCCTCAATCCTCAATCCTCAATCCTCAATCTTCAATCCTCAGCTCCAAATATTCAATCTTCAATCCTCAGTCTTCAATCCTCAATCTTCAATCCTCAGTACCCGATCTTCAATCCTCAATACTCAATCCTCAATCCTCAGTCCTCAAACCCCAATCCCGAATCCTCAATCCTTAATCCTCAACCTTCAGCCCTCAGTCCTCAACAATCAGTTGTCAATCCTCAATCCTCAATAGAATATCATCAATTCACAGCTTTCAATACACAATACTCGATCTGCAATCTTCAAATCTCTATCCACAAACATCAATTCTCATCACTCAAACCTCAACACTCGGTCCCCAATCCTCAATCTTCAATCCTCAAACCTCAATCCTCAATCCTCAGTCCTCAATCTTCAATTCTCAATACTCAATCTTCAATCCTCAGTCCTCAATCCTCAATCCTCAATCCTCAATCCTCAATCCTCAATCCTCATTCTTCAATCCTCAATACCCAATACTCAATACTCAATCTTCAATCCTCAACCGTCAGTCCTCGTCCTCAAACCTCAACCCTCAATCCTCAATCCTCAATCTTCAATCATCAATGCTCAATCCTCAATCTTCAACCCTCAACCATCAATCCTCAATCCGTAACAATCAATCCTGAATTCTCAATACTCAATAGAATATCCTGAATTCTCATGGTTCAATACTCAATCCACAATATTCAATAATCAAATCTCAATCCACAAACATCAATTCTCATCACTCAACCCTCAACACTCAGTCCTCAATATCCGATCCTCAATCCCCTATCCTCAATCTTCAATCCTCAATACTCAATCTTCAATCCTCAGTCCTCAATTCTCAATCCTCAATCCTCAATCCTCAATCCTCAATCCTCATTCCTCAAACCTCAATCGTCAACCCACAGTTCTCATCCTCATTTCTCAATTCTCAATCCTCAATCCTCAGTCCACAATCCTCAATCCTCAATCTCCAATGCTCAATACTCAACCTTCAATCCACAATCCTCAATTCTCAATCCTCAATCCTCAATCCTCAATCCTCAATCCTCAATCCTCAATCGTCAGTCTTCAATCCTCAATACTCAATCTTCAATCCTCAATCCTCAATCCTCAATCCTCAATCGTCAGTCTTCAATCCTCAATCTTCAATCCTCAATCCTCAATCCTCGATCCTCAATCCTCAATCCTCAATCCTCAATCCTCGATCCTCAATCTTCAATCCTCAGTCCCAAATCCTCAATCTTCAATCCTCAATCCTCAGCCCTCAATCTTCAGTCCTCATTACTCAATCTTCAACCCTCAATTCTCAATCCTCAATCCTCAATCCTCATTCTTCAATCCTCAATACCCAATCCTCAATCTTCAATCCTCAATCCTCAATCCACAATTCTCAATCCTCAATCCTCAGTCCTCATTCTTCAATCCTTAATCTTCAATCATCAATACTCAATCTTGAATCCTCAATCCTCAATCTTCAATCCTCAATCCTCAATTCTCACTCCTCAATACTCAATCCTCAATCGTCAATCCTCAATCCGCAATCCTCAATCTTCAATCCTCAATCCTCAATCCTCACTCCTCATTCCTCAATCTTCAATCCTCAATACTCAATCTGCAATTCTCAATCCTCAATCCTCAATCCTCAATCCTCATCCTTCAATCCTCAATACCCAATCCTCAATACCCAATCCTCAATCTTCAATCCTCAATCCACAATCCTCAATCCTCAATCCTCAATACCAAATCCTCAATCTTCAATCCTCAATCCTCAATCCTCAATTCTCGATCCTCAATCCTCGATCCTCAGACCTCAAGCATTAATACTCAACCCTCACTCGTCGTCCTCAATCCACAACCCTCAATCCTCAATCCTCAATCTTCAATCATCAATATACAGTCTTCAGTCCTCAATCCTCAATACTCAATCCTCAATCCTCAATCCTCAATGTTCAATCCGGGATACCCAATCCTCAATGTTCAATCTTCAATCCTCAATCTTCAATCCTCAATCCTCAATCCTCAATCCTCAATCCTCAACCCTCAATCCTCAGTCCCCAAACCTCAATCCTCAATCTTCAATCCTCAAAACTCAATCTTCAATCCTCGATCCTCAAAACTCAATCCTCAATCCTCAATCGTCAGTCTTCAATCCTCAATACTCAATCTTCAATCCTCAATCCTCAATCCTCAATCCTCAATCCTCATTCCTCAATCCTCAATCGTCAGTCTTCAATCCTCAATACTCAATCTTCAATCCTCAATCCTCAATCCTCAATCCTCAATCGTCAGTCTTCAATCCTCAATACTCAATCTTCAATCCTCAATCCTCAGTCCTCAATCCTCAATCCTCATTCTTGAATCCTCAATACCCAATCCTCAATCCTCAATCTTTAATCCTCAATCCTCATCCCTCATCCACAATCCTCAATCCTCAATCTTCACTCCTCAATCCTCAGTCCTCAATACTCAATCTTCAATCCTCGATCCTCAATCCTCAATCCTCAATCCTCAGTCCTCAATACTCAATCTTCAATCCTCGATCCTCAATTCTCAATCCTCAATCCTCAATCCTCGATCCTCAATCTTCAATCCTCAGTCCCAAATCCTCAATCTTCAATCCTCAATCCTCAGCCCTCAATCTTCAGTCCTCATTACTCAATCTTCAATCCTCAATTCTCAATCCTCTATCCTCAATCCTCATTCTTCAATCCTCAATACCCAATCCTCAATCTTCAATCCTCAATCCTCAATCCACAATTCTCAATCCTCAATCCTCAATCCTCAGACCTGAAACATCAATACACAACCCTCAGTCGTTGTCCTCAATCCACAACCCTCAATCCTCAATCCTCAATCTTCAATCATCAATATTCAATCTTCAATCCTCTATCCTCAATCCTCAATCCTCAATCCTCAACCCTCAATGTTCAATCCGCAATACCCAATCCACAATCTTCAATCCTCAATCCCCAATCCTCAATCCTCAATCCTCAATCCTCAATCCTCAATCCTCAATACCAAATCCTCAATCTTCAATCCTCAATCCTCAATCCTCAATTCTCGATCCTCAATCCTCGATCCTCAGACCTCAAGCATTAATACTCAATCCTCACTCGTCGTCCTCAATCCACAACGCTCAATCCTCAATCCTCAATCTTCAATCATCAATATACAATCTTCAGTCCTCAATCCTCAATACTCAATCCTCAATCCTCAATCCTCAATGTTCAATCCGGGATACCCAATCCTCAATGTTCAATCCTCAATCCTCAATCTTCAATCCTCAATCCTCAATCCTCAATCCTCAATCCTCAACCCTCAATCCTCAGTCCCCAAACCTCAATCCTCAATCTTCAATCCTCAAAACTCAATCTTCAATCCTCGATCCTCAAAACTCAATCCTCAATCCTCAATCCTCAATCGTCAGTCTTCAATCCTCAATAGTCAATCTTCTATCCTCAATCCTCAATCCTCAATCCTCAATCCTCATTCCTCAATCCTCAATACCCAATCCTCAATTTTCAGTCCTCAATCCTCAATCTTCAATCATCAATATTCAATCTTCAATCCTCAATCCTCAATCCTCAATCCTCAATCCTCAATCCTCAATGTTCAATCCGCAATACCCAATCCACAATCTTCAATCCTCAATCCCCAATCCTCAATCCTCAATCCTCAGTCCTCAGTCCTCAATCCTCATTCTTCAGTCCTCAATACCAAATCCTCAATCTTCAATCCTCAATCCTCAATCCTCAATTCTCGATCCTCAATCCTCGATCCTCAGACCTCAAACATTAATACTCAACCCTCACTCCTCGTCCTCAATCCACAACCCTCAATCCTCAATCCTCAATCTTCAATCATCAATATACAATCTTCAGTCCTCAATCCTCGATACTCAATCCTCAATCCTCAATCCTCAATGTTCAATCCGCGATACCCAATCCTCAATGTTCAATCCTCAATCCTCAATCCTCAATCGTCAATCCTCAATCCTCAATCCTCAATCCTCAATCCTCAATCCTCAATCCTCAATCTTCAATCCTCAACACTCAATATTCAATCCTCAATCCTCAATCTTCAATACTCAATACTCAATCTTCAATCCTCAACCCTCAATACTCAATCCTCAATCCTCATTCTTCAATCCTCAATACCCAATCCCCAATCTTCAATCCTCAATCCTCAATTCGCTAACCTCAATCCTCAATCCTGATACCTCAAGCATCAATACTCAACCCTCAGTCCTCGTTCTCAACCCACAAACCTCAATCCACAATCCTCAATCTTCATTCATCAATATTCAACTTTCAATCCTCAATCCTCAATCCCCAATCCTCAATCCTCAATCCTCAATCCTCAACGTTCAATCCTCAATACCCAATCCTCAATCTTCAATCTTCAATCCTCAGTACTCAATCCTCAATCCTCAATCCTCAATCCTCTGTCCTCAAACCTCAATCCTGAATCCTCAACCATGAATCCTCAATCTTCAGCCCTCAGTCCTCAACAATCAGTTGTCAATCCTCAATCCTCAATAGAATATCATCAATTCACAGTTTTCAATACTCAATACTCAATCTGCAATCTTCAAATCTCTATCCGCAAACATCAATCCTCATCACTCAACCCTCAACACTCAGTCCCCAATCCTCAATATTCAATCCTCAACCTTCAATCCTCAATACTCAATCTTCAATCCTCAATCCTCAATCCTCAAGCCTCAAGCCTCAATCCTCAATCCTCAATCCTTAATCTCAATCCTCAATCCTCCATCCCCAATCGTCAATCTTCAATCCTCAGTCCTCAATCCTCAACCCTCAATCTTCAATCCTCAATACTCAATCTGCAATCCTCAATCCTCAATCCTCAATCCTCAATCCTCAATCCTCATTCTTCAATCCTCAATACCCAATCCTCAATACCCAATCCTCAATCTTCAATCCTCAATCCTCAATCCTCAATTCTCAATCCTCAATCCTTAATCCACAGACCTCAATCCTCAATCATCAATCCTCAATACTCAATCTTCAATCCTCAATCCCCAATCCTCAATCCTCAATCCTCATTCTTCAATCCTCAACTCCCAATCCTCAACCTTCAATCCTCAATCCTCAATCCTCAATCATCAATCCTCAACCTTCGATCCTCAATCCTCAATCATTCAATCCTCAATCCTCAATCCTCAATCCTCAATCCTCAATCCTCAACCTTCAATCCTCAATCCTCAATCCTCAATCCTCAATCCTCAATCCTCAATCCTCAATCTTCAATCCTCAACACTCAATATTCAATCCTCAATCCTCAATCTTCAATACTCAATACTCAATCTTCAATCCTCAACCCTCAATACTCAATCCTCAATCCTCATTCTTCAATCCTCAATACCCAATCCCCAATCTTCAATCCTCAATCCTCAATTCGCTAACCTCAATCCTCAATCCTGATACCTCAAGCATCAATACTCAACCCTCAGTCCTCGTTCTCAACCCACAAACCTCAATCCACAATCCTCAATCTTCATTCATCAATATTCAACTTTCAATCCTCAATCCTCAATCCCCAATCCTCAATCCTCAATCCTCAATCCTCAACGTTCAATCCTCAATACCCAATCCTCAATCTTCAATCTTCAATCCTCAGTCCTCAATCCTCAATCCTCAATCCTCAATCCTCTGTCCTCAAACCTCAATCCTGAATCCTCAACCATGAATCCTCAATCTTCAGCCCTCAGTCCTCAACAATCAGTTGTCAATCCTCAATCCTCAATAGAATATCATCAATTCACAGTTTTCAATACTCAATACTCAATCTGCAATCTTCAAATCTCTATCCGCAAACATCAATCCTCATCACTCAACCCTCAACACTCAGTCCCCAATCCTCAATATTCAATCCTCAACCTTCAATCCTCAATACTCAATCTTCAATCCTCAATCCTCAAACCTCAAGCCTCAATCCTCAATCCTCAATCCTTAATCTCAATCCTCAATCCTCCATCCCCAATCGTCAATCTTCAATCCTCAATACTCAATCTTCAATCCTCAATCCTCAATCCTCAATCCTCAATCTTCATTCTTCAATCCTCAATACCCAATCCTCAATATTCAAACCTCAATCCTCGATCCTCAATCCTCAATCCTCAATCCTCAACACTCAATCTTCAATCCTCAATCCTCAATCCTCAATCCTCAATGCTCAATCCTCAATCCTCAGTCCTCAATCCTCAACCCTCAATCTTCAATCCTCAATACTCAATCTGCAATCCTCAATCCTCAATCCTCAATCCTCAATCCTCAATCCTCATTCTTCAATCCTCAATACCCAATCCTCAATACCCAATCCTCAATCTTCAATCCTCAATCCTCAATCCTCAATTCTCAATCCTCAATCCTTAATCCACAGACCTCAATCCTCAATCATCAATCCTCAATACTCAATCTTCAATCCTCAATCCCCAATCCTCAATCCTCAATCCTCATTCTTCAATCCTCAACTCCCAATCCTCAACCTTCAATCCTCAATCCTCAATCCTCATTTCTCAATCCTCAATCCTCAATCCTCGATCTTCAATCATCAATATTCAATCTTCAATCCTCAATCCTCAATCCTCAATCCTCAATCATCAATCCTCAACCTTCAATCCTCAATCCTCATTCCTCAATCTTCAATCCTCAATCCTCAATCCTCAATCCTCAATCCTCAATCCTCAATCCTCAATCCTCAATCCTCAATCGTCAGTCTTCAATCCTCAATACTCAATCTTCAATCCTCAATCCTCAATCCTCAATCCTCAATGCTCATTCCTCAATCCTCAATACCCAATCCTAAATCTTCAGTCCTCAATCCTCAATCCTCAATTCTCAATCCTCAATCCTCAGTCCTCAGTCCTCAAACCTCAATCCTCAACCCTCAGCCCTCATCCTCAATCCTCAATCCTCAACCCTCAATCCTCAATCTTCAATCCTCGATACTCAATCTTCAATCCTCAATCCTCAGTCCACAAACCTCAATTCTGAATCCTCAATCCTGAATCCTCAATCTTCGGCCCTCAGTCCTCAACAATCAGTTGTCAATCCTCAATCCTCAATAGAATATCCTCAATTCACAGTTTTCAATACACAATACTCAATCTGCAATCTTCAAACCTCTATCCACAAACATCAACTCTCATCACTCAACCCTCAACGCTCAGTCCTCAATGTTAAATCCTCAATCGTCAATCCTCAAACCTCAATCGTCAACCTTCAATTCTCAATACTCAATTCTCAATACTCAATCTTCGATCCTCAAAGCTCAACCCTCAATTCTCAATCCTCAATCTTCAATCATCAATACTCAATCTTCAATCCTCAATCCTCAATCCTCAACCCTCAATCCTCAGTCCTCAAACCTCAATCCCGAATCCTCAACCCTGAATCCTCAATCTTCAGCCCTCAGTCCTCAACAATCAGTTGTCAGTACTCAATCCTCAATAGAATATGATCAATTCACAGTTTTCAATACTCAATACTCAATCTGCAATCTTCAAATCTCTATCCACAAACATCAATTCTCATCACTCAAACCTCAACACTCAGTCCCCAATCCTCAATCTTCAATCCACATTCCTCAATCCTCAATCCTCAGTCCTCAATAATCAATCCTCAATACTCAATCTTCAATCCTCAACCCTCAATCCTCAAACGTCAATCCTCAATCCTCAATCGTCAGTCTTCTATCCTCAATACCCAATCTTCAATCCTCAATCCCCAATCCTCAATCCTCGATCCTCATTCTTCAATACTCAATACCCAATCCTCAATCCTCAAACCTCAATCGTCAACCTTCAATTCTCAATACTCAATTCTCAATACTCAATCTTCGATCCTCAAACCTCAACCCTCAATTCTCAATCCTCAACCTTCAATCATCAATACTCAATCTTCAATCCTCAATCCTCAATCCTCAACCCTCAATCCTCAGTCCTCAAACCCCAATCCCGAATCCTCAATCCTTAATCCTCAACCTTCAGCCGTCAGTCCTCGACAATCAGTTGTCAATCCTCAATCCTCAATAGAATATCATCAATTCACAGCTTTCAATACTCAATACTCGATCTGCAATCTTCAAATCTCTATCCACAAACATCAATTCACATCACTCAAACCTCAACACTCAGTCCCCAATCCTCAATTTTCAATCCTCAATCCTGAATCCTCAATCCTCAGTCCTCAATCTTCAATTCTCAATACTCAATCTTCAATCCTCAGTCCTCAATCCTCAATCCTCAATCCTTAATCCTCAATCCTCAATCCTCATTCTTCAATCCTCAATACCCAATCCTCAATACTCAATCTTCAATCCTCAACCGTCAGTCCTCGTCCTCAAACCTCAACCCTCAATCCTCAATCCTCAATCCTCAGACCTGAAACATCAATACACAACCTTCAGTCGTTGTCCTCAATCCACAACCCTCAATCCTCAATCCTCAATCTTCAATCATCAATATTCAATCTTCAATCCTCAATCCTCAATCCTCAATCCTCAATCCTCAACCCTCAATGTTCAATCCGCAATACCCAATCCACAATCTTCAATCCTCAATCCCCAATCCTCAATCCTCAATCCTCAATCCTCAATCCTCAATCCTCAATACCAAATCCTGAATCTTCAATCCTCAATCCTCAATCCTCAATTCTCGATCCTCAATCCTCGATCCTCAGACCTCAAGCATTAATACTCAACCCTCACTCGTCGTCCTCAATCCACAACCCTCAATCCTCAATCCTCAATCTTCAATCATCAATATACAATCTTCAGTCCTCAATCCTCAATACTCAGTCCTCAATCCTCAATCCTCAATGTTCAATCCGCGATACCCAATCCTCAATGTTCAATCCTCAATCCTCAATCTTCAATCCTCAATCCTCAATCCTCAATCCTCAATCCTCAACCCTCAATCCTCAGTCCCCAAACCTCAATCCCCAATCTTCAATCCTCAAAACTCAATCTTCAATCCTCGATCCTCAAAACTCAATCCTCAATCCTCAATCCTCAATCGTCAGTCTTCAATCCTCAATACTCAATCTTCAGTCCTCAATCCTCAATCCTCAATCCTCAATCATCATTCCTCAATCCTCAATACCCAATCCTCAATCTTCAGTCCTCAATCCTCAATCTTCAATCATCAATATTCAATCTTCAATCCTCAATCCTCAATCCTCAATCCTCAATCCTCAATCCTCAATGTTCAATCCGCAATACCCAATCCACAATCTTCAATCCTCAATCCCCAATCCTCAATCCTCAATCCTCAATCGCCAGTCCTCAATCCTCATTCTTCAGTCCTGAATACCAAATCCTCAATCTTCAATCCTCAATCCTCAATCCTCAATTCTCGATCCTCAATCCTCGATCCTCAGATCTCAAACATTAATACTCAACCCTCACTCCTCGTCCTCAATCCACAAACCTCAATCCTCAATCCTCAATCTTCAATCATCAATATACAATCTTCAGTCCTCAATACTCAATACTCAATACTCAATCCTCAATCCTCAATCCCCAATGTTCAATCCGCGATACCCAATCCTCAATGTTCAATCCTCAATCCTCAATCCTCAATACTCGATCCTCAATCCTCAATCCTCAATCCTCAATCCTCAATCCTCAATCCTCAGTCCCCAAACCTCAATCCTCAACCTTCAATCCTCAAAATTCAATCTGCAATCCTCGATCCTCAATACACAATCCTCAATCCTCAATCCTCAATCCTCAATCGTCAGTCTTCAATCCTCAATACTCAATCTTCAATCCTCAATCCTCAATCTTCAATCCTCAACACTCAATCTTCAATCCTCAATCCTCATTCTTCACTACTCAATACTCAATCTTCAATTCTCAATCCTCATTCTTCAATCCTCAATACCCAATCCTCAATCTTCAATCCTCAATCCTCAATTCGCTATCCTCAATCCTCAACCCTCAGACCTCAAGCATCAATACTCAACCCTCAGTCCTCGTCCTCAACCCACAACCCTCAATCCTCAATCCTCGATCTTCAATCATCAATATTCAATCTTCAATCCTCAATCCTCAATCCTCAATCCTCAATCCTCAACCTTCAATCCTCAATCCTCAATCCTCAATCCTCAATCCTCAATCCTCAATCCTCAATCCTCAACCTTCAATCCTCAATCCTCAACCCTCAATCCTCAATCCTCAATCTTCAATCGTCAACACTCAATCTTCAATCCTCAATCCTCAATCTTCAATACTCAATACTCAATCTTCAACCCTCAATCCTCAATACTCAATCCTCAATCCTCATTCGTCAATCCTCAATACCCAATCCTCAATCATCAATCCTCAATCCCCAATTCGCTATCCTCAATCCTCAATCCTCAGACCTCAAGCATCAATACTCAACCCTCAGTCCTCGTCCTCAACCCACAACCCTCAATCCACAATCCTCAATCTTCATTCATCAATATTCAACTTTCAATCCTAAATCCTCAATCCTCAATCCTCAATCCTCAATCCTCAAAGTTCAATCCTCAATACCCAATCCTCAATCTTCAATCTTCAATCCTCAGTCCTCAATCCTCAATCCTCAATCCTCAATCCTCTGTCCTCAAACCCCAATCCTGAATCCTCAACCATGAATCCTCAATCTTCAGCCCTCAGTCCTCAACAATCAGTTGTCAATCCTCAATCCTCAATAGAATATCATCAATTCACAGTTTTCAATACTCAATACTCAATCTGCAATCTTCAAATCTCTATCCGCAAACATCAATCCTCATCACTCAACCCTCAACACTCAGTCCCCAATCCTCAATATTCAATCCTCAACCTTCAATCCTCAATACTCAATCTTCAATCCTCAATCCTCAAACCTCAAGCCTCAATCCTCAATCCTCAATCCTCAATCTCAATCCTCAATCCTCCATCCCCAATCGTCAATCTTCAATCCTCAATACTCAATCTTCAATCCTCAATCCTCAATCCTCAATCCTCAATCTTCATTCTTCAATCCTCAATACCCAATCCTTAATATTCAAACCTCAATCCTCGATCCTCAATCCTCAATCCTCAATCCTCAATCCTCAATCCTCAAACCTCAATCCTCAACCGTCAGTCCTCGTCCTCAAACCTCAACCCTCAATTCTCAATCCTCAATCTTCATTCATCAATACTCAATCTTCAATCCTCAATAATCAATCCTCAATCCACAATCCTCAATCCTCAATAATCAACGCACAACTCTCAACCATCAATCCTCAATACTCAACCATCAATCCTCAAATCTCAATACTCAATAGAATATCCTGTATTCTCATGGTTCAATACTCAATCCACAATATTCAATAATCAAATCTCAATCTTCAATCATCAATTCTCAACACTAAATCCTCAACACTCAGTCCTCTCTCTTCAATCCTCCATCCTCAATCCTCAATCCTCAAGCGTCAACCCTCAATACCCAATCCTCAATCTTCAATCCTCAATCCTCAATTCGCTATCCTCAATCCTCAACCCTCAGACCTCAAGCATCAATACTCAACCCTCAGTCCTCGTCCTCAATCCACAACCCTCAATCCACAATCCTCGATCTTCAATCATCAATATTCAATCTTCAATCCTCAATCCTCAATCCTCAATCCTCAATCCTCAATCCTCAACCTTCAATCCTCAATCCACAATACTCAATCCTCAATCCTCAATCTTCAACCCTCAACACTCAATCTTCAATCCTCAATCCTCAATCTTCAATGCTCAATACTCAATCTTCAATCCTCAATACTCAATCCTCAATCCTCATTCTTCAATCCTCAATACCCAATCCTCAATCTTCAATCCTCAATCATCAATTCGCTATCCTCAATCCTCAATCCTCACACCTCAAGCATCAATACTCAACTCTCAGTCGTCGTCCTCAACCCACAACCCTCAATCCACAATCCTCAATCTTCATTCATCAATATTCAACTTTCAATCCTCAATCCTCAATCCTCAATCCTCAATCCTCAATCCTCAATCCTCAATCCTCAATCCCCAACGTTCAATCCTAAATACCCAATCCTCAATCTTCAATCCTCAATCCTCAGTCCTCAATCCTCAATCCTCAATCCTCAATCCTCTGTCCTCAAACCTCAATCCTGTATCCTCAATACTGAATCCTCAATCTTCAGCCCTCAGTCCTCAACAATCAGTTGTCAAACCTCAATCCTCAATAGAATGTCATCAATTCACAGTTTTCAATACTCAATACTCAATCTGCAATCTTCAAATCTCTATCCACAAACATCAATTCTCATCACTCATCCCTCAACACTCAGTCCCCAATCCTCAATATTCAATCCTCAATCCTCAATCCTCAATCCACAAACCTCAACCTTCAATCCTCTATACTCAATCTTCAATCCTCTATCCTCAATCCTCAATCCTCAAATCTCAATCCTCGATTGCCAACCATCAATCCTCAATACTCAATCTTCAATCCTCAATCCTCAATCCTCAATCCTCAGTCCTCATTCTTCAATCCTCAATCTTCAAACATCTATACTCAATCTTCAATCCTCAATCCTCAATCTTCAATCCTCAATCCTCAATTCTCACTCCTCGATACTCAATCCTCAATCGTCAATCCTCAATCCGCAATCCTCAATCTTCAATCCTCAATCCTCAATCCTCACTCCTCAATCCTCAATCTCCAATCCTCAACACTCAATCTTCAATCCTCAATCCTCAATCCTCAATCTTCAATGCTCAATCCTCAATCCTCAGTCCTCAATCCTCAACCCTCAATCTTCAATCCTCAATACTCAATCTGCAATCCTCAATCCTCAATCCTCAATCCTCAATCCTCATTCTTCAATCCTCAATACCCAATCCTCAATACCCAATCCTCAATCTTCAATCCTCAATCCTCAATCCTCAATTCTCATTCCTCAATCCTTAATCCACAGACCTCAATCCTCAATCATCAATCCTCAATACTCAATCTTCAATCCTGAATCCCCAATCCTCAATCCTCAATCCTCATTCTTCAATCCTCAAAACCCAATCCTCAATCTTCAATCCTCAATCCTCAATCCTCATTTCTCAATCCTCAATCCTCAATCCTCGATCTTCAATCATCAATATTCAATCTTCAATCCTCAATCCTCAATCCTCAATCCTCAATCATCAATCCTCAACCTTCAATCCTCAACCCTCAATCCTCAATCCTCAATCCTCAATCCTCAATCCTCAATCCTCAATCCTCAGTCCTCAACCTTCAATCCGCAATCCTCAATCCTCAATCCTCAATCCTCAATCCTCAATCCTCAATCTTCAATCCTCAGCACTCAATATTCAATCCTCAATCCTCAATCTTCAATACTCAATACTCAATCTTCAATCCTCAATCCTCAATACTCAATCCTCAATCCTCATTCTTCAATCCTCAATACCCAATCCTCAATCTTCAATCCTGAATCCTCAATTCTCTAACCTCAATCCTCAATCCTGAGACCTCAAGCATCAATACTCAACCCTCAGTCCTCGTCCTCAACCCACAACCCTCAATCCACAATCCTCAATCTTCATTCATCAATATTCAACTTTCAATCCTCAATCCTCAATCCTCAATCCTCAATCCTCAATCCTCAACGTTCAATCCTCAATACCCAATCCTCAATCTTCAATCCTCAATCCTCAGTCCTCAATCCTCAATCCTCAACCTTCAATCCGCTGCCCTCAAACCTCAATCCTGAATCCTCAACCATGAATCCTCAATCTTCAGCCCTCAGTCCTCAACAATCAGTTGTCAATCCTCAATACTCAATAGAATATCATCAATTCACAGTTTTCAATACTCAATACCCACTCTGCAATCTTCAAATCTCTATCCACAAACATCAATCCTCATCGCTCAACCCTCAACACTCAGTTCCCAATCCTCAATATTCAATCCTCAACCTTCAATCCTCAATACTCAATCGTCAATCTTCAATCCTCAATACTCAATCTTCAATCCTCAATACTCAACCCTCAAGCCTCAATCTTCATTCTTCAATCCTCAAGCATCAATCCTCAATACCCAATCCTCAATTTTCAATCCTCAATCCTCAATTCGCTATCCTCAATCCTCAACCCTCAGACCTCAAGCATCAATACTCAACCCTCAGTCCTCGTCCTCAATCCACAACCCTCAATCCACAATCCTCGATCTTCAATCATCAATATTCAATCATCAATCCTCAATCCTCAATCCTCAATCCTCAATCCTCAATCCTCAACCTTCAATCCTCAATCCACAATACTCAATCCTCAATCCTCAATCTTCAACCCTCAACACTCAATCTTCAATCCTCAATCCTCTATCTTCAATGCTCAATACTCAATCTTCAATCCTCAATACTCAATCCTCAATCCTCATTCTTCAATCCTCAATACCCAATCCTCAATCTTCAATCCTCAATCATCAATTCGCTATCCTCAACCCTCAATCCTCACACCTCAAGCATCAATACTCAACCCTCAGTCGTCGTCCTCAACCCACAACCCTCAATCCACAATCCTCAATCTTCATTCATCAATATTCAACTTTCAATCCACAATCCTCAATCCTCAATCCTCAATCCTCAATCCTCAATCCTCAATCCTCAATCCCCAACGTTCAATCCTAAATACCCAATCCTCAATCTTCAATCCTCAATCCTCAGTCCTCAATCCTCAATCCTCAATCAGCAATCCTCTGTCCTCAAACCTCTATCCTGTATCCTCAATACTGAATCCTCAATCTTCAGCCCTCAGTCCTCAACAATCAGTTGTCAAACCTCAATCCTCAATAGAATGTCATCAATTCACAGTTTTCAATACTCAATACTCAATCTGCAATCTTCAAATCTCTATCCGCAAACATCAATTCTCATCACTCATCCCTCAACACTCAGTCCCCAATCCTCAATATTCAATCCTCAATCCTCAATCCTCAATCCACAAACCTCAACCTTCAATCCTCAATACTCAATCTTCAATCCTCAATCCTCAATCCTCAAACCTCAAATCTCAATCCTCGATCGCCAACCATCAATCCTCAATACACAATCTTCAATCCTCAATCCTCAATCCTCAATCCTCAGTCCTCATTCTTCAATCCTCAATCTTCAAACATCTATACTCAATCTTCAATCCTCAATCCTCAATCTTCAATCCTCAATCCTCAATCCTCAATCCTCAATCCTCAATTCTCAATCCTCAATCCTCAATACCCAATCCTCAATCTTCAATCTTCAACCCTCAATCCTCAATTCTCGATCCTCAATCCTCAGTCCTCAGACCTCAAACCTCAATCCTCACCCTCAGCCCTCATCCTCAATCCTCAATCCCCAATCTTCAACTTCAATCCTGAATCCTCATGCCTCTATCCTCAATCATCAATCCTCAGTCATCAAACCTCAATCCTGAATCCTCAATACTGAATCCGCAATCTTCAGACCTCAGTCCTCAACAATCAGATGTCAATCCTCAATCCTCAATAGAATATCATCAATTCACAGTTTTCAATACTCAATACTCAATCTGCAATCTTCAAATTTCTATCCACAAACATCAATTCTCATCACTCAACCCTCAACACTCAGTTCCCAAACCTCCATCTTCAATCCTCAATTCTCAATCCTCAATTCTCAATTCTCAATTCTCAATCCTCAATCTTGAATCCTCAATCCTCAATACTCAATTTTCAATCCTCAATACTCAATCTTCAATCCTCAATCCTCAATACTCAATCTTCAATCCTCAATCCTCAATCCTCAATCCTCAACCCTCATTCCTCAATCCTCAATACCCAATCCTAAATCTTCAATCCTCAATCCTCAATCCTCAATTCTCAATCCTCAATCCTCAGTCCTCAGTCCTCAAACCTCAATCCTCAACCCTCAGACCACATCCTCAATCCTCAATCCTCAACCCTCAATCCTCAATCTTCAATCCTCGATACTCAATCTTCAATCCTCAATCCTCAGTCCTCAAACCTCAATTCTGAATCCTCAATCCTGAATACTCAATCTTCGGCCCTCAGTCCTCAACAATCAATTGTCAATACTCAACCCTCAATAGAATATCCTCAATTCACAGTTTTCAATAATCAATCCCCATTCTTCAATCTTCAAACCTCAATCCACAAACAACAATTCCCATCACTCAACCCTCAACACTCAGTACTCAATCTTCAATCCTCAATCCTCAATCCTCAATCTTCAATCCTCAATACTCAATCTTCAATCCTCAATCCTCAATTCTCAATCCTCAATACTCAATCCTCAATCGTCAATCCTCAATCCCCAATTCTCAATCTTCAATCCTCAAACCTCAATCCTCAATCCCCAATCCTCAATCTTCAATCCTCAATACTCAATCGTCAATCCTCAATCCTCAATCCTCAATCCTCAATCCTCAATGTTCAATCCGCGATACAAAATCCTCAACGTTCAATCCTCAATCCTCAATCCTCAATCCTCAATCCTCAATCATCAATCCTCAATCCTCAATGTTCAATCCTCAACACCCAATCCTCAATCTTCAATCCTCAATCCTCAATCCTCAATCCTCAATACTCAATCCTCAATCCTCTGTCCTCAAACCTCAATCCCGTATCATCAATACTGAATCTTCAAACCTCAATCCCGTATCATCAATACTGAATCCTCAATCTTCAGCCCTCAGTCCTCAACAATCAGTTGTCAAACCTCAATCCTCAATAGAATGTCATCAATTCACAGTTTTCAATACTCAACACTCAATCTGCAATCTTCAAATCTCTATCCACAAACGTCAATTCTCATCACTCAACACTCAACACTCAGTCCCCAATCCTCAATATTCAATCCTCAATCCTCAATCCTCAATCCACAATCCTCAACATTCGATCCTCAATCCTCAATCCTCAATCCTCAGTCCTCATTCTTCAATCCTTAATCTTCAATCATCAATACTCAATCTTCAATCCTCAATCCTCAATCTTCAATCCACAATCCTCAATTCTCACTCCTCAATACTCAATCCTCAATCGTCAATCCTCAATCCGCAATCCTCAATCTTCAATCCTCAATCCTCAATCCTCACTCCTCAATCCTCAATCTTCAATCCTCAACACTCAATCTTCAATCCTCAATCCTCAATCCTCAATCCTCAATGCTCAATCCTCAATCCTCAGTCCTCAATCCTCAACCCTCAATCTTCAATTCTCAATACTCAATCTGCAATCCTCAATCCTCAATCCTCAATCCTCAATCCTCAATCTTCAATCCTCAACCGTCGGTCCTCGTCCTCAATTCTCAACCCTCAATCCTCAATCCTCAATCTTCAATCATCAATACTCAATCCTCAACCGTCGGTCCACGTCCTCAATCCTCAATCCTCATACCTCAATCCTCAACCGTCAGTCCTCGTACTCAATCCTCAACTATGAATCCTCAATCCTCAATATTCAATCATCAATACTCAATCTTCAATCCTCAATACTCAATCCTCAATCCTCAATCCTCAATCCTCAATCCTCAATCCTCAGTCCTCAAACCTCAATCCAGAATCTTCAATCCTGAATCCGCAACCTTCAGACCTCAGTCCTCAACAATCAGTTGTCAATTCTCAATTCTCAATACAATATCATCAATTCACAGTTTTCAATACTCAATACTCAATCTGCAATCTTCAAATCTCTATCCAGAAACGTCAATTCTCATCACTGAACCCTCAACACTCAGTCCCCAATCCTCAATCTTCAATCCTCAATCCTCAATCCTCAATCCTCAATCCTCAATCTTCAATCCTCAATACCCAATCTTCAATCCTCAATCCCCAATCCTCAATCATCAATCCTCATTCTTCAATCCTCAATACCCAATCCTCAATTCTCAATCCTCAATCCTCAGTCCTTAGTCCTCAAACCTCAATCCTCAACCCTCAGCCCTCATCCTCAATCCTCAATCATCAATCCTAAATCTTCGATATTCAATCCTCAATACTCAATCTTCAATCCTCAATCCTCGGTCCTCAAACCTCTATTCTGAACCCTCCTTCCTGAATCATCAATCTTCAGCACTCAGTCCTCAACAATCAGTTGTCAATCCTCAATCCTCAATAGAATATCCTCCATTCACAGTTTTCAATCCTCAATCCTCAATCCTCAATCCTCAATCTTCAATCCTCAGCTCCAAATATTCAATCTTCAATCCTCAGTCTTCAATCCTCAATCTTCAATCCTCAGTACTCGATCTTCAATCCTCAATACTCAATCCTCAATCCTCAGTCCTCAAACCCCAATCCCGAATCCTCAATCCTTAATCCTTAACCTTCAGCCCTCAGTCCTCAACAATCAGTTGTCAATCCTCAATCCTCAATAGAATATCATCAATTCACAGCTTTCAATACACAATACTCGATCTGCAATCTTCAAATTGCTATCCACAAACATCAATTCTCATCACTCAAACCTCAACACTCAGTCCCCAATCCTCAATCTTCAATCCTCAAACCTCAATCCTCAATCCTCAGTCCTCAATCTTCAATTCTCAATACTCAATCTTCAATCCTCAGTCCTCAATCCTCAATCCTCAATCCTCAATCCTCAATCCTCAATCCTCATTCTTCAATCCTCAATACCCAATCCTCAATACTCAATCTTCAATCCTCAACCGTCAGTCCTCGTCCTCAAACCTCAACCCTCAATCCTCAATCCTCAATCTTCAATCATCAATGCTCAATCCTCAATCTTCAACCCTCAACCATCAATCCTCAATACGTAACAATCAATCCTCAATTCTCAATACTCAATAGAATATCCTGAATTCTCATGGTTCAATACTCAATCCACAATATTCAATAATCAAATCTCAATCCACAAACATCAATTCTCATCACTCAACCCTCAACACTCAGTCCTCAATATCCGATCCTCAATCCCCTATCCTCAATCTTCAATCCTCAATACTCAATCTTCAATCCTCAGTCCTCAATTCTCAATCCTCAATCCTCTATCCTCAATCCTCAATCCTCATTCCTCAAACCTCAATCGTCAACCCACAGTTCTCATCCTCATTTCTCAATTCTCAATCCTCGATCCTCAGTCCACAATCCTCAATCCTCAATCTCCAATGCTCAATACTCAACCTTCAATCCACAATCCTCAATTCTCAATCCTCAATCCTCAATCCTCAATCCTCAATCCTCAATCCTCAATCCTCAATCGTCAGTCTTCAATCCTCAATACTCAATCTTCAATCCTCAATCCTCAATCCTCAATCCTCAATCGTTAGTCTTCAATCCTCAATACTCAATCTTCAATCCTCAATCCTCAATCCTCAATCCTCAATCCTCATTCTTGAATCCTCAATACCCAATCCTCAATCCTCAATCTTTAATCCTCAATCCTCATCCCTCATCCACAATCCTCAATCCTCAATCTTCACTCCTCAATCCTCAGTCCTCAATACTCAATCTTCAATCCTCGATCCTCAATCCTCAATCCTCAATCCTCAGTCCTCAATACTCAATCTTCAATCCTCGATCCTCAATCCTCAATCCTCAATCCTCAATCCTCGATCCTCAATCTTCAATCCTCAGCCCCAAATCCTCAATCTTCAATCCTCAATCCTCAGCCCTCAATCTTCAGTCCTCATTACTCAATCTTCAATCCTCAATTCTCAATCCTCTATCCTCAATCCTCATTCTTCAATCCTCAATACCCAATCCTCAATCTTCAATCCTCAATCCTCAATCCACAATTCTCAATCCTCAATCCTCAATCCTCAGACCTGAAACATCAATACACAACCCTCAGTCGTTGTCCTCAATCCACAACCCTCAATCCTCAATCCTCAATCTTCAATCATCAATATTCAATCTTCAATCCTCAATCCTCAATCCTCAATCCTCAATCCTCAACCCTCAATGTTCAATCCGCAATACCCAATCCACAATCTTCAATCCTCAATCCCCAATCCTCAATCCTCAATCCTCAATCCTCAATCCTCAATCCTCAATACCAAATCCTCAATCTTCAATCCTCAATCCTCAATCCTCAATTCTCGATCCTCAATCCTCGATCCTCAGACCTCAAGCATTAATACTCAATCCTCACTCGTCGTCCTCAATCCACAACCCTCAATCCTCAATCCTCAATCTTCAATCATCAATATACAATCTTCAGTCCTCAATCCTCAATACTCAATCCTCAATCCTCAATCCTCAATGTTCAATCCGGGATACCCAATCCTCAATGTTCAATCCTCAATCCTCAATCTTCAATCCTCAATCCTCAATCCTCAATCCTCAATCCTCAACCCTCAATCCTCAGTCCCCAAACCTCAATCCTCAATCTTCAATCCTCAAAACTCAATCTTCAATCCTCGATCCTCAAAACTCAATCCTCAATCCTCAATCCTCAATCGTCAGTCTTCAATCCTCAATAGTCAATCTTCAATCCTCAATCCTCAATCCTCAATCCTCAATCCTCATTCCTCAATCCTCAATACCCAATCCTCAATCTTCAGTCCTCAATCCTCAATCTTCAATCATCAATATTCAATCTTCAATCCTCAATCCTCAATCCTCAATCCTCAATCCTCAATCCTCAATGTTCAATCCGCAATACCCAATCCACAATCTTCAATCCTCAATCCCCAATCCTCAATCCTCAATCCTCAGTCCTCAGTCCTCAATCCTCATTCTTCAGTCCTCAATACCAAATCCTCAATCTTCAATCCTCAATCCTCAATCCTCAATTCTCGATCCTCAATCCTCGATCCTCAGACCTCAAACATTAATACTCAACCCTCACTCCTCGTCCTCAATCCACAACCCTCAATCCTCAATCCTCAGTCTTCAATCATCAATATACAATCTTCAGTCCTCAATCCTCGATACTCAATCCTCAATACTCAATCCTCAATGTTCAATCCGCGATACCCAATCCTCAATGTTCAATCCTCAATCCTCAATCCTCAATCGTCAATCCTCAATCCTCAATCCTCAATCCCCAATCCTCAGTCCCCAAACCTCAATCCTCAATCTTCAATCCTCAAAATTCAATCTGCAATCCTCGATCCTCAATACTCAATCCTCAATCCTCAATCCTCAATCGTCAGTCTTCAATCCTCAATACTCAATCTTCAATCCTCAATCCTCAATCCTCAATCCTCAACCCTCATTCCTCAATCCTCAATACCCAATCCTAAATCTTCAATCCTCAATCCTCAATCCTCAATTCTCAATCCTCAATCCTCAGTCCTCAGTCCTCAAACCTCAATCCTCAACCCTCAGACCACATCCTCAATCCTCAATCCTCAACCCTCAATCCTCAATCTTCAATCCTCGATACTCAATCTTCAATCCTCAATCCTCAGTCCTCAAACCTCAATTCTGAATCCTCAATCCTGAATACTCAATCTTCGGCCCTCAGTCCTCAACAATCAATTGTCAATACTCAACCCTCAATAGAATATCCTCAATTCACAGTTTTCAATAATCAATCCCCATTCTTCAATCTTCAAACCTCAATCCACAAACAACAATTCCCATCACTCAACCCTCAACACTCAGTACTCAATCTTCAATCCTCAATCCTCAATCCTCAATCTTCAATCGTCAATACTCAATCTTCAATCCTCAATCCTCAATTCTCAATCCTCAATACTCAATCCTCAATCGTCAATCCTCAATCCCCAATTCTCAATCTTCAATCCTCAAACCTCAATCCTCAATCCCCAATCCTCAATCTTCAATCCTCAATACTCAATCGTCAATCCTCAATCCTCAATCCTCAATCCTCAATCCTCAATGTTCAATCCGCGATACCCAATCCTCAACGTTCAATCCTCAATCCTCAATCCTCAATCCTCAATCCTCAATCATCAATCCTCAATCCTCAATGTTCAATCCTCAACACCCAATCCTCAATCTTCAATCCTCAATCCTCAATCCTCAATCCTCAATACTCAATCCTCAATCCTCTGTCCTCAAACCTCAATCCCGTATCATCAATACTGAATCTTCAAACCTCAATCCCGTATCATCAATACTGAATCCTCAATCTTCAGCCCTCAGTCCTCAACAATCAGTTGTCAAACCTCAATCCTCAATAGAATGTCATCAATTCACAGTTTTCAATACTCAACACTCAATCTGCAATCTTCAAATCTCTATCCACAAACGTCAATTCTCATCACTCAACACTCAACACTCAGTCCCCAATCCTCAATATTCAATCCTCAATCCTCAATCCTCAATCCACAATCCTCAACATTCGATCCTCAATCCTCAATCCTCAATCCTCAGTCCTCATTCTTCAATCCTTAATCTTCAATCATCAATACTCAATCTTCAATCCTCAATCCTCAATCTTCAATCCACAATCCTCAATTCTCACTCCTCAATACTCAATCCTCAATCGTCAATCCTCAATCCGCAATCCTCAATCTTCAATCCTCAATCCTCAATCCTCACTCCTCATTCCTCAATCTCCAATCCTCAATACTCAATCTGCAATCCTCAATCCTCAATCCTCAATCCTCAATCCTCATCCTTCAATCCTCAATACCCAATCCTCAATACCCAATCCTCAATCTTCAATCCTCAATCCTCAATCCTCAATTCTCAATCCTCAATCCTCAATCCACAGACCTCAATCCTCAATCTTCAATCCTCAATACTCAATCTTCAATCCTCAATCCCCAATCCTCAATCCGCAATCCTCATTCTTCAATCCTCAACACCCAATCCTCAATCTTCAATCCTCAATCCTCAATTCTCAATTCTCAATCCTCAATCCTCAGTCCTCAGACCTCAAACATCAATATTCAACCCTCAGTCCTCGTCCTCAATCCACAACCCTCAATCCTCAATCCTCGATCTTCAATCATCAATATTCAATCTTCAATCCTCAATCCTCAATCCTCAATCCTCTATCCTCAATCCTCTATCCTCAACCTTCAATCCTCAATCCTCAATCCTCACTCCTCAATCCTCAATCTTCAATCCTCAACACTCAATCTTCAATCCTCAATCCTCAATCCTCAATCCTCAATGCTCAATCCTCAATCCTCAGTCCTCAATCCTCAACCCTCAATCTTCAATTCTCAATACTCAATCTGCAATCCTCAATCCTCAATCCTCAATCCTCAATCCTCAATCTTCAATCCTCAACCGTCGGTCCTCGTCCTCAATTCTCAACCCTCAATCCTCAATCCTCAATCTTCAATCATCAATACTCAATCCTCAACCGTCGGTCCACGTCCTCAATCCTCAATCCTCATACCTCAATCCTCAACCGTCAGTCCTCGTACTCAATCCTCAACTATGAATCCTCAATCCTCAATATTCAATCATCAATACTCAATCTTCAATCCTCAATACTCAATCCTCAATCCTCAATCCTCAATCCTCAATCCTCAGTCCTCAAACCTCAATCCAGAATCTTCAATCCTGAATCCGCAACCTTCAGACCTCAGTCCTCAACAATCAGTTGTCAATTCTCAATTCTCAATACAATATCATCAATTCACAGTTTTCAATACTCAATACTCAATCTGCAATCTTCAAATCTCTATCCAGAAACGTCAATTCTCATCACTGAACCCTCAACACTCAGTCCCCAATCCTCAATCTTCAATCCTCAATCCTCAATCCTCAATCCTCAATCCTCAATCTTCAATCCTCAATACCCAATCTTCAATCCTCAATCCCCAATCCTCAATCATCAATCCTCATTCTTCAATCCTCAATACCCAATCCTCAATTCTCAATCCTCAATCCTCAGTCCTTAGTCCTCAAACCTCAATCCTCAACCCTCAGCCCTCATCCTCAATCCTCAATCATCAATCCTAAATCTTCGATATTCAATCCTCAATACTCAATCTTCAATCCTCAATCCTCGGTCCTCAAACCTCTATTCTGAACCCTCCTTCCTGAATCATCAATCTTCAGCACTCAGTCCTCAACAATCAGTTGTCAATCCTCAATCCTCAATAGAATATCCTCCATTCACAGTTTTCAATCCTCAATCCTCAATCCTCAATCCTCAATCTTCAATCCTCAGCTCCAAATATTCAATCTTCAATCCTCAGTCTTCAATCCTCAATCTTCAATCCTCAGTACTCGATCTTCAATCCTCAATACTCAATCCTCAATCCTCAGTCCTCAAACCCCAATCCCGAATCCTCAATCCTTAATCCTCAACCTTCAGCCCTCAGTCCTCAACAATCAGTTGTCAATCCTCAATCCTCAATAGAATATCATCAATTCACAGCTTTCAATACACAATACTCGATCTGCAATCTTCAAATCTCTATCCACAAACATCAATTCTCATCACTCAAACCTCAACACTCAGTCCCCAATCCTCAATCTTCAATCCTCAAACCTCAATCCTCAATCCTCAGTCCTCAATCTTCAATTCTCAATACTCAATCTTCAATCCTCAGTCCTCAATCCTCAATCCTCAATCCTCAATCCTCAATCCTCAATCCTCATTCTTCAATCCTCAATACCCAATCCTCAATACTCAATCTTCAATCCTCAACCGTCAGTCCTCGTCCTCAAACCTCAACCCTCAATCCTCAATCCTCAATCTTCAATCATCAATGCTCAATCCTCAATCTTCAACCCTCAACCATCAATCCTCAATACGTAACAATCAATCCTCAATTCTCAATACTCAATAGAATATCCTGAATTCTCATGGTTCAATACTCAATCCACAATATTCAATAATCAAATCTCAATCCACAAACATCAATTCTCATCACTCAACCCTCAACACTCAGTCCTCAATATCCGATCCTCAATCCCCTATCCTCAATCTTCAATCCTCAATACTCAATCTTCAATCCTCAGTCCTCAATTCTCAATCCTCAATCCTCTATCCTCAATCCTCAATCCTCATTCCTCAAACCTCAATCGTCAACCCACAGTTCTCATCCTCATTTCTCAATTCTCAATCCTCGATCCTCAGTCCACAATCCTCAATCCTCAATCTCCAATGCTCAATACTCAACCTTCAATCCACAATCCTCAATTCTCAATCCTCAATCCTCAATCCTCAATCCTCAATCCTCAATCCTCAATCCTCAATCGTCAGTCTTCAATCCTCAATACTCAATCTTCAATCCTCAATCCTCAATCCTCAATCCTCAATCGTTAGTCTTCAATCCTCAATACTCAATCTTCAATCCTCAATCCTCAATCCTCAATCCTCAATCCTCATTCTTGAATCCTCAATACCCAATCCTCAATCCTCAATCTTTAATCCTCAATCCTCATGCCTCATCCACAATCCTCAATCCTCAATCTTCACTCCTCAATCCTCAGTCCTCAATACTCAATCTTCAATCCTCGATCCTCAATCCTCAATCCTCAAACCTCAGTCCTCAATACTCAATCTTCAATCCTCGATCCTCAATCCTCAATCCTCAATCCTCAATCCTCGATCCTCAATCTTCAATCCTCAGCCCCAAATCCTCAATCTTCAATCCTCAATCCTCAGCCCTCAATCTTCAGTCCTCATTACTCAATCTTCAATCCTCAATTCTCAATCCTCTATCCTCAATCCTCATTCTTCAATCCTCAATACCCAATCCTCAATCTTCAATCCTCAATCCTCAATCCACAATTCTCAATCCTCAATCCTCAATCCTCAGACCTGAAACATCAATACACAACCCTCAGTCGTTGTCCTCAATCCACAACCCTCAATCCTCAATCCTCAATCTTCAATCATCAATATTCAATCTTCAATCCTCAATCCTCAATCCTCAATCCTCAATCCTCAATCCTCATTCCTCAATCCTCAATACCCAATCCTCAATCTTCAGTCCTCAATCCTCAATCTTCAATCATCAATATTCAATCTTCAATCCTCAATCCTCAATCCTCAATCCTCAATCCTCAATCCTCAATGTTCAATCCGCAATACCCAATCCACAATCTTCAATCCTCAATCCCCAATCCTCAATCCTCAATCCTCAGTCCTCAGTCCTCAATCCTCATTCTTCAGTCCTCAATACCAAATCCTCAATCTTCAATCCTCAATCCTCAATCCTCAATTCTCGATCCTCAATCCTCGATCCTCAGACCTCAAACATTAATACTCAACCCTCACTCCTCGTCCTCAATCCACAACCCTCAATCCTCAATCCTCAGTCTTCAATCATCAATATACAATCTTCAGTCCTCAATCCTCGATACTCAATCCTCAATACTCAATCCTCAATGTTCAATCCGCGATACCCAATCCTCAATGTTCAATCCTCAATCCTCAATCCTCAATCGTCAATCCTCAATCCTCAATCCTCAATCCTCAATCCTCAGTCCCCAAACCTCAATCCTCAATCTTCAATCCTCAAAATTCAATCTGCAATCCTCGATCCTCAATACTCAATCCTCAATCCTCAATCCTCAATCGTCAGTCTTCAATCCTCAATACTCAATCTTCAATCCTCAATCCTCAATCCTCAATCCTCAACCCTCATTCCTCAATCCTCAATACCCAATCCTAAATCTTCAATCCTCAATCCTCAATCCTCAGTTCTCAATCCTCAATCCTCAGTCCTCAGTCCTCAAACCTCAATCCTCAACCCTCAGACCACATCCTCAATCCTCAATCCTCAACCCTCAATCCTCAATCTTCAATCCTCGATACTCAATCTTCGATCCTCAATCCTCAGTCCTCAAACCTCAATTCTGAATCCTCAATCCTGAATACTCAATCTTCGGCCCTCAGTCCTCAACAATCAATTGTCAATACTCAACCCTCAATAGAATATCCTCAATTCACAGTTTTCAATAATCAATCCCCATTCTTCAATCTTCAAACCTCAATCCACAAACAACAATTCCCATCACTCAACCCTCAACACTCAGTACTCAATCTTCAATCCTCAATCCTCAATCCTCAATCTTCAATCGTCAATACTCAATCTTCAATCCTCAATCCTCAATTCTCAATCCTCAATACTCAATCCTCAATCGTCAATCCTCAATCCCCAATTCTCAATCTTCAATCCTCAAACCTCAATCCTCAATCCCCAATCCTCAATCTTCAATCCTCAATACTCAATCGTCAATCCTCAATCCTCAATCCTCAATCCTCAATCCTCAATGTTCAATCCGCGATACCCAATCCTCAACGTTCAATCCTCAATCCTCAATCCTCAATCCTCAATCCTCAATCATCAATCCTCAATCCTCAATGTTCAATCCTCAACACCCAATCCTCAATCTTCAATCCTCAATCCTCAATCCTCAATCCTCAATACTCAATCCTCAATCCTCTGTCCTCAAACCTCAATCCCGTATCATCAATACTGAATCTTCAAACCTCAATCCCGTATCATCAATACTGAATCCTCAATCTTCAGCCCTCAGTCCTCAACAATCAGTTGTCAAACCTCAATCCTCAATAGAATGTCATCAATTCACAGTTTTCAATACTCAACACTCAATCTGCAATCTTCAAATCTCTATCCACAAACGTCAATTCTCATCACTCAACACTCAACACTCAGTCCCCAATCCTCAATATTCAATCCTCAATCCTCAATCCTCAATCCACAATCCTCAACATTCGATCCTCAATCCTCAATCCTCAATCCTCAGTCCTCATTCTTCAATCCTTAATCTTCAATCATCAATACTCAATCTTCAATCCTCAATCCTCAATCTTCAATCCACAATCCTCAATTCTCACTCCTCAATACTCAATCCTCAATCGTCAATCCTCAATCCGCAATCCTCAATCTTCAATCCTCAATCCTCAATCCTCACTCCTCATTCCTCAATCTCCAATCCTCAATACTCAATCTGCAACCCTCAATCCTCAATCCTCAATCCTCAATCCTCATCCTTCAATCCTCAATACCCAATCCTCAATACCCAATCCTCAATCTTCAATCCTCAATCCTCAATCCTCAATTCTCAATCCTCAATCCTCAATCCACAGACCTCAATCCTCAATCTTCAATCCTCAATACTCAATCTTCAATCCTCAATCCCCAATCCTCAATCCGCAATCCTCATTCTTCAATCCTCAACACCCAATCCTCAATCTTCAATCCTCAATCCTCAATTCTCAATTCTCAATCCTCAATCCTCAGTCCTCAGACCTCAAACATCAATATTCAACCCTCAGTCCTCGTCCTCAATCCACAACCCTCAATCCTCAATCCTCGATCTTCAATCATCAATATTCAATCTTCAATCCTCAATCCTCAATCCTCAATCCTCTATCCTCAATCCTCTATCCTCAACCTTCAATCCTCAATCCTCAATCCTCAATCCTCAATCCTCAATCCTCAATCCTCAATCCTCAACCTTCAATCCTCAATCCTCAATCCTCAATCCTCAATCCTCAATCTTCAATCCTCAACACTCAATCTTCAATCCTCAATCCTCAATCTTCAATACTCAATACTCAATCTTCAACCCTCAATCCTCAAACCTCAATCCTCAACCCTCAATCTTCAATCCTCAGCTCCAAATATTCAATCTTCAATACTCAATCTTCAATCCTCAATCTTCAATCCTCAGTACTCAATCTTCAATCCTCAATACTCAATCCTCAATCCTCAGTCCTCAAACCCCAATCTTCAATCCTCAATACCCAATCTTCAATCCTCAATCCACAATCCTCAATCATCAATCCTCATTCTTCAATCCTCAATACCCAATCCTCAATTCTCAATCCTCAATCCTCAGTCCTTAGCCCTCAAACCTCAATCCTCAACCCTCAGCCCTCATCCTCAATCCTCAATCATCAATCCTAAATCTTCGATATTCAATCCTCAATACTCAATCTTCAATCCTCAATCCTCGGTCCTCAAACCTCTATTCTGAATCCTCCTTCCTGAATCATCAATCTTCAGCACTCAGTCCTCAACAATCATTTGTCAATCCTCAATCCTCAATAGAATATCCTCCATTCACAGTTTTCAATCCTCAATCCTCAATCCTCAATCCTCAATCTTCAATCCTCAGCTCCAAATATTCAATCTTCAATCCTCAGTCCCAAATCCTCAATCTTCAATCCTCAATCCTCAACCCTCAATCTTCAATCTTCATTACTCAATCTTCAATCCTCAATTCTCAATGCTCAATCCTCAATCCTCATTCTTCAATCCTCAATAACCAATCCTCAATCTTCAATCCTCAATCCTCAATCCACAATTCTCAATCCTCAATCCTCAGTCCTCAGACCTCAAACATCAATACACGACCCTCAGTCCTTGTCCTCAATCCACAACCCTCAATCCTCAATCCTCAACCCTCAGTGTTCAATCCGCAATACACAATCCTCAATGTTCAATCCTCAATCCTCAATCCTCAATCCTCAATCCTCAATCCTCAATCCTCAATCTTCAATCCTCAGTCCTCAATACTCAATCTTCAATCCTCGATCCTCAATCCTCAATCCTCAATCCTCAATCCTCGATCCTCAATCTTCAATCCTCAGTCCCAAATCCTCAATCTTCAATCCTCAATCCTCAGCCCTCAATCTTCAATCCTCATTACTCAATCTTCAATCCTCAATTCTCAATCCTCTATCCTCAATCCTCATACTTCAATCCTCAATACCCAATCCTCAATCTTCAATCCTCAATCCTCAATCCACAATTCTCAATCCTCAATCCTCAATCCTCAGACCTGAAACATCAATACACAACCCTCAGTCGTTGTCCTCAATCCACAACCCTCAGTCCTCAATCCTCAATCTTCAATCATCAATATTCAATCTTCAATCTTCAATCCTCAATCCTCAATCCTCAATCCTCAACCCTCAATGTTCAATCCGCAATACCCAATCCACAATCTTCAATCCTCAATCCCCAATCCTCAATCCTCAATCCTCAATCCTCAATCCTCAATCCTCAATACCAAATCCTCAATCTTCAATCCTCAATCCTCAATCCTCAATTCTCGATCCTCAATCCTCGATCCTAAGACCTCAAGCATTAATACTCAGCCCTCACTCGTCGTCCTCAATCCACAACACTCAATCCTCAATCCTCAATCTTCAATCATCAATATACAATCTTCAGTCCTCAATCCTCAATACTCAATCCTCAATCCTCAATCCTCAATGTTCAATCCGCGATACCCAATCCTCAATGTTCAATCCTCAATCCTCAATCTTCAATCCTCAATCCTCAATCCTCAATCCTCAATCCTCAACACTCAATCCTCAGTCCCCAAACCTCAATCCTCAACCTTCAATCCTCAAAACTCAATCTTCAATCCTCGATCCTCAAAACTCAATCCTCAATCCTCAATCCTCAATCGTCAGTCTTCAATCCTCAATACTCAATCTTCAATCCTCAATCCTCAATCCTCAATCCTCAATCCTCAATCCTCATTCCTCAATCCTCAATACCCAATCCTCAATCCTCAAACCTCAATCCTCAACCCTCAATCTTCAATCCTCAGCTCCAAATATTCAATCTTCAATCCTCAATCTTCAATCCTCAATCTTCAATCCTCAGTACTCAATCTTCAATCCTCAATACTCAATCCTCAATCCTCAGTCCTCAAACCCCAATCTTCAATCCTCAATACCCAATCTTCAATCCTCAATCCCCAATCCTCAATCATCAATCCTCATTCTTCAATCCTCAATACCCAATCCGCAATTCTCAATCCTCAATCCTCAGTCCTTAGTCCTCAAACCTCAATCCTCAACCCTCAGCCCTCATCCTCAATCCTCAATCATCAATCCTAAATCTTCGATATTCAATCCTCAATACTCAATCTTCAATCCTCAATCCTCGGTCCTCAAACCTCTATTCTGAATCCTCCTTCCTGAATCATCAATCTTCAGCACTCAGTCCTCAACAATCAGTTGTCAATCCTCAATCCTCAATAGAATATCCTCCATTCACAGTTTTCAATCCTCAATCCTCAATCCTCAATCTTCAATCTTCAATCCTCAGCTCCAAATATTCAATCTTCAATCCTCAGTCCCAAATCCTCAATCTTCAATCCTCAATCCTCAACCCTCAATCTTCAATCCTCATTACTCAATCTTCAATACTCAATTCTCAATCCTCAATCCTCAATCCTCATTCTTCAATCCTCAATACCCAATCCTCAATCTTCAATCCTCAATCCTCAATCCACAATTCTCAATCCTCAATCCTCAATCCTCAGACCTCAAACATCAATACACGACCCTCAGTCCTTTTCCTCAATCCACAACCCTCAATCCTCAATCCTCAATCTTCAATCATCAATATTCAATCTTCAATCCTCAATCCTCAATCCTCAATCCTCAATCCTCAACCCTCAATGTTCAATCCGCAATACACAATCCTCAATGTTCAATCCTCAATCCTCAATCCTCAATCCTCAATCCTCAATCCTCAATCCTCAGTCCTCAATACTCAATCTTCAATCCTCGGTCCTCAATCCTCAATCCTCAATCCTCAATCCTCGATCCTCAATCTTCAATCCTCAGTCCCAAATCCTCAATCTTCAATCCTCAATCCTCAGCCCTCAATCTTCAATCCTCATTACGCAATCTTCAATCCTCAATTCTCAATCCTCTATCCTCAATCCTCATTCTTCAATCCTCAATACCCAATCCTCAATCTTCAATCTTCAATCCTCAATCCACAATTCTCAATCCTCAATCCTCAATCCTCAGACCTGAAACATCAATACACAACCCTCAGTCGTTGTCCTCAATCCACAACCCTCAATCCTCAATCCTCAATCTTCAATCATCAATATTCAATCTTCAATCCTCAATCCTCAATCCTCAATCCTGAATCCTCAACCCTCAATGTTCAATCCGCAATACCCAATCCACAATCTTCAATCCTCAATCCCCAATCCTCAATCCTCAATCCTCAATCCTCAATCCTCAATCCTCAATACCAAATCCTCAATCTTCAATCCTCAATCCTCAATCCTCAATTCTCGATCCTCAATCCTCGATCCTCAGACCTCAAGCATTAATACTCAACCCTCACTCGTCGTCCTCAATCCACAACCCTCAATCCTCAATCCTCAATCTTCAATCATCAATATACAATCTTCAGTCCTCAATCCTCAATACTCAATCCTCAATCCTCAATCCTCAATGTTCAATCCGCGATACCCAATCCTCAATGTTCAATCCTCAATCCTCAATCTTCAATCCTCAATCCTCAATCCTCAATCCTCAATTCTCAACCCTCAATCCTCAGTCCCCAAACCTCAATCCTCAATCTTCAATCCTCAAAACTCAATCTTCAATCCTCGATCCTCAAAACTCAATCCTCAATCCTCAATCCTCAATCGTCAGTCTTCAATCCTCAATACTCAATCTTCAATCCTCAATCCTCAATCCTCAATCCTCAATCCTCATTCCTCAGTCCTCAATACCCAATCCTCAATCTTCAGTCCTCAATCCTCAATCTTCAATCATCAATATTCAGTCTTCAATCCTCAATCCTCAATCCTCAATCCTCAATCCTCAATCCTCAATCCTCAATGTTCAATCCGCAATACCCAATCCACAATCTTCAATCCTCAATCCCCAATCCTCAATCCTCAATCCTCAGTCCTCAGTCCTCAATCCTCATTCTTCAGTCCTCAATACCAAATCCTCAATCTTCAATCCTCAAAATTCAATCTGCAATCCTCGATCCTCAATACTCAATCCTCAATCCTCAATCCTCAATCGTCAGTCTTCAATCCTCTATACTCAATCTTCAATCCTCAATCCTCAATCCTCAATTCTCAACCCTCATTCCTCAATCCTCAATACCCAATCCTAAATCTTCAATCCTCAATCCTCAATCCTCAATTCTCAATCCTCAATCCTCAGTCCTCAGTCCTCAAACCTCAATCCTCAACCCTCAGACCTCATCCTCAATCCTCAATCCTCAACCCTCAATCCTCAATCTTCAATCCTCAAACCTCAATCCTCAATCCCCAATCCTCAATCTTCAATCCTCAATACTCAATCGTCAATCCTCAATCCTCAATCCTCAATCCTCAATCCTCAATGTTCAATCCGCGATACCCAATCCTCAACGTTCAATCCTCAATCCTCAATCCTCAATCCTCAATCCTCAATCATCAATCCTCAATCCTCAATGTTCAATCCTCAACACCCAATCCTCAATATTCAATCCTCAATCCTCAATCCTCAATCCTCAATACTCAATCCTCAATCCTCTGTCCTCAAACCTCAATCCCGTATCATCAATACTGAATCCTCAAACCTCAATCGCGTATCATCAATACTGAATCCCCAATCTTCAGCCCTCAGTCCTCAACAATCAGTTGTCAAACCTCAATCCTCAATAGAATGTCATCAATTCACAGTTTTCAATACTCAACACTCAATCTGCAATCTTCAAATCTCTATCCACAAACATCAATTCTCATCACTCAACACTCAACACTCAGTCCCCAATCCTCAATATTCAATCCTCAATCCTCAATCCTCAATCCACAATCCTCAACATTCGATCCTCAATCCTCAATCCTCAATCCTCAGTCCTCATTCTTCAATCCTTAATCTTCAATCATCAATACTCAATCTTCAATCCTCAATCCTCAATCTTCAATCCTCAATCCTCAATTCTCACTCCTCAATACTCAATCCTCAATCGTCAATCCTCAATCCGCAATCCTCAATCTTCAATCCTCAATCCTCAATCCTCACTCCTCATTCCTCAATCTTCAATCCTCAATACCCAATCCTCAATCCTCAATCCTCAATCCTCAACCTTCAATCCTCAATCCTCAATCCTCAACCCTCAATCCTCAATCTTCAATCCTCAACACTCAATCTTCAATCCTCAATCCTCATTATTCAATACTCAATACTCAATCTTCAATTCTCAATCCTCATTCTTCAATCCTCAATACCCAATCGTCAATCTTCAATCCTCAATCCTCAATTCGCTATCCTCAATCCTCAACCCTCAGACCTCAAGCATCAATACTCAACCCTCAGTCCTCGTCCTCAACCCACAACCCTCAATCCTCAATCCTCGATCTTCAATCATCAATATTCAATCTTCAATCGTCAATCCTCAATCCTCAATCCTCAAACTTCAATCCTCAATCCTCAATCCTCAATCCTCAATCCTCAATCCTCAATCCTCAATCCTCAATCCTCAACCTTCAATCCTCAATCCTCAATCCTCAATCCTCAATCCTCAATGTTCAATCCTCAACACTCAATCTTCAATCCTCAATCCTCAATCTTCAATACTCAATACTCAATCTTCAACCCTCAATCCTCAAACCTCAATCCTCAACCCTCATCCCTCATCCACAATCCTCAATCCTCAATCTTCAATCCTCAATCCTCAGTCCTCAATACTCAATCTTCAATCCTCGATCCTCAATCCTCAATCCTCAATCCTCAATCCTCGATCCTCAATCTTCAATCCTCAGTCCCAAATCCTCAATCTTCAATCCTCAATCCACAACCCTCAATCTTCAATCCTCATTACTCAATCTTCAATACTCAATTCTCAATCCTCAATCCTCAATCCTCATTCTTCAATCCTCAATACCCAATCCTCAATCTTCAATCCTCAATCCTCAATCCACAATTCTCAATCCTCAATGCTCAATCCTCAGACCTCAAACATCAATACACGACCCTCAGTCCTTGTCCTCAATCCACAACCCTCAATCCTCAATCCTCAATCTTCAATCATCAATATTCAATCTTCAATCCTCACTCCTCAATCCTCAATCCTCAATCCTCAACCCTCAATGTTCAATCCGCAATACACAATCCTCAATGTTCAATCCTCAATCCTCAATCCTCAATCCTCAATCCTCAATCCTCAATCCTCAATCCTCAATCCTCAGTCCTCAATACTCAATCTTCAATTCTCGGTCCTCAATCCTCAATCCTCAATCCTCAATCCTCGATCCTCAATCTTCAATCCTCAGTCCCAAATCCTCAATCTTCAATCCTCAATCCTCAGCCCTCAATCTTCAATCCTCATTACGCAATCTTCAATCCTCTATCCTCAATCCTCATTCTTCAATCCTCAATACCCGATCCTCAATCTTCAATCCTCAATCCTCAATCCACAATTCTCAATCCTCAATCCTCAATCCTCAGACCTGAAACATCAATACACAACCCTCAGCCGTTGTCCTCAATCCACAACCCTCAATCCTCAATCCTCAATCTTCAATCATCAATATTCAATCTTCAATCCTCAATCCTCAATCCTCAATCCTGAATCCTCAACCCTCAATGTTCAATCCGCAATACCCAATCCACAATCTTCAATCCTCAATCCCCAATCCTCAATCCTCAATCCTCAATCCTCAATCCTCAATCCTCAATACCAAATCCTCAACCTTCAATCCTCAATCCTCAATCCTCAATTCTCGATCCTCAATCCTCGATCCTCGATCCTCAAAACTCAATCCTCAATCCTCAATCCTCAATCGTCAGTCTTCAATCCTCAATACTCAATCTTCAATCCTCAATCCTCAATCCTCAATCCTCAATCCTCATTCCTCAGTCCTCAATACCCAATCCTCAATCTTCAGTCCTCAATCCTCAATCTTCAATCATCAATATTCAGTCTTCAATCCTCAATCCTCAATCCTCAATCCTCAATCCTCAATCCTCAATCCTCAATCCTCAATGTTCAATCCGCAATACCCAATCCACAATCTTCAATCCTCAATCCCCAATCCTCAATCCTCAATCCTCAGTCCTCAGTCCTCAATCCTCATTCTTCAGTCCTCAATACCAAATCCTCAATCTTCAATCCTCAAAATTCAATCTGCAATCCTCGATCCTCAATACTCAATCCTCAATCCTCAATCCTCAATCGTCAGTCTTCAATCCTCAATACTCAATCTTCAATCCTCAATCCTCAATCCTCAATTCTCAACCCTCATTCCTCAATCCTCAATACCCAATCCTAAATCTTCAATCCTCAATCCTCAATCCTCAATTCTCAATCCTCAATCCTCAGTCCTCAGTCCTCAAACCTCAATCCTCAACCCTCAGACCTCATCCTCAATCCTCAATCCTCAACCCTCAATCCTCAATCTTCAATCCTCAAACCTCAATCCTCAATCCCCAATCCTCAATCTTCAATCCTCAATACTCAATCGTCAATCCTCAATCCTCAATCCTCAATCCTCAATCCTCAATGTTCAATCCGCGATACCCAATCCTCAACGTTCAATCCTCAATCCTCAATCCTCAATCCTCAACCCTCAATCATCAATCCTCAATCCTCAATGTTCAATCCTCAACACCCAATCCTCAATCTTCAATCCTCAATCCTCAATCCTCAATCCTCAATACTCAATCCTCAATCCTCTGTCCTCAAACCTCAATCCCGTATCATCAATACTGAATCCTCAAACCTCAATCCCGTATCATCAATACTGAATCCCCAATCTTCAGCCCTCAGTCCTCAACAATCAGTTGTCAAACCTCAATCCTCAATAGAATGTCATCAATTCACAGTTTTCAATACTCAATACTCAATCTGCAATCTTCAAATCTCTATCCACAAACATCAATTCTCATCACTCAACACTCAACACGCAGTCCCCAATCCTCAATATTCAATCCTCAACCCTCAATCCTCAATCCACAATCCTCAACATTCGATCCTCAATCCTCAATCCTCAATCCTCAGTCCTCATTCTTCAATCCTTAATCTTCAATCATCAATACTCAATCTTCAATCCTCAATCCTCAATCTTCAATCCTCAATCCTCAATTCTCACTCCTCAATACTCAATCCTCAATCGTCAATCCTCAATCCGCAAACCTCAATCTTCAATCCTCAATCCTCAATCCTCACTCCTCATTCCTCAATCTTCAATCCTCAATACTCAATCTGCAATCCTCAATCCTCAATCCTCAATCCTCAATCCTCAATCCTCATCCTTCAATCCTCAATACCCAATCCTCAATACCCAATCCTCAATCTTCAATCCTCAATCCACAATCCTCAATTCTCAATCCTCAATCCACAATTCACAGACCTCAATCCTCAATCTTCAATCCTCAATACTCAATCTTCAATCCTCAATCTCCAATCATCAATCCGCAATCCTCATTCTTCAATCCTCAACACCCAATCCTCAATCTTCAATCCTCAATCCTCAATCCTCAATTCTCAAACCTCAATCCTCAGTCCTCAGACCACAAACATCAATATTCAACCCTCAGTCCTCGTCCTCAATCCACAACCCTCAATCCTCAATCCTCGATCTTCAATCACCAATATTCAATCTTCAATCCTCAATCCTCAATCCTCAATCCTCTATTCTCAACCCTCTATCCTCAACCTTCAATCCTCAATCCTCAGTCCTCAATCCTCAATCCTCAATCCTCAATCCTCAATCCTCAACCTTCAATCCTCAATCCTCAATCCTCAACCCTCAATCCTCAATCTTCAATCCTCAACACTCAATCTTCAATCCTCAATCCTCATTATTCAATACTCAATACTCAATCTTCAATTCTCAATCCTCATTCTTCAATCCTCAATACCCAATCGTCAATCTTCAATCCTCAATCCTCAATTCGCTATCCTCAATCCTCAACCCTCAGACCTCAAGCATCAATACTCAACCCTCAGTCCTCGTCCTCAACCCACAACCCTCAATCCTCAATCCTCGATCTTCAATCATCAATATTCAATCTTCAATCGTCAATCCTCAATCCTCAATCCTCAACCTTCAATCCTCAATCCTCAATCCTCAATCCTCAATCCTCAATCCTCAATCCTCAATCCTCAACCTTCAATCCTCAATCCTCAATCCTCAATCCTCAATCCTCAATGTTCAATCATCAACACTCAATCTTCAATCCTCAATCCTCAATCTTCAATACTCAGTACTCAATCTTCAACCCTCAATCCTCAAACCTCAATCCTCAACCCTCATCCCTCATCCACAATCCTCAATCCTCAATCTTCAATCCTCAATCCGCAGTCCTCAATACTCAATCTTCAATCCTCGATCCTCAATCCTCAATCCTCAATCCTCAATCCTCGATCCTCAATCTTCAATCCTCAGTCCCAAATCCTCAATCTTCAATCCTCAATCGTCAACCCTCAATCTTCAATCCTCATTACTCAATCTTCAATCCTCAATTCTCAATCCTCAATCCTCAATCCTCATTCTTCAATCCTCAATACCCAATCCTCAATCTTCAATCCTCAATCCTCAATCCACAATTCTCAATCCTCAATGCTCAATCCTCAGACCTCAAGCATCAATACACGACCCTCAGTCCTTGTCCTCAATCCACAACCCTCAATCCTCAATCCTCAATCTTCAATCATCAATATTCAATCTTCAATCTTCACTCCTCAATCCTCAATCCTCAATACTCAACCCTCAATGTTCAGTCCGCAATACACAATCCTCAATGTTCAATCCTCAATCCTCAATCCTCAATCCTCAATCCTCAATCCTCAATCCTCAATCCTCAATCCTCAGTCCTCAATACTCAATCTTCAATCCTCGATCCTCAATCCTCAATCCTCAATCCTCAATCCTCGATCCTCAATCTTCAATCCTCAGTCCCAAATCCTCAATCTTCAATCCTCAATCCTCAGCCCTCAATCTTCAATCCTCATTACTCAATCTTCAATCCTCAATTCTCAATCCTCTATCCTCAATCCTCATTCTTCAATCCTCAATACCCAATCCTCAATCTTCAATCCTCAATCCTCAATCCACGATTCTCAATCCTCAATCCTCAATCCTCAGACCTGAAACATCAATACACAACCCTCAGTCGTTGTCCTCAGTCCACAACCCTCAATCCTCAATCCTCAATCTTCAATCATCAATATTCAATCTTCAATCCTCAATCCTCAATCCTCAATCCTCAACCCTCAATGTTCGATCCGCAATACCCAATCCACAATCTTCAATCCTCAATCCCCAATCCTCAATCCTCAATCCTCAATCCTCAATCTTCAATCCTCAATACCAAATCCTCAATCTTCAATCCTCAATCCTCAATCCTCAATTCTCGATCCTCAATCCTCGATCCTCAGACCTCAAGCATTAATACTCAACCCTCACTCGTCGTCCTCAATCCACAACCCTCAATCCTCAATCCTCAATCTTCAATCCTCAATACTCAATCGTCAATCCTCAATCCTCAATCCTCAATCCTCAATCCACAATTCTCAATCCTCAATCCTCAATCCTCAGACCTCAAACATCAATACACAACCCTCAGTCCTTGTCCTCAATCCACAACCCTCAATCCTCAATCCTCAATCTTCAATCATCAATATTCAATCTTCAATCCTCAATCCTCAATCCTCAACCCTCAATCCTCAACCCTCAATGTTCAATCCGCAATACCCAATCCTCAATGTTCAATCCTCAATCCTCAATCCTCAATCCTCAATCCTCAATACTCAATCTTCAATCCTCAATCCTCAGTCCTCAATACTCAATCTTGAATGCACAATCCTCAATCCTCAATCATCAGTCTTCAATCCTCAATACTCAATCTTCAATCCTCAATCCTCAATCCTCAATCCTCAATCCTCATTCTTCAATCCTCAATACCCAATCCTCAATCCTCAATCTTTAATCCTCAATCCTCAATCCTCAATTCTCAATACTCAATCCTCAGTCCTCAGTCTTCAAACCTCAATCCTCAACTCTCATCCCTCATCCACAATCCTCAATCCTCAATCTTCAATCCTCAATCCTCAGTCCTCAATACTCAATCTTCAATCCTCGATCCTCAATCCTCAATCCTCAATCCTCAATCCTCAATCCTCAATCGTCAACCTTCAATTCTCAATACTCAATCCTCAATACTCAATCTTCCATCCTCAATCCTCAATCCTCAATCCTCAATCCTCAACCTTCAATCCTCAAAACTCAATCTTCAATCCTCGATCCTCAATACTCAATCCTCAATCCTCAATCCTCAATCCTCAATCCTCAGTCCCCAAACCTCAATCCTCAATCTTCAATCCTCAAAACTCAATCTGCAATCCTCGATCCTCAATACTCAATCCTCAGTCCTCAATCCTCAATCGTCAGTCTTCAATCCTCAATACTCGATCTTCAATACTCCATCCTCAATCCTCAATCCTCAATCCTCATTCCTCAATCCTCAATACCCAATCCTAAATATTCAATCCTCAATCTTCAATCCTCAATTCTCAATCCGCAACCCTCAGTCCTCAATCCTCAAACCTCAATCCTCAACCGTCAGTCCTCGTCCTCAAACCTCAACACTCAATTCTCAATCCTCAATCTTCAATCATCAATACTCAATCTTCAATCCTCAATAATCAATCCTCAATCCTCAATCCTCAATCCTCAATAATCAACGCACAGCTCTCAACCATCAATCCTCAATCCTCAATCCTCAACCCTCAATCCTCAACCTTCAATCCTCAATCCTCAATCCTCAATCTTCAATCCTCAATACTCAATCGTCAATCCTCAATCCTCAATCTTCAATACTCAATACTCAATCTTCAACCCTCAATCCTCAATACTCAATCCTCAATCCTCATTCTTCAATCCTCAATACCCAATCCTCAATCATCAATCCTCAATCCTCAATTCGCTATCCTCAATCCTCAATCCTCAGACCTCAAGCATCAATACTCAACCCTCAGTCCTCGTCCTCAACCCACAACCCTCAATCCACAATCCTCAATCTTCATTCATCAATGTTCAACTTTCAATCCTAAATCCTCAATCCTCAATCCTCAACGTTCAATCCTCAATACCCAATCCTCAATCTTCAATCTTCAATCCTCAGTCCTCAATCCTCAATCCTCAATCCTCAATCCTCTGTCCTCAAACCTCAATCCTGAATCCTCAACCATGAATCCTCAATCTTCAGCCCTCAGTCCTCAACAATCAGTTGTCAATCCTCAATCCTCAATAGAATATCATCAATTCACAGTTTTCAATACTCAATACTCAATCTGCAGTCTTCAAATCTCTATCCACAAACATCAATTCTCATTACTCAAACCTCAACACTCAGTCCCCAATCCTCAATCTTCAATCCACATTCCTCAATCCTCAATCCTCAGTCCTCAATAATCAACCCTCAATACTCAATCTTCAATCCTCAGCCCTCAATCCTCAATCGTCAATCCTCAATCCTCAATCGTCAGTCTTCTATCCTCAATACCCAATCTTCAATCCTCAATCCCCAATCCTCAATCCTCAATCCTCATTCTTCAATCCTCAATACCCAATCCTCAATTCTCACTCCTCAATCCTCAGTCCTTAGTCCTCAAACCTCAATCCTCAACCCTCAGCCCTCATCCTCAATCCTCAATCATCAATCCTCAATCTTCAATATTCAATCCTCAATACTCAATCTTCAATCCTCAATCCTCGGTCCTCAAACCTCTATTCTGAATCCTCCTTCCTGAATCATCAATCTTCAGCACTCAGTCCTCAACAATCAGTTGTCAATCCTCAATCCTCAATAAAATATCCTCCATTCACAGTTTTCAATCCTCAATCCTCAATCCTCAATCCTCAATCTTCAAACCTCAGCTCCAAATATTCAATCTTCAATCCTCAATCTTCAATCCTCAATCTTCAATCCTCAGTACTCAATCTTCAATCCTCAATACTCAATCCTCAATCCTCAGTCCTCAAACCTCAATCCCGAATCCTCAATCCTTAATCCTCAACCTTCAGCCCTCAGTCCTCAACAATCAGTTGTCAATCCTCAATCCTCAATAGAATATCATCAATTCACAGCTTTCAATACTCAATACTCGATCTGCAATCTTCAAATCTCTATCCACAAACATCAATTCTAATCACTCAAACCTCAACACTCAGTCCCCAATCCTCAATCTTCAATCCTCAATCCTCAATCCTCATTCCTCAGTCCTCAATCTTCAATTCTCAATACTCAATCTTCAATCCTCAGTCCTCAATCCTCAATCCTCAATCCTTAATCCTCAATCCTCAATCCTCATTCTTCAATCCTCAATACCCAATCCTCAATACTCAATCTTCAATCCTCAACCGTCAGTCCTCGTCCTCAAACCTCAACCCTCAATCCTCAATCCTCAATCTTCAATCATCAATGCTCAATCCTCAATCTTCAACCCTCAACCATCAATCCTCAATACGTAACCATCAATCCTCAATTCTCAATACTCAATAGAATATCCTGAATTCTCATGGTTCAATACTGAATCCACAATATTCAATAATCAAATCTCAATCCACAAACATCAATTCTCACCACTCAACCCTCAACACTCAGTCCTCAATCTCCGATCCTCTATCCCCTATCCTCAATCTTCAATCCTCAATACTCAATCTTCAATCCTCAGTCCTCAATTCTCAATCCTCAATCCTCAATCCTCAATCCTCAATCCTCATTCCTCAAACCTAAATCGTCAACCCACAGTCCTCATCCTCATTTCTCAATTCTCAATCCTCAATCCTCAGTCCACAATCCTCAATCCTCAATCCTCAGTCCTCAATCTTCAATCCTCAATCCTCAGCCGTCAGCCTTCAATCCTAAATACTCAACCTTCAATCCTCAATCCTCAATTCTCAATACTCAATTCTCAATCCTCAATCATCAATCCTCAATCCCCAATCCTCAGTCTTCAATCCTCAATCCTTAATCCTCAATCCTCAATCCTCAATCCTCAATACTCAATCCTCAATCGTCAATCCTCAATCCTCAATCCTCAATACTCAATCCTCAACCATCAATCCTCAATACGTAACCATCAATCCTCAATTCTCAATACTCAATAGAATATCCTGAATTCTCATGGTTCAATACTCAATCCACAATATTCAATAATCAAATCTCAATCCACAAACATCAATTCTCACCACTCAACCCTCAACACTCAGTCCTCAATCTCCGATCCTCAATCCCCTATCCTCAATCTTCAATCCTCAATACTCAATCTTCAATCCTCAGTCCTCAATTCTCAATCCTCAATCCTCAATCCTCAATCCTCAATCCTCATTCCTCAAACCTAAATCGTCAACCCACAGTCCTCATCCTCATTTCTCAATTCTCAATCCACAATCCTCAGTCCACAATCCTCAATCCTCAATCCTCAGTCCTCAATCTTCAATCCTCAATCTTCAGCCGTCAACCTTCAATCCTAAATACTCAACCTTCAATCCTCAATCCTCAATCCTCAATACTCAATTCTCAATCCTCAATCATCAATCCTCAATCCCCAATCCTCAGTCTTCAATCCTCAATCCTTAATCCTCAATCCTCAATCCTCAATCCTCAATACTCAATCCTCAATCCTCAATCGTCAATCCTCAATCCTCAATCCTCAATCCTCAATCCTCAATCCTCAATCTTCAATCCTCAATACTCAATCTTCAATCCTCAATCCTCAATCCTCAATCCTGAATCCTCAATCCTCAATCCTCAATATTCAACACACACCCCTCAACCATCAATCCTCAATACTCAATCAACAATAATCAATTCTCAATTCTCAATAGAATATCCTGAATTCTCATGGTTCAATACTCAATACACAATGATCAATAATCAAATCTCAATCCTCAAACATCAATTCTCATCACTCAATCCTCAACACTCAGTCCTCTCTCTTCAATCCTCCATCCTCAATCCTCAATCCTCAAGCGTCAATCCTCAATCCTCAATCCTCAACCCTCAATCCTCAGTCCTCAAACCTCAATCCCGAATCCTCAATCCTGAATCCTCTATCTTCAGCCCTCAGTCCTCAACAATCAATTGTCGATCCTCAATCCTCAATAGAATATCCTCAACTCACAGTTTTCAATCATCAATCCCCATTCTTCAATCTTCAAATCTCAATCCACAATCATCAATTCTCATCACTCAAACCTCAACACTCAGTCCCCAATCCTCAATCATCAATCCTCAATCCTCAAACCTCAATCCACAGTCCTCAATCTTCAATCCTCAATACTCAATCTTCAATCCGCAATCCTCAATCCTCAATTCTAAATCCTCAATCCTCAATCCTCAGACCTCAAACATCAATATTCAACCCTCAGTCCTCGTCCTCAATCCACAACCCTCAATCCACAATCCTCGATCTTCAATCATCAATATTCAATCTTCAATCCTCAATCCTCAATCCTCAATCCTCAATCCTCAATCCTCAACCTTCAATCCTCAATCCACAATACTCAATCCTCAATCCTCAATCTTCAACCCTCAACACTCAATCTTCAAGCCTCAATCCTCAATCTTCAATGCTCAATACTCAATCTTCAATCCTCAATACTCAATCCTCAATCCTCATTCTTCAATCCTCAATACCCAATCCTCAATCTTCAATCCTCAATCCTCAATCCTCAATTCTCAATCCTCAATCCTCAGTCCTTAGTCCTCAAACCTCAATCCTCAGCCCTCAGCCCTCATCCTCAATCATCAATCATCAATCCTCAATCTTCAATCTTCAATCCTCAACCCTCAATGTTCGATCCGCAATACCCAATCCACAATCTTCAATCCTCAATCCCCAATCCTCAATCCTCAATCCTCAATCCTCAATCTTCAATCCTCAATACCAAATCCTCAATCTTCAATCCTCAATCCTCAATCCTCAATTCTCGATCCTCAATCCTCGATCCTCAGACCTCAAGCATTAATACTCAACCCTCACTCGTCGTCCTCAATCCACAACCCTCAATCCTCAATCCTCAATCTTCAATCCTCAATACTCAATCGTCAATCCTCAATCCTCAATCCTCAATCCTCAATCCACAATTCTCAATCCTCAATCCTCAATCCTCAGACCTCAAACATCAATACACAACCCTCAGTCCTTGTCCTCAATCCACAACCCTCAATCCTCAATCCTCAATCTTCAATCATCAATATTCAATCTTCAATCCTCAATCCTCAATCCTCAACCCTCAATCCTCAACCCTCAATGTTCAATCCGCAATACCCAATCCTCAATGTTCAATCCTCAATCCTCAATCCTCAATCCTCAATCCTCAATACTCAATCTTCAATCCTCAATCCTCAGTCCTCAATACTCAATCTTGAATCCACAATCCTCAATCCTCAATCATCAGTCTTCAATCCTCAATACTCAATCTTCAATCCTCAATCCTCAATCCTCAATCCTCAATCCTCATTCTTCAATCCTCAATACCCAATCCTCAATCCTCAATCTTTAATCCTCAATCCTCAATCCTCAATTCTCAATACTCAATCCTCAGTCCTCAGTCTTCAAACCTCAATCCTCAACCCTCATCCCTCATCCACAATCCTCAATCCTCAATCTTCAATCCTCAATCCTCAGTCCTCAATACTCAATCTTCAATCCTCGATCCTCAATCCTCAATCCTCAATCCTCAATCCTCAATCCTCAATCGTCAACCTTCAATTCTCAATACTCAATCCTCAATACTCAATCTTCCATCCTCAATCCTCAATCCTCAATCCTCAATCCTCAACCTTCAATCCTCAAAACTCAATCTTCAATCCTCGATCCTCAATACTCAATCCTCAATCCTCAATCCTCAATCCTCAATCCTCAGTCCCCAAACCTCAATCCTCAATCTTCAATCCTCAAAACTCAATCTGCAATCCTCGATCCTCAATACTCAATCCTCAGTCCTCAATCCTCAATCGTCAGTCTTCAATCCTCAATACTCGATCTTCAATCCTCCATCCTCAATCCTCAATCCTCAATCCTCATTCCTCAATCCTCAATACCCAATCCTAAATATTCAATCCTCAATCTTCAATCCTCAATTCTCAATCCGCAACCCTCAGTCCTCAATCCTCAAACCTCAATCCTCAACCGTCAGTCCTCGTCCTCAAACCTCAACACTCAATTCTCAATCCTCAATCTTCAATCATCAATACTCAATCTTCAATCCTCAATAATCAATCCTCAATCCTCAATCCTCAATCCTCAATAATCAACGCACAGCTCTCAACCATCAATCCTCAATCCTCAATCCTCAACCCTCAATCCTCAACCTTCAATCCTCAATCCTCAATCCTCAATCTTCAATCCTCAATACTCAATCGTCAATCCTCAATCCTCAATCTTCAATACTCAATACTCAATCTTCAACCCTCAATCCTCAATACTCAATCCTCAATCCTCATTCTTCAATCCTCAATACCCAATCCTCAATCATCAATCCTCAATCCTCAATTCGCTATCCTCAATCCTCAATCCTCAGACCTCAAGCATCAATACTCAACCCTCAGTCCTCGTCCTCAACCCACAACCCTCAATCCACAATCCTCAATCTTCATTCATCAATGTTCAACTTTCAATCCTAAATCCTCAATCCTCAATCCTCAACGTTCAATCCTCAATACCCAATCCTCAATCTTCAATCTTCAATCCTCAGTCCTCAATCCTCAATCCTCAATCCTCAATCCTCTGTCCTCAAACCTCAATCCTGAATCCTCAACCATGAATCCTCAATCTTCAGCCCTCAGTCCTCAACAATCAGTTGTCAATCCTCAATCCTCAATAGAATATCATCAATTCACAGTTTTCAATACTCAATACTCAATCTGCAGTCTTCAAATCTCTATCCACAAACATCAATTCTCATTACTCAAACCTCAACACTCAGTCCCCAATCCTCAATCTTCAATCCACATTCCTCAATCCTCAATCCTCAGTCCTCAATAATCAATCCTCAATACTCAATCTTCAATCCTCAGCCCTCAATCCTCAATCGTCAATCCTCAATCCTCAATCGTCAGTCTTCTATCCTCAATACCCAATCTTCAATCCTCAATCCCCAATCCTCAATCCTCAATCCTCATTCTTCAATCCTCAATACCCAATCCTCAATTCTCACTCCTCAATCCTCAGTCCTTAGTCCTCAAACCTCAATCCTCAACCCTCAGCCCTCATCCTCAATCCTCAATCATCAATCCTCAATCTTCAATATTCAATCCTCAATACTCAATCTTCAATCCTCAATCCTCGGTCCTCAAACCTCTATTCTGAATCCTCCTTCCTGAATCATCAATCTTCAGCACTCAGTCCTCAACAATCAGTTGTCAATCCTCAATCCTCAATAGAATATCCTCCATTCACAGTTTTCAATCCTCAATCCTCAATCCTCAATCCTCAATCTTCAAACCTCAGCTCCAAATATTCAATCTTCAATCCTCAATCTTCAATCCTCAATCTTCAATCCTCAGTACTCAATCTTCAATCCTCAATACTCAATCCTCAATCCTCAGTCCTCAAACCTCAATCCCGAATCCTCAATCCTTAATCCTCAACCTTCAGCCCTCAGTCCTCAACAATCAGTTGTCAATCCTCAATCCTCAATAGAATATCATCAATTCACAGCTTTCAATACTCAATACTCGATCTGCAATCTTCAAATCTCTATCCACAAACATCAATTCTAATCACTCAAACCTCAACACTCAGTCCCCAATCCTCAATCTTCAATCCTCAATCCTCAATCCTCATTCCTCAGTCCTCAATCTTCAATTCTCAATACTCAATCTTCAATCCTCAGTCCTCAATCCTCAATCCTCAATCCTTAATCCTCAATCCTCAATCCTCATTCTTCAATCCTCAATACCCAATCCTCAATACTCAATCTTCAATCCTCAACCGTCAGTCCTCGTCCTCAAACCTCAACCCTCAATCCTCAATCCTCAATCTTCAATCATCAATGCTCAATCCTCAATCTTCAACCGTCAACCATCAATCCTCAATACGTAACCATCAATCCTCAATTCTCAATACTCAATAGAATATCCTGAATTCTCATGGTTCAATACTGAATGCACAATATTCAATAATCAAATCTCAATCCACAAACATCAATTCTCACCACTCAACCCTCAACACTCAGTCCTCAATCTCCGATCCTCTATCCCCTATCCTCAATCTTCAATCCTCAATACTCAATCTTCAATCCTCAGTCCTCAATTCTCAATCCTCAATCCTCAATCCTCAATCCTCAATCCTCATTCCTCAAACCTAAATCGTCAACCCACAGTCCTCATCCTCATTTCTCAATTCTCAATCCTCAATCCTCAGTCCACAATCCTCAATCCTCAATCCTCAGTCCTCAATCTTCAATCCTCAATCCTCAGCCGTCAGCCTTCAATCCTAAATACTCAACCTTCAATCCTCAATCCTCAATTCTCAATACTCAATTCTCAATCCTCAATCATCAATCCTCAATCCCCAATCCTCAGTCTTCAATCCTCAATCCTTAATCCTCAATCCTCAATCCTCAATCCTCAATACTCAATCCTCAATCGTCAATCCTCAATCCTCAATCCTCAATACTCAATCCTCAATCTTCAATCCTCAATACTCAATCTTCAATTCTCAATACTCAATCTTCAATCCTCAGTCCTCAATCCTCAATCCTCAATCCTTAATCCTCAATCCTCAATCCTCATTCTTCAATCCTCAATACCCAATCCTCAATCCTCAATCTTCAATCATCAATGCTCAATCCTCAATCTTCAACCCTCAACCATCAATCCTCAATACGTAACCATCAATCCTCAATTCTCAATACTCAATAGAATATCCTGAATTCTCATGGTTCAATACTCAATCCACAATATTCAATAATCAAATCTCAATCCACAAACATCAATTCTCACCACTCAACCCTCAACACTCAGTCCTCAATCTCCGATCCTCAATCCCCTATCCTCAATCTTCAATCCTCAATACTCAATCTTCAATCCTCAGTCCTCAATTCTCAATCCTCAATCCTCAATCCTCAATCCTCAATCCTCATTCCTCAAACCTAAATCGTCAACCCACAGTCCTCATCCTCATTTCTCAATTCTCAATCCACAATCCTCAGTCCACAATCCTCAATCCTCAATCCTCAGTCCTCAATCTTCAATCCTCAATCTTCAGCCGTCAACCTTCAATCCTAAATACTCAACCTTCAATCCTCAATCCTCAATCCTCAATACTCAATTCTCAATCCTCAATCATCAATCCTCAATCCCCAATCCTCAGTCTTCAATCCTCATTCCTTAATCCTCAATCCTCAATCCTCAATCCTCAATACTCAATCCTCAATCCTCAATCGTCAATCCTCAATCCTCAATCCTCAATCCTCAATCCTCAATCTTCAATCCTCAATACTCAATCTTCAATCCTCAATCCTCAATCCTCAATCCTGAATCCTCAATCCTCAATCCTCAATATTCAACACACACCCCTCAACCATCAATCCTCAATACTCAATCATCAATAATCAATTCTCAATTCTCAATAGAATATCCTGAATTCTCATGGTTCAATACTCAATACACAATGATCAATAATCAAATCTCAATCCTCAAACATCAATTCTCATCACTCAATCCTCAACACTCAGTCCTCTCTCTTCAATCCTCCATCCTCAATCCTCAATCCTCAAGCGTCAATCCTCAATCCTCAATCCTCAACCCTCAATCCTCAGTCCTCAAACCTCAATCCCGAATCCTCAATCCTGAATCCTCTATCTTCAGCCCTCAGTCCTCAATAATCAATTATCGATCCTCAATCCTCAATAGAATATCCTCAACTCACAGTTTTCAATCATCAATCCCCATTCTTCAATCTTCAAATCTCAATCCACAATCATCAATTCTCATCACTCAAACCTCAACACTCAGTCCCCAATCCTCAATCATCAATCCTCAATCCTCAAACCTCAATCCACAGTCCTCAATCTTCAATCCTCAATACTCAATCTTCAATCCGCAATCCTCAATCCTCAATTCTAAATCCTCAATCCTCAATCCTCAGACCTCAAACATCAATATTCAACCCTCAGTCCTCGTCCTCAATCCACAACCCTCAATCCACAATCCTCGATCTTCAATCATCAATATTCAATCTTCAATCCTCAATCCTCAATCCTCAATCCTCAATCCTCAATCCTCAACCTTCAATCCTCAATCCACAATACTCAATCCTCAATCCTCAATCTTCAACCCTCAACACTCAATCTTCAATCCTCAATCCTCAATCTTCAATGCTCAATACTCAATCTTCAATCCTCAATACTCAATCCTCAATCCTCATTCTTCAATCCTCAATACCCAATCCTCAATCTTCAATCCTCAATCCTCAATCCTCAATTCTCAATCCTCAATCCTCAGTCCTTAGTCCTCAAACCTCAATCCTCAGCCCTCAGCCCTCATCCTCAATCATCAATCATCAATCCTCAATCTTCAATCTTCAATCCTCAATACTCAATCTTCACTCCTCAATCCTCAGTCCTCAAACCTCTATTCTGAATCCTCAATCCTGAATCCTCAATCTTCAGCACTCAGTCCTCAACAATCAGTTGTCAATCCTCAATCCTCAATAGAATATCCTCAATTCACAGTTTTCAATACTGAATACTCAATCTGCAACCTTCCGACCTCTATCCACAAGCATCAATTCTCATCACTCAACCCTCATAACTCAGTCCCCAATGTTCAATCGTCAATCCTCAATTCTCAATATTCGATCCTCAATACTGTATCTTCAAACCTCAATCCTCAATCCTCAATCCTCAATCCTCAATCCTCAATCCTCAATCCTCAACCTTCAATCCTCAATCCTCAATCCTCAATCCTCAATCCTCAATCTTCAATCCTCAACACTCAATCTTCAACTCCTCAATCCTCAATCTTCAATACTCAATACTCAATCTTCAATCCTCAATCCTCAATACTCAATCCTCAATCCTCATTCTTCAATCCTCAATACCCAATCCTCAATCTTCAATCCTCAATCTTCAATTCGCTAACCTCAATCCTCAATCCTCAGACCTCAAGCATCAATACTCAACCCTCAGTCCTCGTCCTCAACCCACAACCCTCAATCCACAATCCTCAATCTTCATTCATCAATATTCAACTTTCAATCCTCAATCCTCAATCCTCAACCCTCAATCCTCAATCCTCAACGTTCAATCCTCAATACCCAATCCTCAATCTTCAATCCTCAATCCTCAGTCGTCAATCCTCAATCCTCAATCCTCAATCCTCAATACTCAATCTGCAATCCTCAACCCTCAATCCTCAATCGTCAATCCTCAATCCTCATTCTTCAATCCTCAATACCCAATCCTCAATACCCAATCCTCAATCATCAATCCTCAACCCTCAATCCTCAATTCTCAATCCTCAATCCTTAATCCACAGACCTCAATCCTCAATCGTCAATCCTCAATACTCAATCTTCAATCCTCAATCCCCAATCCTCAATCCTCAATGCTCATTCTTCAATCCTCAACACCCAATCCTCAATCTTCAATCCTCAATCCTCAATCCTCATTTCTCAATCCTCAATCCTCAATCCTCGATCTTCAATCATCAATATTCAATCTTCAATCCTCAATCCTCAATCCTCAATCCTCAATCCTCAATCCTCAATCATCAATCCTCAACCTTCGATCCTCAATCCTCAATCATTCAATCCTCAATCCTCAATCCTCAATCCTCAATCCTCAACCTTCAATCCTCAATCCTCAATCCTCAATCCTCAATCCTCAATCCTCAATCCTCAATCTTCAGTCCTCAACACTCAATATTCAATCCTCAATCCTCAATCTTCAATACTCAATACTCAATCTTCAATCCTCAACCCTCAATACTCAATCCTCAATCCTCATTCTTCAATCCTCAATACCCAATCCCCAATCTTTAATCCTCAATCCTCAATTCGCTAACCTCAATCCTCAATCCTGATACCTCAAGCATCAATACTCAACCCTCAGTCCTCGTTCTCAACCCACAAACCTCAATCCACAATCCTCAATCTTCATTCATCAATATTCAACTTTCAATCCTCAATCCTCAATCCTCAATCCTCAATCCTCAATCCTCAATCCTCAACGTTCAATCCTCAATACCCAATCCTCAATCTTCAATCTTCAATCCTCAGTCCTCAATCCTCAATCCTCAATCCTCAATCCTCTGTCCTCAAACCTCAATCCTGAATCCTCAACCATGAATCCTCAATCTTCAGCCCTCAGTCCTCAACAATCAGTTGTCAATCCTCAATCCTCAATAGAATATCATCAATTCACAGTTTTCAATACTCAATACTCAATCTGCAATCTTCAAATCTCTATCCGCAAACATCAATCCTCATCACTCAACCCTCAACACTCAGTCCCCAATCCTCAATATTCTATCCTCAACCTTCAATCCTCAATACTCAATCTTCAATCCTCAATCCTCAATCCTCAATCCTCAATGCTCAATCTTCATTCTTCAATCCTCAATACCCAATCGTCAATATTCAAACCTCAATCCTCGATCCTCAATCCTCAATCCTCAATCCTCAATCCTCAACCTTCAATCCTCAATCCACAATCCTCAATCCTCAATCCTCAATCTTCAATCCTCAACACTCAATCTTCAATCCTCAATCCTCAATCTTCAATGCTCAATACTCAATCTTCAATCCTCAATACTCAATCCTCAATCCTCATTCTTCAATCCTCAATACCCAATCCTCAATCTTCAATCCTCAACCTTCAATCCTCAATACTCAATCGTCAATCTTCAATCCTCAATACCCAATCCTCAATCCTCAGACCTCAAACATCAATACACGACCCTCAGTCCTTGTCCTCAATCCTCAACCCTCAATCCTCAATCCTCAACGTTCAATCCTCAATACCCAATCCTCAATCTTCAATCCTCAATCCTCAGTCGTCAATCCTCAATCCTCAATCCTCAATCCTCAATACTCAATCTGCAATCCTCAACCCTCAATCCTCAATCGTCAATCCTCAATCCTCATTCTTCAATCCTCAATACCCAATCCTCAATACCCAATCCTCAATACCCAATCCTCAATCATCAATCCTCAACCCTCAATCCTCAATTCTCAATCCTCAATCCTTAATCCACAGACCTCAATCCTCAATCGTCAATCCTCAATACTCAATCTTCAATCCTCAATCCCCAATCCTCAATCCTCAATGCTCATTCTTCAATCCTCAACACCCAATCCTCAATCTTCAATCCTCAATCCTCAATCCTCATTTCTCAATCCTCAATCCTCAATCCTCGATCTTCAATCATCAATATTCAATCTTCAATCCTCAATCCTCAATCCTCAATCCTCAATCCTCAATCCTCAATCATCAATCCTCAACCTTCGATCCTCAATCCTCAATCATTCAATCCTCAATCCTCAATCCTCAATCCTCAATCCTCAATCCTCAACCTTCAATCCTCAATCCTCAATCCTCAATCCTCAATCCTCAATCCTCAATCCTCAATCTTCAGTCCTCAACACTCAATATTCAATCCTCAATCCTCAATCTTCAATACTCAATACTCAATCTTCAATCCTCAACCCTCAATACTCAATCCTCAATCCTCATTCTTCAATCCTCAATACCCAATCCCCAATCTTCAATCCTCAATCATCAATTCGCTATCCTCAATCCTCAATCCTCACACCTCAAGCATCAATACTCAACCCTGAGTCGTCGTCCTCAACCCACAACCCTCAATCAACAATCCTCAATCTTCATTCATCAATATTCAACTTTCAATCCTCAATCCTCAACACTCAATCCTCAATCCTCAATCCCCAACGTTCAATCCTAAATACCCAATCCTCAATCTTCAATCCTCAATCCTCAGTCCTCAGTCCTCAATCCTCAATCCTCAATCCTCTGTCCTCAAACCTCAATCCTGTATCCTCAATACTGAATCCTCAATCTTCAGCCCTCAGTCCTCAACAATCAGTTGTCAAACCTCAATCCTCAATAGAATGTCATCAATTCACAGTTTTCAATACTCAATACTCAATCTGCAATCTTCAAATCTCTATCCACAAACATCAATTCTCATCACTCATCCCTCAACACTCAGTCCCCAATCCTCAATATTCAATCCTCAACCCTCAATCCTCAATCCACAATCCTCAACCTTCAATCCTCAATACTCAATCTTCAATCCTCAATCCTCAATCCTCAATCCTCAAATCTCAATCCTCGATCGCCAACCATCAATCCTCAATACTCAATCTTCAATCCTCAATCCTCAATCCTCAATCCTCAGTCCTCATTCTTCAATCCTCAATCTTCAAACATCTATACTCAATCTTCAATCCTCAATTCTCAATCTTCAATCCTCAATCCTCAATTCTCACTCCTCGATACTCAATCCTCAATCGTCAATCCTCAATCCGCAATCCTCAATCTTCAATCCTCAATCCACAATCCTCACTCCTCACTCCTCAATCTTCAATCCTCAACACTCAATCTTCAATCCTCAATCCTCAATGCTCAATCCTCAATCCTCAGTACTCAATCCTCAACCCTCAATCTTCAATTCTCAATACTCAATCTGCAATCCTCAATCCTCAATCCTCAATCCTCAATCCTCATTCTTCAATCCTCAATACCCAATCCTCAATACCCAATCCTCAATCTTCAATCCTCAATCCTCAATCCTCAATTCTCAATCCTCAATCCTTAATCCACAGACCTCAATCCTCAATCATCAATCCTCAATACTCAATCTTCAATCCTCAATCCCCAATCCTCAATCCTCAATCCTCATTCTTCAATCCTCAACACCCAATCCTCAATCTTCAATCCTCAATCCTCAATCCTCATTTCTCAATCCTCAATCCTCAATCCTCAGACCTCAAACACCAATATTCAACCCTCAGTCCTCGTCCGCAATCCACAACCCTCAATCCTCAATCCTCGATCTTCAATCATCAATATTCAATCTTCAATCCTCAATCCTCAATCCTCAATATTCAATCATCAATCCTCAACCTTCAATCCTCAATCCTCAATCCTCAATCCTCAATCCTCAATCCTCAATCCTCAATCCTCAATCCTCAACCTTCAATCCTCAATCCTCAATCCTCAATCCTCAATCCTCAATCCTCAATCTTCAATCCTCAACACTCAATATTCTATCCTCAATCCTCAATCTTCAATACTCAATACTCAATCTTCAATCCTCAATCCTCAATACTCAATCCTCAATCCTCATTCTTCAATCCTCAATACCCAATCCTCAATCTTCAATCCTCAACCTTCAATCCTCAATACTCAATCGTCAATCTTCAATCCTCAATACCCAATCCTCAATCCTCAGACCTCAAACATCAATACACGACCCTCAGTCCTTGTCCTCAATCCTCAACCCTCAATCCTCAATCCTCAACGTTCAATCCTCAATACCCAATCCTCAATCTTCAATCCTCAATCCTCAGTCGTCAATCCTCAATCCTCAATCCTCAATCCTCAATACTCAATCTGCAATCCTCAACCCTCAATCCTCAATCGTCAATCCTCAATCCTCATTCTTCAATCCTCAATACCCAATCCTCAATACCCAATCCTCAATCATCAATCCTCAACCCTCAATCCTCAATCCTCGATCTTCAATCATCAATCCTCAATCCTCAATCCTCAATCCTCAATCCTCAATCATCAATCCTCAACCTTCGATCCTCAATCCTCAATCATTCAATCCTCAATCCTCAATCCTCAATCCTCAATCCTCAATCCTCAACCTTCAATCCTCAATCCTCAATCCTCAATCCTCAATCCTCAATCCTCAATCCTCAATCTTCAGTCCTCAACACTCAATATTCAATCCTCAATCCTCAATCTTCAATACTCAATACTCAATCTTCAATCCTCAACCCTCAATACTCAATCCTCAATCCTCATTCTTCAATCCTCAATACCCAATCCCCAATCTTCAATCCTCAATCCTCAATTCGCTAACCTCAATCCTCAATCCTGATACCTCAAGCATCAATACTCAACCCTCAGTCCTCGTTCTCAACCCACAAACCTCAATCCACAATCCTCAATCTTCATTCATCAATATTCAACTTTCAATCCTCAATCCTCAATCCTCAATCCTCAATCCTCAATCCTCAATCCTCAACGTTCAATCCTCAATACCCAATCCTCAATCTTCAATCTTCAATCCTCAGTCCTCAATCCTCAATCCTCAATCCTCAATCCTCTGTCCTCAAACCTCAATCCTGAATCCTCAACCATGAATCCTCAATCTTCAGCCCTCAGTCCTCAACAATCAGTTGTCAATCCTCAATCCTCAATAGAATATCATCAATTCACAGTTTTCAATACTCAATACTCAATCTGCAATCTTCAAATCTCTATCCGCAAACATCAATCCTCATCACTCAACCCTCAACACTCAGTCCCCAATCCTCAATATTCAATCCTCAACCTTCAATCCTCAATACTCAATCTTCAATCCTCAATCCTCAAACCTCAAGCCTCAATCCTCAATCCTCAATCCTTAATCTCAATCCTCAATCCTCCATCCCCAATCGTCAATCTTCAATCCTCAATACTCAATCTTCAATCCTCAATCCTCAATCCTCAATCCTCAATCTTCATTCTTCAATCCTCAATACCCAATCCTCAATATTCAAACCTCAATCCTCGATCCTCAATCCTCAATCCTCAATCCTCAATCCTCAATCCTCAATCCTCAAACCTCAATCCTCAACCGTCAGTCCTCGTCCTCAAACCTCAACCCTCAATTCTCAATCCTCAATGTTCAATCATCAATAGTCAATCTTCAATCCTCAATAATCAATCCTCAATCCTCAATCCTCAATCCTCAATAATCAACGCACAACTCTCAACCATCAATCCTCAATACTCAATCTTCAATCCTCAACCCTCAATCCTCAATCGTCAATCCTCAATCCTCAATCGTCAGTCTTCTATCCTCAATACCCAATCTTCAATCCTCAATCCCCAATCCTCAATCCTCAATCCTCATTCTTCAATCCTCAATACCCAATCCTCAATTCTCACTCCTCAATCCTCAGTCCTTAGTCCTCAAACCTCAATCCTCAACCCTCAGCCCTCATCCTCAATCCTCAATCATCAATCCTCAATCTTCAATATTCAATCCTCAATACTCAATCTTCAATCCTCAATCCTCGGTCCTCAAACCTCTTGTCTGAATCCTCCTTCCTGAATCATCAATCTTCAGCCCTCAGTCTTCAACAATCAGTTGTCAATCCTCAATCCTCAATAGAATATCATCAATTCACAGCTTTCAATACTCAATACTCGATCTGCAATCTTCAAATCTCTATCCACAAACATCAATTCTCATCACTCAAACCTCAACACTCAGTCCCCAATCCTCAATCTTCAATCCTCAATCCTCAATCCTCATTCCTCGGTCCTCAATCTTCAATTCTCAATACTCAATCTTCAATCCTCAGTCCTCAATCCTCAATACTCAATCCTTAATCCTCAATCCTCAATCCTCATTCTTCAATCCTCAATACCCAATCCTCAATACTCAATCTTCAATCCTCAACCGTCAGTCCTCGTCCTCAAACCTCAACCCTCAATCCTCAATCCTCAATCTTCAATCATCAATGCTCAATCCTCAATCTTCAACCCTCAACCATCAATCCTCAATACGTAACCATCAATCCTCAATTCTCAATACTCAATAGAATATCCTGAATTCTCATGGTTCAATACTCAATCCACAATATTCAATAATCAAATCTCAATCCACAAACATCAATTCTCACCACTCAACCCTCAACACTCAGTCCTCAATCCCCGATCCTCAATCCCCTATCCTCAATCTTCAATCCTCAATACTCAATCTTCAATCCTCAGTCCTCAATTCTCAATCCTCAATCCTCAATCCTCAATCCTCAATCCTCATTCCTCAAACCTAAATCGTCAACCCACAGTCCTCATCCTCATTTCTCAATTCTCAATCCTCAATCCTCAGTCCACAATCCTCAATCCTCAATCCTCAGTCCTCAATGTTAAATCCTCAATCGTCAATCCTCAAACCTCAATCGTCAACCTTCAATTCTCAATACTCAATTCTCAATACTCAATCTTCGATCCTCAAACCTCAACCCTCAATTCTCAATCCTCAATCTTCAATCATCAATACTCAATCTGCAATCCTCAATCCTCAATCCTCAACCCTCAATCCTCAGTCCTCAAACCTCAATCCCGAATCCTCAACCCTGAATCCTCAATCTTCAGCCCTCAGTCCTCAACAATCAGTTGTCAGTACTCAATCCTCAATAGAATATGATCAATTCACAGCTTTCAATACTCAATACTCAATCTGCAATCTTCAAATCTCTATCCACAAACATCAATTCTAATCACTCAAACCTCAACACTCAGTCCCCAATCCTCAATCTTCAATCCACATTCCTCAATCCTCAATCCTCAGTCCTCAATAATCAATCCTCAATATTCAATCTTCAATCCTCGCCCCTCAATCCTCAAACGTCAATCCTCAATCCTCAATCGTCAGTCTTCTATCCTCAATACCCAATCTTCAATCCTCAATCCCCAATCCTCAATCCTCGATCCTCATTCTTCAATACTCAATACCCAATCCTCAATCCTCAAACCTCAATCGTCAACCTTCAATTCTCAATACTCAATTCTCAATACTCAATCTTCGATCCTCAAACCTCAACCCTCAATTCTCAATCCTCAATCTTCAATCATCAATACTCAATCTTCAATCCTCAATCCTCAATCCTCAACCCTCAATCCTCAGTCCTCAAACCCCAATCCCGAATCCTCAATCCTTAATCCTCAACCTTCAACCGTCAGTCCGCGACAATCAGTTGTCAATCCTCAATCCTCAATAGAATATCATCAATTCACAGCTTTCAATACTCAATACTCGATCTGCAATCTTCAAATCTCTATCCACAAACATCAATTCTCATCACTCAAACCTCAACACTCAGTCCCCAATCCTCAATCTTCAATCCTCAATCCTGAATCCTCAATCCTCAGTCCTCAATCTTCAATTCTCAATACTCAATCTTCAATCCTCAGTCCTCAATCCTCAATCCTCAATCCTTAATCCTCAATCCTCAATCCTCATTCTTCAATCCTCCATACCCAATCCTCAATACTCAATCTTCAATCCTCAACCGTCAGTCCTCGTCCTCAAACCTCAACCCTCAATCCTCAATCCTCAATCTTCAACCATCAATGCTCAATCCTCAATCTTCAACCCTCAACCATCAATCCTCAATACGTAACCATCAATCCTCAATTCTCAATACTCAATAGAATATCCTGAATTCTCATGGTTCAATACTCAATCCACAATATTCAATAATCAAATCTCAATCCACAAACATCAATTCTCATCACTCAACCCTCAACACTCAGTCCTCAATCTCCGATCCTCAATCCCCTATCCTCAATCTTCAATCCTCAATACTCAATCTTCAATCCTCGGTCCTCAATTCTCAATCCTCAATCCTCAATCCTCAATCCTCAATCCTCATTCCTCAAACCTCAATCGTCAACCCACAGTTCTCATCCTCATTTCTCAATTCTCAATCCTCAATCCTCAGTCCACAATTCTCAACCCTCAATCCTCAATCCTCAATCTTCATTCATCAATATTCAACTTTCAATCCTCAATCCTCAACCCTCAACGTTCAAACCTAAATACTCAATCCTCAATTTTCAATCCTCAATCCTCAGTCCTCAATCCTCAATCCTCAATCCTCAATCCTCTGTCCTCAAACCTCAATCCTGAATCCTCAACCCTGAATCCTCAACCTTCAGCCCTCAGGCCTCAACAATCAGTTGTCAATCCTCAATCCTCAATAGAATATCATCAATTCACAGTTTTCAATACTCAATACTCAATCTGCAATCTTCAAATCTCTATCCACAAACATCAATCCTCATCACTCAACCCTCAACACTCAGTCCCCAATCCTCAATATTCAATCCTCAACCTTCAATCCTCAATACTCAATCTTCAATCCTCAATCCTCAATCCTCAATCCTCAACCTCAATCCTCAATCCTCCATCCTCAATCGTCAACCTTCAATCCTCAATACTCAATCTTCAATCCTCAATCCTCAATCCTCAATGCTCAATCTTCATTCTCCAATCCTCAATACCCAATCGTCAATATTCAAACCTCAATCCTCGATCCTCAATCCTCAATCCTCAATGCTCAATCCTCAACCTTCAATCCTCAATCCACAATCCTCAATCCTCAATCCTCAATCTTCAATCCTCAACACTCAATCTTCAATCCTCAATCCTCAATCTTCAATGCTCAATACTCAATCTTCAATCCTCAATACTCAATCCTCAATCCTCATTCTTCAATCCTCAATACCCAATCCTCAATCTTCAATCCTCAATCATCAATTCGCTATCCTCAATCCTCAATCCTCACACCTCAAGCATCAATACTCAACCCTGAGTCGTCGTCCTCAACCCACAACCCTCAATCAACAATCCTCAATCTTCATTCATCAATATTCAACTTTCAATCCTCAATCCTCAACACTCAATCCTCAATCCTCAATCCCCAACGTTCAATCCTAAATACCCAATCCTCAATCTTCAATCCTCAATCCTCAGTCCTCAATCCTCAATCCTCAATCCTCAATCCTCTGTCCTCAAACCTCAATCCTGTATCCTCAATACTGAATCCTCAATCTTCAGCCCTCAGTCCTCAACAATCAGTTGTCAAACCTCAATCCTCAATAGAATGTCATCAATTCACAGTTTTCAATACTCAATACTCAATCTGCAATCTTCAAATCTCTATCCACAAACATCAATTCTCATCACTCATCCCTCAACACTCAGTCCCCAATCCTCAATATTCAATCCTCAACCCTCAATCCTCAATCCACAATCCTCAACCTTCAATCCTCAATACTCAATCTTCAATCCTCAATCCTCAATCCTTAATCCTCAAATCTCAATCCTCGATCGCCAACCATCAATCCTCAATACTCAATCTTCAATCCTCAATCCTCAATACACAATCCTCAGTCCTCATTCTTCAATCCTCAATCTTCAAACATCTATACTCAATCTTCAATCCTCAATTCTCAATCTTCAATCCTCAATCCTCAATTCTCACTCCTCGATACTCAATCCTCAATCGTCAATCCTCAATCCGCAATCCTCAATCTTCAATCCTCAATCCACAATCCTCACTCCTCAATCCTCAATCTTCAATCCTCAACACTCAATCTTCAATCCTCAATCCTCAATGCTCAATCCTCAATCCTCAGTACTCAATCCTCAACCCTCAATCTTCAATTCTCAATACTCAATCTGCAATCCTCAATCCTCAATCCTCAATCCTCAATCCTCATTCTTCAATCCTCAATACCCAATCCTCAATACCCAATCCTCAATCTTCAATCCTCAATCCTCAATCCTCAATTCTCAATCCTCAATCCTTAATCCACAGACCTCAATCCTCAATCATCAATCCTCAATACTCAATCTTCAATCCTCAATCCCCAATCCTCAATCCTCAATCCTCATTCTTCAATCCTCAACACCCAATCCTCAATCTTCAATCCTCAATCCTCAATCCTCATTTCTCAATCCTCAATCCTCAATCCTCAGACCTCAAACATCAATATTCAACCCTCAGTCCTCGTCCGCAATCCACAACCCTCAATCCTCAATCCTCGATCTTCAATCATCAATATTCAATCTTCAATCCTCAATCCTCAATCCTCAATATTCAATCATCAATCCTCAACCTTCAATCCTCAATCCTCAATCCTCAATCCTCAATCCTCAATCCTCAATCCTCAATCCTCAATCCTCAACCTTCAATCCTCAATCCTCAATCCTCAATCCTCAATCCTCAATCCTCAATCTTCAATCCTCAACACTCAATATTCTATCCTCAATCCTCAATCTTCAATACTCAATACTCAATCTTCAATCCTCAATCCTCAATACTCAATCCTCAATCCTCATTCTTCAATCCTCAATACCCCATCCTCAATCTTCAATCCTCAACCTTCAATCCTCAATACTCAATCGTCAATCTTCAATCCTCAATACCCAATCCTCAATCCTCAGACCTCAAACATCAATACACGACCCTCAGTCCTTGTCCTCAATCCACAACCCTCAATCCTCAATCCTCAATCTTCAATCATCAATATTCAATCTTCAATCCTCAATCCTCAATCCTCAATCCTCAATCCTCAACCCTCAATGTTCAATCCGCAATACACAATCCTCAATGTTCAATCCTCAATCCTCAATCCTCAATCCTCAATCCTCAATACTCAATCCTCAATCCTCTGTCCTCAAACCTCAATCCTGAATCCTCAACCATGAATCCTCAATCTTCAGCCCTCAGTCCTCAACAATCAGTTGTCAATCCTCAATCCTCAATAGAATATCATCAATTCACAGTTTTCAATACTCAATACTCAATCTGCAATCTTCAAATCTCTATCCGCAAACATCAATCCTCATCACTTAACACTCAACACTCAGTCCCCAATCCTCAATATTCAATCCTCAACCTTCTATCCTCAATACTCAATCTTCAATCCTCAATCCTCAAACCTCAAGCCTCAATCCTCAATCCTCAATCCTCAATCTCAATCCTCAATCCTCCATCCCCAATCGTCAATCTTCAATCCTCAATACTCAATCTTCAATCCTCCATCCTCAATTCTCAATCCTCAGTCCTCGTTCTTCAATCCTCAATCTTCAAACATCTATACTCAATCTTCAATCCTCAATCCTCAATCCTCAATCCTCAATCCTCAATTCTCACTCCTCGGTATTCAATCCTCAATCGTCAATCCTCAATCCGCAATCCTCAATCTTCAATCCTCAATCCTCAATCCTCAATCCTCAATCCTCAACCCTCAATGTTCAATCCGCAATACACAATCCTCAATGTTCAATCCTCAATCCTCAATCCTCAATCCTCAATCTTCAATACTCAATCCTCAATCCTCAATCCTCAGTCCTCAATACTCAATCTTCAATCCTCGATCCTCAATCCTCAATCCTCAATCCTCAATCCGCGCTCCTCAATCTTCAATCCTCAGTCCCAAATCATCAATCTTCAATCCTCAATCCTCAGCCCTCAATCTTCAATCCACATTACTCAATCTTCAATCCTCAATTCTCAATCCTCTATCCTCAATCCTCATTCTTCAATCCTCAATACCCAATCCTCAATCTTCAATCCTCAATCCTCAATCCACAATTCTCAATCCTCAATCCTCAATCCTCAGACCTGAAACATCAATACACAACCCTCAGTCGTTGTCCTCAATCCACAACCCTCAATCCTCAATCCTCAATCTTCAATCATCAATATTCAATCTTCAATCCTCAATCCTCAACCCTCAATCCTCAATCCTCAACCCTCAATGTTCAATCCGCAATACCCAATCCACAACCTTCAATCCTCAATCCCCAATCCTCAATCCTCAATCCTCAATCCTCAATCCTCAATCCTCAATACCAAATCCTGAATCTTCAATCCTCAATCCTCAATCCTCAATTCTCGATCCTCAATCCTCGATCCTCAGACATCAAGCATTAATACTCAACGCTCACTCGTCGTCCTCAATCCACAACCCTCAATCCTCAATCCTCAATCTTCAATCATCAATATACAATCTTCAGTCCTCAATCCTCAATACTCAGTCCTCAATCCTCAATCCTCAATGTTCAATCCGCGATACCCAATCCTCAATGTTCAATCCTCAATCCTCAATCTTCAATCCTCATTCCTCAATCCTCAATCCTCAATCCTCAACCCTCAATCCTCAGTCCCCAAACCTCAATCCTCAATCTTCAATCCTCAAAACTCAATCTTCAATCCTCGATCCTCAAAACTCAATCCTCAATCCTCAATCCTCAATCGTCAGTCTTCAATCCTCAATACTCAATCTTCAGTCCTCAATCCTCAATCCTCAAACCTCAATCCTCATTCCTCAATCCTCAATACCCAATCCTCAATCTTCAGTCCTCAATCCTCAATCTTCAATCATCAATATTCAATCTTCAATCCTCAATCCTCAATCCTCAATCCTCAATCCTCAATCCTCAATGTTCAATCCGCAATACCCAATCCACAATCTTCAATCCTCAATCCCCAATCCTCAATCCTCAATCCTCAATCGTCAGTCCTCAATCCTCATTCTTCAGTCCTCAATACCAAATCCTCAATCTTCAATCCTCAATCCTCAATCCTCAATTCTCGATCCTCAATCCTCGATCCTCAGACCTCAAACATTAATACTCAACCTTCACTCCTCGTCCTCAATCCACAACCCTCAATCCTCAATCCTCAATCTTCAATCATCAATATACAATCTTCAGTCCTCAATACTCAATACTCAATACTCAATCCTCAATCCTCAATCCCCAATGTTCAATCCGCGATACCCAATCCTCAATGTTCAATCCTCAATCCTCAATCCTCAATACTCGATCCTCAATCCTCAATCCTCAATCCTCAATCCTCAATCCTCAGTCCCCAAACCTCAATCCTCAACCTTCAATCCTCAAAATTCAATCTGCAATCCTCGATCCTCAATACTTAATCCTCAATCCTCAATCCTCAATCGTCAGTCTTCAATCCTCAATACTCAATCTTCAATCCTCAATCCTCAATCTTCAATCCTCAACACTCAATCTTCAATCCTCAATCCTCATTCTTCAATACTCAATACTCAATCTTCAATTCTCAATCCTCATTCTTCAATCCTCAATACCCAATCCTCAATCTTCAATCCTCAATCCTCAATTCGCTATCCTCAATCCTCAACCCTCAGACCTCAAGCATCAATACTCAACCCTCAGTCCTCGTCCTCAACCCACAACCCTCAATCCTCAATCCTCGATCTTCAATCATCAATATTCAATCTTCAATCCTCAATCCTCAATCCTCAATCCTCAATCCTCAACCTTCAATCCTCAATCCTCAATCCTCAATCCTCAATCCTCAATCCTCAATCCTCAATCCTCAACCTTCAATCCTCAATCCTCAATCCTCAATCCTCAATCCTCAATCTTCAATCGTCAACACTCAATCTTCAATCCTCAATCCTCAATCTTCAATACTCAATACTCAATCTTCAACCCTCAATCCTCAATACTCAATCCTCAATCCTCATTCGTCAATCCTCAATACCCAATCCTCAGTCATCAATCCTCAATCCCCAATTCGCTATCCTCAATCCTCAATCCTCAGACCTCAAGCATCAATACTCAACCCTCAGTCCTCGTCCTCAACCCACAACCCTCAATCCACAATCCTCAATCTTCATTCATCAATATTCAACTTTCAATCCTAAATCCTCAATCCTCAATCCTCAATCCTCAATCCTCAACGTTCAATCCTCAATACCCAATCCTCAATCTTCAATCTTCAATCCTCAGTCCTCAATCCTCAATCCTCAATCCTCAATCCTCTGTCCTCAAACCCCAATCCTGAATCCTCAACCATGAATCCTCAATCTTCAGCCCTCAGTCCTCAACAATCAGTTGTCAATCCTCAATCCTCAATAGAATATCATCAATTCACAGTTTTCAATACTCAATACTCAATCTGCAATCTTCAAATCTCTATCCGCAAACATCAATCCTCATCACTCAACCCTCAACACTCAGTCCCCAATCCTCAATATTCATTCCTCAACCTTCAATCCTCAATACTCAATCTTCAATCCTCAATCCTCAAACCTCAAGCCTCAATCCTCAATCCTCAATCCTCAATCTCAATCCTCAATCCTCCATCCCCAATCGTCAATCTTCAATCCTCAATACTCAATCTTCAATCCTCAATCATCAATCCTCAATCCTCAATCTTCATTCTTCAATCCTCAATACCCAATCCTTAATATTCAAACCTCAATCCTCGATCCTCAATCCTCAATCCTCAATCCTCAATCCTCAATCCTCAAACCTCAATCCTCAACCGTCAGTCCTCGTCCTCAAACCTCAACCCTCAATTCTCAATCCTCAATCTTCAATCATCAATACTCAATCTTCAATCCTCAATAATCAATCCTCAATCCACAATCCTCAATCCTCAATAATCAACGCACAACTCTCAACCATCAATCCTCAATACTCAACCATCAATCCTCAAATCTCAATACTCAATAGAATATCCTGTATTCTCATGGTTCAATACTCAATCCACAATATTCAATAATCAAATCTCAATCTTCAATCATCAATTCTCAACACTAAATCCTCAACACTCAGTCCTCTCTCTTCAATCCTCCATCCTCAATCCTCAATCCTCAAGCGTCAACCCTCAATACCCAATCCTCAATCTTCAATCCTCAATCCTCAATTCGCTATCCTCAATCCTCAACCCTCAGACCTCAAGCATCAATACTCAACCCTCAGTCCTCGTCCTCAATCCACAACCCTCAATCCACAATCCTCGATCTTCAATCATCAATATTCAATCTTCAATCCTCAATCCTCAATCCTCAATCCTCAATCCTCAATCCTCAACCTTCAATCCTCAATCCACAACACTCAATCCTCAATCCTCAATCTTCAACCCTCAACACTCAATCTTCAATCCTCAATCCTCAATCTTCAATGCTCAATACTCAATCTTCAATCCTCAATACTCAATCCTCAATCCTCATTCTTCAATCCTCAATACCCAATCCTCAATCTTCAATCCTCAATCATCAATTCGCTATCCTCAATCCTCAATCCTCACACCTCAAGCATCAATACTCAACTCTCAGTCGTCGTCCTCAACCCACAACCCTCAATCCACAATCCTCAATCTTCATTCATCAATATTCAACTTTCAATCCTCAATCCTCAATCCTCAATCCTCAATCCTCAATCCTCAATCCTCAATCCTCAATCCCCAACGTTCAATCCTAAATACCCAATCCTCAATCTTCAATCCTCAATCCTCAGTCCTCAATCCTCAATCCTCAATCCTCAATCCTCTGTCCTCAAACCTCAATCCTGTATCCTCAATACTGAATCCTCAATCTTCAGCCCTCAGTCCTCAACAATCAGTTGTCAAACCTCAATCCTCAATAGAATGTCATCAATTCACAGTTTTCAATACTCAATACTCAATCTGCAATCTTCAAATCTCTATCCACAAACATCAATTCTCATCACTCATCCCTCAACACTCAGTCCCCAATCCTCAATATTCAATCCTCAATCCTCAATCCTCAATCCACAAACCTCAACCTTCAATCCTCTATACTCAATCTTCAATCCTCAATCCTCAATCCTCGATCCTCAAATCTCAATCCTCGATTGCCAACCATCAATCCTCAATACTCAATCTTCAATCCTCAATCCTCAATCCTCAATCCTCAGTCCTCATTCTTCAATCCTCAATCTTCAAACATCTATACTCAATCTTCAATCCTCAATCCTCAATCTTCAATCCTCAATCCTCAATCCTCACTCCTCAATCCTCAATCTTCAATCCTCAACACACAATCTTCAATCCTCAATCCTCAATCCTCAATCTTCAATGCTCAATCCTCAATCCTCAGTCCTCAATCCTCAACCCTCAATCTTCAATCCTCAATACTCAATCTGCAATCCTCAATCCTCAATCCTCAATCCTCAATCCTCATTCTTCAATCCTCAATACCCAATCCTCAATACCCAATCCTCAATCTTCAATCCTCAATCCTCAATCCTCAATTCTCATTCCTCAATCCTTAATCCACAGACCTCAATCCTCAATCATCAATCCTCAATACTCAATCTTCAATCCTCAATCCCCAATCCTCAATCCTCAATCCTCATTCTTCAATCCTCAAAACCCAATCCTCAATCTTCAATCCTCAATCCTCAATCCTCATTTCTCAATCCTCAATCCTCAATCCTCGATCTTCAATCATCAATACTCAATCTTCAATCCTCAATCCTCAATCCTCAATCCTCAATCATCAATCCTCAACCTTCAATCCTCAACCCTCAACCCTCAATCCTCAATCCTCAATCCTCAATCCTCAATCCTCAATCCTCAATCCTCAACCTTCAACCCGCAATCCTCAATCCTCAATCCTCAATCCTCAATCCTCAATCTTCAATCCTCAACACTCAATATTCCATCCTCAATCCTCAATCTTCAATACTCAATACTCAATCTTCAATCCTCAATCCTCAATACTCAATCCTCAATCCTCATTCTTCAATCCTCAATACCCAATCCTCAATCTTCAATCCTGAATCCTCAATTCTCTAACCTCAATCCTCAATCCTGAGACCTCAAGCATCAATACTCAACCCTCAGTCCTCGTCCTCAACCCACAACCCTCAATCCACAATCCTCAATCTTCATTCATGAATATTCAACTTTCAATCCTCAATCCTCAATCCTCAATTCTCAATCCTCAATCCTCAACGTTCAATCCTCAATACCCAATCCTCAATCTTCAATCCTCAATCCTCAGTCCTCAATCCTCAATCCTCAACCTTCAATCCGCTGCCCTCAAACCTCAATCCTGAATCCTCAACCATGAATCCTCAATCTTCAGCCCTCAGTCCTCAACAATCAGTTGTCAATCCTCAATACTCAATAGAATATCATCAATTCACAGTTTTCAATACTCAATACCCACTCTGCAATCTTCAAATCTCTATCCACAAACATCAATCCTCATCGCTCAACCCTCAACACTCAGTCCCCAATCCTCAATATTCAATCCTCAACCTTCAATCCTCAATACTCAACCGTCAATCTTCAATCCTCAATACTCAATCTTCAATCCTCAATACTCAACCCTCAAGCCTCAATCTTCATTCTTCAATCCTCAAGCGTCAATCCTCAATACCCAATCCTCAATCTTCAATCCTCAATCCTCAATTCGCTATCCTCAATCCTCAACCCTCAGACCTCAAGCATCAATACTCAACCCTCAGTCCTCGTCCTCAATCCACAACCCTCAATCCACAATCCTCGATCTTCAATCATCAATATTCAATCTTCAATCCTCAATCCTCAATCCTCAATCCTCAATCCTCAATCCTCAATCCTCAACCTTCAATCCTCAATCCACAATACTCAATCCTCAATCCTCAATCTTCAACCCTCAACACTCAATCTTCAATCCTCAATCCTCAATCTTCAATGCTCAATACTCAATCTTCAATCCTCAATACTCAATCCTCAATCCTCATTCTTCAATCCTCAATACCCAATCCTCAATCTTCAATCCTCAATCATCAATTCGCTATCCTCAACCCTCAATCCTCACACCTCAAGCATCAATACTCAACCCTCAGTCGTCGTCCTCAACCCACAATCCTCAATCCACAATCCTCAATCTTCATTCATCAATATTCAACTTTCAATCCTCAATCCTCAATCCTCAATCCTCAATCCTCAATCCTCAATCCTCAATCCTCAATCCCCAACGTTCAATCCTAAATACCCAATCCTCAATCTTCAATCCTCAATCCTCAGTCCTCAATCCTCAATCCTCAAACCTCAATCCTCTGTCCTCAAACCTCAATCCTGTATCCTCAATACTGAATCCTCAATCTTCAGCCCTCAGTCCTCAACAATCAGTTGTCAAACCTCAATCCTCAATAGAATGTCATCAATTCACAGTTTTCAATACTCAATACTCAATCTGCAATCTTCAAATCTCTATCCACAAACATCAATTCTCATCACTCATCCCTCAACACTCAGTCCCCAATCCTCAATATTCAATCCTCAATCCTCAATCCTCAACCCACAAAGCTCAACCTTCAATCCTCAATACTCAATCTTCAATCCTCAATCCTCAGTCCTTAGTCCTCAAACCTCAATCCTCAACCCTCAGCCCTCATCCTCAATCCTCAATCATCAATCCTCAATATTCAATATTCAATCCTCAATACTCAATCTTCACTCCTCAATCCTCAGTCCTCAAACCTCTATTCTGAATCCTCAATCCTGAATCCTCAATCTTCAGCACTCAGTCCTCAACAATCAGTTGTCAATCCTCAATCCTCAATAGAATATCCTCAATTCACAGTTTTCAATACTCAATACTCAATCTGCAATCTTCCGACCTCTATCCACAAGCATCAATTCTCATCACTCAACCCTCATAACTCAGTCCCCAATGTTCATTCGTCAATCCTCAATTCTCAATATTCGATCCTCAATACTGTATCTTCAATCCTCAATCCTCAATCCTCAATCCTCAGTCCTCCAACCTCAATCATCAATCCTCAATCTTCAATACTCAATCCTCTATCCTGAATCCTCAATCCTCAATACTCAAGCATCAATCCTCAATTCTCAATACTCAATCCTCAATACTCAACCATCAATCCTCAATTCTCAACACTCAATAGAAGATCCTGAATCCTCATGTTTCGATACTCAATCCACAATATTCAATAATCAAATCTCAATCCTCAAACATAAATTCTCAACACTCAATCCTCAACACTCAGTCCTCCCTCTTCAATCCTCCATCCTCAACCCTCAATCCTCAAGCGTCAATCCTCAATCCTCAATCCTCAATACTCAACCGTCAATCCTCAGTCCTCAAACCTCAATCCCGAATCCTCAATCCTCATCCTCAATCCTCTGTCCTCAAACATCAATCCTGAATCCTCAATACTGAATCCTCAATCTTCAGCCCTCAGTCCTCAACAATCAGTTGTCAGTCCTCAATCCTCAATAGAATTCACAGGTTTCAATACACAATACTCAATCTGCAATCTTCCGACCTCTATCCACAAGCATCAATTCTCATCACTCAACCCTCATAACTCAGTCCCCAATGTTCAATCGTCAATCCTCAATTCTCAATATTCGATCCTCAATACTGTATCTTCAATCCTCAATTATCAATCCTCAATCCTCAGTCCTCAAACCTCAATCATCAATCCTCAATCTTCAATACTCAATCCTCTATCCTGAATCCTCAATCCTCAATACTCAAGCATCAATCCTCAATTCTCAATACTCAATCCTCAATACTCAACCATCAATCCTCAATTCTCAACACTCAATAGAAGATCCTGAATCCTCATGTTTCGATACTCAATCCACAATATTCAATAATCAAATCTCAATCCTCAAACATAAATTCACAACACTCAATCCTCAACACTCAGTCCTCCCTCTTCAATCCTCCATCCTCAACCCTCAATCCTCAAGCGTCAATCCTCAATCCTCAATCCTCAATACTCAACCGTCAATCCTCAGTCCTCAAACCTCAATCCCGAATCCTCAATCCTCATCCTCAATCCTCTGTCCTCAAACATCAATCCTGAATCCTCAATACTGAATCCTCAATCTTCAGCCCTCAGTCCTCAACAATCAGTTGTCAGTCCTCAATCCTCAATAGAATTCACAGGTTTCAATACACAATACTCAATCTGCAATCTTCAAATCTCTATCCACAAACATCAATTCTCATCACCCAACCCTCAACACTCAGTCCTCAATGTTCAATCCTCAATCCTCAATCCTCAATCCTCAAACTTCAATCCTCAGCTCCAAATCCTCAATCTTCAATCCTCAATCCTCAATCCTCAATCCTCAATCCTCAAGCGTCAATCCTCAATCCTCAATCCTCAACCCTCAATCCTCAGTCCTCACACCTCAATCCCGAATCCTCAACCCTGAATCCTCAAATCTTCAGCCCTCAGTCCTCAACAATCAGTTGTCAATACTCAATCCTCAATAGAATATGATCAATTCACAGCATTCAATACTCAATACTGAATCTGCAATCTTCAAATCTCTATCCACAAACATCAATTCTCATCATTCAAACCTCAACACTCAGTCCCCAATGTTCAGTCCTCAATCCTCAATCCTCAGTCCTCAATCTTCAATCCTCAGCTCCAAATCCTCAATCTTCTATCCTCAATCCTCAATCCTCAATCTTCAATCCTCAGTACTCAATCTTCAATCCTCAATACTCAATCCTCAATCCTCAGTCCTCAAACCTCAATCCCGAATCCTAGATCCTGAATCCTCAATCCTCAAGCGTCAATCCTCAATCCTCAATCCTCAGCCCTCAATCCTCAGTCCTCCAACCTCAGTCCCGAATCCTCAACCCTGAATCCTCAATCTTCAGCCCTCAGTCCTCAACAATCAGTTGTCAATACTCAATCCTCAATAGAATATGATCAATTCACAGTTTTCAATACTCAATACTCAATCTGCAATCTTCAAATCTCTATCCACAAACATCAATTCTCATCACTCAAACATCAGCACTGAGTCCCCAATCCTCAATCTTGAATCCACATTCCTCAATCCTCAATACTCAGTCCTCAATCTTCAATCCTCAATACTCAATCTTCAATCCTCAACCCTCAATCCTCAATCGTCAATCCTCAATCCTCAATCGTCAGTCTTGAATCCTCAATACCCAATCCTCAATCTTCAATCCTCAATCCTCAATCCTCAATTCTCAATCCTCAATCCTCAATACCCAATCCTCAATCTTCAATCTTCAACCCTCAATCCTCAATTCTCGATCCTCAATCCTCAGTCCTCAGACCTCAAACCTCAATCCTCAATCCCCAACGTTCAATCCTAAATACCCAATCCTCAATCTTCAATCCTCAATCCTCAGTCCTCAATCCTCAATCCTCAAACCTCAATCCTCTGTCCTCAAACCTCAATCCTGTATCCTCAATACTGAATCCTCAATCTTCAGCCCTCAGTCCTCAACAATCAGTTGTCAAACCTCAATCCTCAATAGAATGTCATCAATTCACAGTTTTCAATACTCAATACTCAATCTGCAATCTTCAAATCTCTATCCACAAACATCAATTCTCATCACTCATCCCTCAACACTCAGTCCCCAATCCTCAATATTCAATCCTCAATCCTCAATCCTCAACCCACAAAGCTCAACCTTCAATCCTCAATACTCAATCTTCAATCCTCAATCCTCAGTCCTTAGTCCTCAAACCTCAATCCTCAACCCTCAGCCCTCATCCTCAATCCTCAATCATCAATCCTCAATATTCAATCTTCAATCCTCAATACTCAATCTTCACTCCTCAATCCTCAGTCCTCAAACCTCTATTCTGAATCCTCAATCCTGAATCCTCAATCTTCAGCACTCAGTCCTCAACAATCAGTTGTCAATCCTCAATCCTCAATAGAATATCCTCAATTCACAGTTTTCAATACTCAATACTCAATCTGCAATCTTCCGACCTCTATCCACAAGCATCAATTCTCATCACTCAACCCTCATAACTCAGTCCCCAATGTTCAATCGTCAATCCTCAATTCTCAATATTCGATCCTCAATACTGTATCTTCAATCCTCAATCCTCAATCCTCAATCCTCAGTCCTCAAACCTCAATCATCAATCCTCAATCTTCAATACTCAATCCTCTATCCTGAATCCTCAATCCTCAATACTCAAGCATCAATCCTCAATTCTCAATACTCAATCCTCAATACTCAACCATCAATCCTCAATTCTCAACACTCAATAGAAGATCCTGAATCCTCATGTTTCGATACTCAATCCACAATATTCAATAATCAAATCTCAATCCTCAAACATAAATTCTCAACACTCAATCCTCAACACTCAGTCCTCCCTCTTCAATCCTCCATCCTCAACCCTCAATCCTCAAGCGTCAATCCTCAATCCTCAATCCTCAATACTCAACCGTCAATCCTCAGTCCTCAAACCTCAATCCCGAATCCTCAATCCTCATCCTCAATCCTCTGTCCTCAAACATCAATCCTGAATCCTCAATACTGAATCCTCAATCTTCAGCCCTCAGTCCTCAACAATCAGTTGTCAGTCCTCAATCCTCAATAGAATTCACAGGTTTCAATACACAATACTCAATCTGCAATCTTCCGACCTCTATCCACAAGCATCAATTCTCATCACTCAACCCTCATAACTCAGTCCCCAATGTTCAATCGTCAATCCTCAATTCTCAATATTCGATCCTCAATACTGTATCTTCAATCCTCAATCCTCAATCCTCAATCCTCAGTCCTCAAACCTCAATCATCAATCCTCAATCTTCAATACTCAATCCTCTATCCTGAATCCTCAATCCTCAATACTCAAGCATCAATCCTCAATTCTCAATACTCAATCCTCAATACTCAACCATCAATCCTCAATTCTCAACACTCAATAGAAGATCCTGAATCCTCATGTTTCGATACTCAATCCACAATATTCAATAATCAAATCTCAATCCTCAAACATAAATTCACAACACTCAATCCTCAACACTCAGTCCTCCCTCTTCAATCCTCCATCCTCAACCCTCAATCCTCAAGCGTCAATCCTCAATCCTCAATCCTCAATACTCAACCGTCAATCCTCAGTCCTCAAACCTCAATCCCGAATCCTCAATCCTCATCCTCAATCCTCTGTCCTCAAACATCAATCCTGAATCCTCAATACTGAATCCTCAATCTTCAGCCCTCAGTCCTCAACAATCAGTTGTCAGTCCTCAATCCTCAATAGAATTCACAGGTTTCAATACACAATACTCAATCTGCAATCTTCAAATCTCTATCCACAAACATCAATTCTCATCACCCAACCCTCAACACTCAGTCCTCAATGTTCAATCCTCAATCCTCAATCCTCAATCCTCAAACTTCAATCCTCAGCTCCAAATCCTCAATCTTCAATCCTCAATCCTCAATCCTCAATCCTCAATCCTCAAGCGTCAATCCTCAATCCTCAATCCTCAACCCTCAATCCTCAGTCCTCACACCTCAATCCCGAATCCTCAACCCTGAATCCTCAAATCTTCAGCCCTCAGTCCTCAACAATCAGTTGTCAATACTCAATCCTCAATAGAATATGATCAATTCACAGCATTCAATACTCAATACTGAATCTGCAATCTTCAAATCTCTATCCACAAACATCAATTCTCATCATTCAAACCTCAACACTCAGTCCCCAATGTTCAGTCCTCAATCCTCAATCCTCAATCCTCAATCTTCAATCCTCAGCTCCAAATCCTCAATCTTCTATCCTCAATCCTCAATCCTCAATCTTCAATCCTCAGTACTCAATCTTCAATCCTCAATACTCAATCCTCAATCCTCAGTCCTCAAACCTCAATCCCGAATCCTAGATCCTGAATCCTCAATCCTCAAGCGTCAATCCTCAATCCTCAATCCTCAGCCCTCAATCCTCAGTCCTCCAACCTCAGTCCCGAATCCTCAACCCTGAATCCTCAATCTTCAGCCCTCAGTCCTCAACAAACAGTTGTCAATACTCAATCCTCAATAGAATATGATCAATTCACAGTTTTCAATACTCAATACTCAATCTGCAATCTTCAAATCTCTATCCACAAACATCAATTCTCATCACTCAAACATCAGCACTGAGTCCCCAATCCTCAATCTTGAATCCACATTCCTCAATCCTCAATCCTCAGTCCTCAATCTTCAATCCTCAATACTCAATCTTCAATCCTCAACCCTCAATCCTCAATCGTCAATCCTCAATCCTCAATCGTCAGTCTTGAATCCTCAATACCCAATCCTCAATCTTCAATCCTCAATCCTCAATCCTCAATTCTCAATCCTCAATCCTCAATACCCAATCCTCAATCTTCAATCTTCAACCCTCAATCCTCAATTCTCGATCCTCAATCCTCAGTCCTCAGACCTCAAACCTCAATCCTCACCCTCAGCCCTCATCCTCAATCCTCAATCCTCAATCTTCAACCTCAATCCTCAATCCTCATGCCTCTGTCCTCAATCCTCAATCCTCAGTCATCAAACCTCAATCCTGAATCCTCAATACTGAATCCGCAATCTTCAGACCTCAGACCTGAACAATCAGATGTCAATCCTCAATCCTCAATAGAATATCATCAATTCACAGTTTTCAATACTCAATACTCAATCTGCAATCTTCAAATTTCTATCCACAAACATCAATCCTCATCACTCAACCCTCAACACTCAGTCCCCAAACCTCCATCTTCAATCCTCAATTCTCAATCCTCAATTCTCAATTCTCAATTCTCAATCCTCAATCTTCAATCCTCAATCCTCAATCCTCAATTTTCAATCCTCAATACTCAATCTTCAATCCTCAATCCTCAATCCTCAATCCTCAATCCTCAATCCTCAATCGTCAGTCTTCAATCCTCAATACTCAATCTTCAATCCTCAATCCTCAATCGTCAATCATCAAACCTCATCTTACAGTCCTCAATACCCAATCCTCAATCTTCAATCCTCAATCCTCAATCCCCAATCCTCAATCTTCAATCCTCAACCCTCAATCCTCTATCCTTAGTTCTCAATCTTCAATCCTCAATAATCAAACTTCAATCCTCAATCCTCAATCCTCAATCCTCAATCCTCAATCCTCAATCCTCAATCCTCTATACTCATTCTTCAATCCTCAATCCTCAATCCTCAATCGTCAACCCTCAATCCTCATTCTACAATCCTCAATACCCAATCCTCAATCTTCAACCCTCAATCCTCAATCCTCAATTCTCTACCCTCAATCCTCATTCTTCAATCCTCAACACCCAATCCTCAATCTTCAATCCTCAATCCTCCATCCTCAGACCTCAATCCTCAATCTTCAATCCTCAATACTCAATCTTCAATCCTCAATCCTCAACCCTCAATCCTCAATCCTCAAACCTCAATACTCAATCCTCAATCCTCAATCGTCAATCCTCAATCTTCAATCCTCAACCGTCGGTCCTCGTCCTCAACTCTCAACCCTCAATCCTCAATCCTCAATCTTCAATCATCAATACTCAATCCTCAACCGTCGGTCCTCGTCCTCAATCCTCAACCCTCATACCTCAATCCTCAACCGTCAGTCCTCGTACTCAATCCTCAACTATGAATCCTCAATCCTCAATATTCAATCATCAATACTCAACCTTCACTCCTCAATACTCAATCCTCAATCCTCAATCCTCAATCCTCAATCCTCAGTCCTCAAACCTCAATCCAGAATCTTCAATCCTGAACCCGCAATCTTCAGACCTCAGTCCTCAACAATCAGTTGTCAATTCTCAATTCTCAATACAATATCATCAATTCACAGTTTTCAATACTCAATACTCAATCTGCAATCTTCAAATCTCTATCCAGAAACATCAATTCTCATCACTGAACCCTCAACACTCAGTCACCAATCCTCAATCTTCAATCCTCAATCCTCAATCCTCAATCCTCAATCCTCAATCTTCAATCCTCAATACCCAATCTTCAATCCTCAATCCCCAATCCTCAATCCTCAATCCTCATTCTTCAATCCTCAATACCCAATCCTCAATTCTCAATCCTCAATCCTCAGTCCTTAGTCCTCAAACCTCAATCCTCAACCCTCAGCCCTCATCCTCAATCCTCAATCATCAATCCTAAATCTTCGATATTCAATCCTCAATACCCAATCTTCAATCCTCAATCCTCGGTCCTCAAACCTCTATTCTGAATTCTCCTTCCTGAATCATCAATCTTCAGCACTCAGTCCTCAACAATCAGTTTTCAATCCTCAATCCACAATAGAATATCCTCCATTCACAGTTTTCAATCCTCAATCCTCAATCCTCAATCCTCAATCTTCAATCCTCAGCTCCAAATATTCAATCTTCAATCCTCAATCTTCAATCCTCAATCTTCAATCCTCAGTACTCAATCTTCAATCCTCAATACTCAATCCTCAATCCTCAGTCCTCAAACCCCAATCCCGAATCCTCAATCCTTAATCCTCAACCTTCAGCCCTCAGTCCTCAACAATCAGTTGTCAATCCTCAATCCTCAATAGAATATCATCAATTCACAGCTTTCAATACTCAATACTCGATCAGCAATCTTCGAATCTCTATCAACAAACATCAATTCTCATCACTCAAACCTCAACACTCAGTCCCCAATCCTCAATCTTCAATCCTCAATCCTCAATCCTCAGTCCTCAATCTTCAATTCTCAGTACTCAATCTTCAATCCTCAGTCCTCAATCCTCAATCCTCAATCCTTAATCCTCACTCCTCAATCCTCATTCTTCAATCCTCAATACCCAATCCTCAATACTCAATCTTCAATCCTCAACCGTCAGTCCTCGTCCTCAAACCTCAACCCTCAATCCTCAATCCTCAATCTTCAATCATCAATGCTCAATCCTCAATCTTCAACCCTCAACCATCAATCCTCAATACGTAACCATCAATCCTCAATTCTCAATACTCAATAGAATATCCTGAGTTCTCATGGTTCAATACTCAATCCACAATATTCAATAATCAAATCTCAATCCACAAACATCAATTCTCATCACTCAACCCTCAACACTCAGTCCTCAATCTCCGATCCTCAATCCCCTATCCTCAATCTTCAATCCTCAATACTCAATCTTCAATCCTCAGTCCTCAATTCTCAATCCTCAATCCTCAATCCTCAATCCTCAATCCTCATTCCTCAAACCTCAATCGTCAAACCACAGTTCTCATCCTCATTTCTCAATTCTCAATCCTCAATCCTCAGTCCACAATCCTCAATCCTCAGTCTCCAATGCTCAATACTCAACCTTCAATCCACAATCCTCAATTCTCAATCCTCAATCCTCAATCCTCAATCAACAATCCTCAATCCTCAATCCTCAATCGTCAGTCTTCAATCCTCAATACTCAATCTTCAATCCTCAATCCTCAATCCTCAATCCTCAATCCTCATTCTTCAATCCTCAATACCCAACCCTCAATCCTGAATCTTTAATCCTCAATCCTCAAACCTCAATTCGCAATCCTCAATCCTCAGTCCTCAGTCCTCAAACCTCAATCCTCAACCCTCATCCCTCATCCACAATCCTCAATCTTCAATCCTCAATTCTCAATCCTCAATCCTCAATCCTCATTCTTCAATCCTCAATACCCAATCCACAATCTTCAATCCTCAATCTTCAATCCACAATTCTGAATCCTCAATCCTCAATCCTCAGACCTCAAACATCAATACACGACCCTCAGTCCTTGTCCTCAATCCACAACCCTCAATCCTCAATCCTCAATCTTCAATCATCAATATTCAATCTTCAATCCTCAATCCTCAATCCTCAATCCTCAATCCTCAACCCTCAATGTTCAATCCGCAATACACAATCCTCAATGTTCAATCCTCAATCCTCAATCCTCAATCCTCAATCCTCAATACTCAATCCTCAATCCTCTGTCCTCAAACCTCAATCCTGAATCCTCAACCATGAATCCTCAATCTTCAGCCCTCAGTCCTCAACAATCAGTTGTCAATCCTCAATCCTCAATAGAATATCATCAATTCACAGTTTTCAATACTCAATACTCAATCTGCAATCTTCAAATCTCTATCCGCAAACATCAATCCTCATCACTCAACACTCAACACTCAGTCCCCAATCCTCAATATTCAATCCTCAACCTTCTATCCTCAATACTCAATCTTCAATCCTCAATCCTCAAACCTCAAGCCTCAATCCTCAATCCTCAATCCTCAATCTCAATCCTCAATCCTCCATCCCCAATCGTCAATCTTCAATCCTCAATACTCAATCTTCTATCCTCAATCCTCAATCCTCAATCCTCAGTCCTCATTCTTCAATCCTCAATCTTCAAACATCTATACTCAATCTTCAATCCTCAATCCTCAATCTTCAATCCTCAATCCTCAATTCTCACTCCTCGATATTCAATCCTCAATCGTCAATCCTCAATCCGCAATCCTCAATCTTCAATCCTCAATCCTCAATCCTCACTCCTCAATCCTCAATCTTCAATCCTCAACACTCAATCTTCAATCCTCAATCCTCAATCCTCAATCCTCAATGCTCAATCCTCAATCCTCAGTCCTCAATCCTCAACCCTCAATCTTCAATCCTCAATACTGAATCTGCAATCCTCAATCCTCAATCCTCAATCCTCAATCCTCATTCTTCAATCCTCAATACCCAATCCTCAATACCCAATCCTCAATCTTCAATCCTCAATCCTCAATCCTCAATTCTCATTCCTCTATCCTTAATCCACAGACCTCAATCCTCAACCATCAATCCTCAATACTCAATCCTCAATCCTCAATCCCCAATCCTCAATCCTCAATCCTCATTCTTCAATCCTCAAAACCCAATCCTCAATCTTCAATCCTCAATCCTCAATCCTCATTTCTCAATCCTCAATTTTCAATCCTCGATCTTCAATCATCAATATTCAATATTCAATCCTCAATCCTCAATCCTCAATCCTCAATCCCCAATCCTCAATCTTCAATCCTCAACCCTCAATCCTCTATCCTTAGTTCTCAATCTTCAATCCTCAATAATCAAACTTCAATCCTCAATCCTCAATCCTCAATCCTCAATCCTCAATCCTCAATCCTCAATCCTCTATACTCATTCTTCAATCCTCAATCCTCAATCCTCAATCGTCAACCCTCAATCCTCATTCTACAATCCTCAATACCCAATCCTCAATCTTCAACCCTCAATCCTCAATCCTCAATTCTCTACCCTCAATCCTCATTCTTCAATCCTCAACACCCAATCCTCAATCTTCAATCCTCAATCCTCCATCCTCAGACCTCAATCCTCAATCTTCAATCCTCAATACTCAATCTTCAATCCTCAATCCTCAACCCTCAATCCTCAATCCTCAAACCTCAATACTCAATCCTCAATCCTCAATCGTCAATCCTCAATCTTCAATTGTCAACCGTCGGTCCTCGTCCTCAACTCTCAACCCTCAATCCTCAATCCTCAATCTTCAATCATCAATACTCAATCCTCAACCGTCGGTCCTCGTCCTCAATCCTCAATCCTCATACCTCAATCCTCAACCGTCAGTCCTCGTACTCAATCCTCAACTATGAATCCTCAATCCTCAATATTCAATCATCAATACTCAACCTTCACTCCTCAATACTCAATCCTCAATCCTCAATCCTCAATCCTCAATCCTCAGTCCTCAAACCTCAATCCAGAATCTTCAATCCTGAACCCGCAATCTTCAGACCTCAGTCCTCAACAATCAGTTGTCAATTCTCAATTCTCAATACAATATCATCAATTCACAGTTTTCAATACTCAATACTCAATCTGCAATCTTCAAATCTCTATCCAGAAACATCAATTCTCATCACTGAACCCTCAACACTCAGTCACCAATCCTCAATCTTCAATCCTCAATCCTCAATCCTCAATCCTCAATCCTCAATCTTCAATCCTCAATACCCAATCTTCAATCCTCAATCCCCAATCCTCAATCCTCAATCCTCATTCTTCAATCCTCAATACCCAATCCTCAATTCTCAATCCTCAATCCTCAGTCCTTAGTCCTCAAACCTCAATCCTCAACCCTCAGCCCTCATCCTCAATCCTCAATCATCAATCCTAAATCTTCGATATTCAATCCTCAATACCCAATCTTCAATCCTCAATCCTCGGTCCTCAGACCTCTATTCTGAATTCTCCTTCCTGAATCATCAATCTTCAGCACTCAGTCCTCAACAATCAGTTTTCAATCCTCAATCCACAATAGAATATCCTCCATTCACAGTTTTCAATCCTCAATCCTCAATCCTCAATCCTCAATCTTCAATCCTCAGCTCCAAATATTCAATCTTCAATCCTCAATCTTCAATCCTCAATCTTCAATCCTCAGTACTCAATCTTCAATCCTCAATACTCAATCCTCAATCCTCAGTCCTCAAACCCCAATCCCGAATCCTCAATCCTTAATCCTCAACCTTCAGCCCTCAGTCCTCAACAATCAGTTGTCAATCCTCAATCCTCAATAGAATATCATCAATTCACAGCTTTCAATACTCAATACTCGAACAGCAATCTTCGAATCTCTATCAACAAACATCAATTCTCATCACTCAAACCTCAACACTCAGTCCCCAATCCTCAATCTTCAATCCTCAATCCTCAATCCTCAGTCCTCAATCTTCAATTCTCAGTACTCAATCTTCAATCCTCAGTCCTCAATCCTCAATCCTCAATCCTTAATCCTCACTCCTCAATCCTCATTCTTCAATCCTCAATACCCAATCCTCAATACTCAATCTTCAATCCTCAACCGTCAGTCCTCGTCCTCAAACCTCAACCCTCAATCCTCAATCCTCAATCTTCAATCATCAATGCTCAATCCTCAATCTTCAACCCTCAACCATCAATCCTCAATACGTAACCATCAATCCTCAATTCTCAATACTCAATAGAATATCCTGAGTTCTCATGGTTCAATACTCAATCCACAATATTCAATAATCAAATCTCAATCCACAAACATCAATTCTCATCACTCAACCCTCAACACTCAGTCCTCAATCTCCGATCCTCAATCCCCTATCCTCAATCTTCAATCCTCAATACTCAATCTTCAATCCTCAGTCCTCAATTCTCAATCCTCAATCCTCAATCCTCAATCCTCAATCTTCAATCATCAATATTCAATCTTCAATCCTCAATCCTCAATCCTCAATCCTCAATCCTCAACCCTCAATGTTCAATCCGCAATACACAATCCTCAATGTTCAATCCTCAATCCTCAATCCTCAATCCTCAATCTTCAATACTCAATCCTCAATCCTCAATCCTCAGTCCTCAATACTCAATCTTCAATCCTCGATCCTCAATCCTCAATCCTCAATCCTCAATCCTCGATCCTCAATCTTCAATCCTCAGTCCCAAATCCTCAATCTTCAATCCTTAATCCTCAACCCTCAATCTTCAATCCTCATTACTCAATCTTCAATCCTCAATTCTCAATCCTCAATCCTCAATCCTCATTCTTCAATCCTCAATACCCAATCCTCAATCTTCAATCCTCAATCCTCAATCCACAATTCTCAGTCCTCAATCCTCAATCCTCAGACCTCAAACATCAATACACGCCCCTCAGTCCTTGTCCTCAATCCACAACCCTCAATCCTCAATCCTCAATCTTCAATCATCAATATTCAATCTTCAATCCTCAATACCCAATCCTCAATGCTCAATCCTCAATCCTCAATCCTCAATCCTCAATCCTCATTCTTCAATCCTCAACACCCAATCCTCAATCTTCAATCCTCAATCCTCCATCCTCAGACCTCAATCCTCAATCTTCAATCCTCAATACTCAATCTTCAATCCTCAATCCTCAACCCTCAATCCTCAATCCTCAAACCTCAATACTCAATCCTCAATCCTCAATCCTCAACCCTCAATGTTCAATCCGCAATACACAATCCTCAATGTTCAATCCTCAATCCTCAATCCTCAATCCTCAATCCTCAATACTCAATCCTCAATCCTCTGTCCTCAAACCTCAATCCTGAATCCTCAACCATGAATCCTCAATCTTCAGCCCTCAGTCCTCAACAATCAGTTGTCAATCCTCAATCCTCAATAGAATATCATCAATTCACAGTTTTCAATACTCAATACTCAATCTGCAATCTTCAAATCTCTATCCGCAAACATCAATCCTCATCACTCAACACTCAACACTCAGTCCCCAATCCTCAATATTCAATCCTCAACCTTCTATCCTCAATACTCAATCTTCAATCCTCAATCCTCGAACCTCAAGCCTCAATCCTCAATCCTCAATCCTCAATCTCAATCCTCAATCCTCCATCCCCAATCGTCAATCTTCAATCCTCAATACTCAATCTTCTATCCTCAATCCTCAATCCTCAATCCTCAGTCCTCATTCTTCAATCCTCAATCTTCAAACATCTATACTCAATCTTCAATCCTCAATCCTCAATCTTCAATCCTCAATCCTCAATTCTCACTCCTCGATATTCAATCCTCAATCGTCAATCCTCAATCCGCAATCCTCAATCTTCAATCCTCAATCCTCAATCCTCACTCCTCAATCCTCAATCTTCAATCCTCAACACTCAATCTTCAATCCTCAATCCTCAATCCTCAATCCTCAATGCTCAATCCTCAATCCTCAGTCCTCAATCCTCAACCCTCAATCTTCAATCCTCAATACTGAATCTGCAATCCTCAATCCTCAATCCTCAATCCTCAATCCTCATTCTTCAATCCTCAATACCCAATCCTCAATACCCAATCCTCAATCTTCAATCCTCAATCCTCAATCCTCAATTCTCATTCCTCTATCCTTAATCCACAGACCTCAATCCTCAACCATCAATCCTCAATACTCAATCTTCAATCCTCAATCCCCAATCCTCAATCCTCAATCCTCATTCTTCAATCCTCAAAACCCAATCCTCAATCTTCAATCCTCAATCCTCAATCCTCATTTCTCAATCCTCAATCCTCAATCCTCGATCTTCAATCATCAATATTCAATATTCAATCCTCAATCCTCAATCCTCAATCCTCAATCATCAATCCTCAACCTTCAATCCTCAATCCTCAATCCTCAATCCTCAATCCTCAATCCTCAATCCTCAATCCTCAATCCTCAATCCTCAACCTTCAATCCTCAATCCTCAATCCTCAATCCTCAATCCTCAATCCTCAATCTTCAATCCTCAACACTCAATATTCAATCCTCAATCCTCAATCTTCAATACTCAATACTCAATCTTCAATCCTCAATCCTCAATGCTCAATCCTCAATCCTCATTCTTCAATCCTCAATACCCAATCCTCAATCTTCAATCCTGAATACTCAATTCTCTAACCTCAATCCTCAATCCTGAGACCTCAAGCATCAATACTCAACCCTCAGTCCTCGTCCTCAACCCACAACCCTCAATCCACAATCCTCAATCTTCATTCATCAATATTCAACTTTCAATCCTCAATCCTCAATCCTCAATCCTCAATCCTCAATCCTCAACGTTCAGTCCTCAATACCCAATCCTCAATCTTCAATCCTCAATCCTCAGTCCTCAATCCTCAATCCTCAATCCTCAATCCGCTGCCCTCAAACCTCAATCCTGAATCCTCAACCATGAATCCTCAATCTTCAGCCCTCAGTCCTCAACAATCAGTTGTCAATCCTCAATCCTCAATAGAATATCATCAACTCACAGTTTTCAATAATCAATACTCACTCTGCAATCTTCAAATCTCTATCCACAAACATCAATCCTCATCGCTCAACCCTCAACACTCAGTCCCCAATCCTCAATATTCAATCCTCAACCTTCAATCCTCAATACTCAATCGTCAATCTTCAATCCTCAATACTCAATCTTCAATCCTCCATACTCAATCCTCAATCCTCAATCTTCATTCTTCAATCCTCAATACCCAATCCTCAATATTCAAACCTCAATCCTCGATCCTCAATCCTCATTCCTCAATCCTCAATCCTCAATCCTCAAACCTCAACCCTCAACCGTCAGTCCTCGTCCTCAAACCTCAACCCTCAATCCTTAATCCACAATCTTCAATCATCAATACTCAATCTTCAATCCTCACTAATCAATCCTCAATCTTCAATCCTCAATCCTCAATAATCAACGCACAACCCTCAACCATCAATCCTCCATACTCAACCATCAATCCTCAAATCTCAATACTCAATAGAATATCCTGAATTCTCATGGTCCAATACTCAATCCACAATATTCAATAATCAAATCTCAATCCTCAATCATCAATTCTCAACACTAAATCCTCAACACTCAGTCCTCTCTCTTCAATCCTCCATCCTCAATCCTCAACCCTCAATCCTCAGTCCTCACACCTCAATCCCGAATCCTCAACCCTGAATCCTCAATCTTCAGCCCTCAGTCCTCAACAATCAGTTGTCAATACTCAATCCTCAATAGAATATGATCAATTCACAGTTTTCAATACTCAATACTCAATCTGCAATCTTCAAATCTCTATCCACAAACATCAATTCTCATCACTCAAACCTCAACACTCAGTCCCCAATCATCAATCCTCAATCCACATTCCTCAATCCTCAATCCTCAGTCCTCAATCATCAATCCTCAATGCTCAATCCTCAATCCTCAACCCTCAATCCTCAATCGTCAATCCTCAATCCTCAATCGTCAGTCTTCAATCCTCAATACCCAATCTTCAATCCTCAATCCCCAATCCTCAATCCTCAATCCTCATTCTTCAATCCTCAATACCCAATCCTCAATCTTCAATCCTCAATCCTCAATCCTCAATTCGCAATCCTCAATCCTCATTCTTCAATCCTCAATACCCAATCCTCAATCTTCAATCCTCAATCCTCAATCCACAATTCTCAGTCCTCAATCCTCAATCCTCAGACCTCAAACATCAATACACGCCCCTCAGTCCTTGTCCTCAATCCACAACCCTCAATCCTCAATCCTCAATCTTCAATCATCAATATTCAATCTTCAATCCTCAATCCTCAATCCTCAATCCTCAATCCTCAACCCTCAATGTTCAATCCGCAATACACAATCCTCAATGTTCAATCCTCAATCCTCAATCCTCAATCCTCAATCCTCAATCTTCAATACTCAATCCTCAATCCTCAATCCTCAGTCCTCAATACTCAATCTTCAATCCTCGATCCTCAATCCTCAATCCTCAATCCTCAATCCTCGATCCTCAATCTTCAATCCTCAGTCCCAAATCCTCAATCTTCAATCCTCAATCCTCAACCCTCAATCTTCAATCCTCATTACTCAATCTTCAATCCTCAATTCTCAATCCTCAATCCTCAATCCTCATTCTTCAATCCTCAATACCCAATCCTCAATCTTCAATCCTCAATCCTCAATCCACAATTCTCAGTCCTCAATCCTCAATCCTCAGACCTCAAACATCAATACACGCCCCTCAGTCCTTGTCCTCAATCCACAACCCTCAATCCTCAATCCTCAATCTTCAATCATCAATATTCAATCTTCAATCCTCAATACCCAATCCTCAATGCTCAATTCTCAATCCTCAATCCTCAATCCTCAATCCTCATTCTTCAATCCTCAACACCCAATCCTCAATCTTCAATCCTCAATCCTCCATCCTCAGACCTCAATCCTCAATCTTCAATCCTCAATACTCAATCTTCAATCCTCAATCCTCAACCCTCAATCCTCAATCCTCAAACCTCAATACTCAATCCTCAATCCTCAATCGTCAATCCTCAATCTTCAATCCTCAACCGTCGGTCCTCGTCCTCAACTCTCAACCCTCAATCCTCAATCCTCAATCTTCAATCATCAATACTCAATCCTCAACCGTCGGTCCTCGTCCTCAATCCTCAATCCTCATACCTCAATCCTCAACCGTCAGTCCTCGTACTCAATCCTCAACTATGAATCCTCAATCCTCAATATTCAATCATCAATACTCAACCTTCACTCCTCAATACTCAATCCTCAATCCTCAATCCTCAATCCTCAATCCTCAGTCCTCAAACCTCAATCCAGAATCTTCAATCCTGAACCCGCAATCTTCAGACCTCAGTCCTCAACAATCAGTTGTCAATTCTCAGTTCTCAATACAATATCATCAATTCACAGTTTTCAATACTCAATACTCAATCTGCAATCTTCAAATCTCTATCCAGAAACATCAATTCTCATCACTGAACCCTCAACACTCAGTCACCAATCCTCAATCTTCAATCCTCAATCCTCAATCCTCAATACTCAATCCTCAATCTTCAATCCTCAATACCCAATCTTCAATCCTCAATCCCCAATCCTCAATCCTCAATCCTCATTCTTCAATCCTCAATACCCAATCCTCAATTCTCAATCCTCAATCCTCAGTCCTTAGTCCTCAAACCTCAATCCTCAACCCTCAGCCCTCATCCTCAATCCTCAATCATCAATCCTAAATCTTCGATATTCAATCCTCAATACCCAATCTTCAATCCTCAATCCTCGGTCCTCAAACCTCTATTCTGAATTCTCCTTCCTGAATCATCAATCTTCAGCACTCAGTCCTCAAAAATCAGTTGTCAATCCTCAATCCACAATAGAATATCCTCCATTCACAGTTTTCAATCCTCAATCCTCAATCCTCAATCCTCAATCTTCAATCCTCAGCTCCAAATATTCAATCTTCAATCCTCAATCTTCAATCCTCAATCTTCAATCCTCAGTACTCAATCTTCAATCCTCAATACTCAATCCTCAATCCTCAGTCCTCAAACCCCAATCCCGAATCCTCAATCCTTAATCCTCAACCTTCAGCCCTCAGTCCTCAACAATCAGTTGTCAATCCTCAATCCTCAATAGAATATCATCAATTCACAGCTTTCAATACTCAATACTCGATCTGCAATCTTCGAATCTCTATCAACAAACATCAATTCTCATCACTCAAACCTCAACACTCAGTCCCCAATCCTCAATCTTCAATCCTCAATCCTCAATCCTCAGTCCTCAATCTTCAATTCTCAGTACTCAATCTTCAATCCTCAGTCCTCAATCCTCAATCCTCAATCCTTAATCCTCAATCCTCAATCCTCATTCTTCAATCCTCAATACCCAATCCTCAATACTCAATCTTCAATCCTCAACCGTCAGTCCTCGTCCTCAAACCTCAACCCTCAATCCTCAATCCTCAATCTTCAATCATCAATGCTCAATCCTCAATCTTCAACCCTCAACCATCAATCCTCAATACGTAACCATCAATCCTCAATTCTCAATACTCAATAGAATATCCTGAGTTCTCATGGTTCAATACTCAATCCACAATATTCAATAATCAAATCTCAATCCACAAACATCAATTCTCATCACTCAACCCTCAACACTCAGTCCTCAATCTCCGATCCTCAATCCCCTATCCTCAATCTTCAATCCTCAATACTCAATCTTCAATCCTCAGTCCTCAATTCTCAATCCTCAATCCTCAATCCTCAACCCTCAATCTTCAATCCTCAATACTCAATCTGCAATCCTCAATCATCAATCCTCAATACTCAGTCTTCAATCCTCAATCCCCAATCCTCAATCCTCAATCCTCATTCTTCAATCCTCAAAACCCAATCCTCAATCTTCAATCCTCAATCCTCAATCCTCATTTCTCAATCCTCAATCCTCAATCCACAATCTTCAATCATCAATACTCAATCTTCAATCCTCACTAATCAATCCTCAATCTTCAATCCTCAATCCTCAATAATCAACGCAAAACCCTCAACCATCAATCCTCCATACTCAACCATCAATCCTCAAATCTCAATACTCAATAGAATATCCTGAATTCTCATGGTCCAATACTCAATCCACAATATACAATAATCAAATCTCAATCCTCAAACATAAATTCTCAACACTCAATCCTCAACACTCAGTCCTCCCTCTTCAATCCTCCATCCTCAACCCTCAATCCTCAAGCGTCAATCCTCAATCCTCAATCCTCAATACTCAACCGTCAATCCTCAGTCCTCAAACCTCAATCCCGAATCCTCAATCCTCATCCTCAATCCTCTGTCCTCAAACATCAATTATGAATCCTCAATACTGAATCCTCAATCTTCAGCCCTCAGTCCTCAACAATCAGTTGTCAGTCCTCAATCCTCAATAGAATTCACAGGTTTCAATACACAATACTCAATCTGCAATCTTCCGACCTCTATCCACAAGCATCAATTCTCATCACTCAACCCTCATAACTCAGTCCCCAATGTTCAATCGTCAATCCTCAATTCTCAATATTCGATCCTCAATACTGTATCTACAATCCTCAATCCTCAATCCTCAATCCTCAGTCCTCAAACCTCAATCATCAATCCTCAATCTTCAATACTCAATCCTCTATCCTGAATCCTCAATCCTCAATACTCAAGCATCAATCCTCAATTCTCAATACTCAATCCTCAATACTCAACCATCAATCCTCAATTCTCAACACTCAATAGAAGATCCTGAATCCTCATGTTTCGATACTCAATCCACAATATTCAATAATCAAATCTCAATCCTCAAACATAAATTCACAACACTCAATCCTCAACACTCAGTCCTCCCTCTTCAATCCTCCATCCTCAACCCTCAATCCTCAAGCGTCAATCCTCAATCCTCAATCCTCAATACTCAACCGTCAATCCTCAGTCCTCAAACCTCAATCCCGAATCCTCAATCCTCATCCTCAATCCTCTGTCCTCAAACATCAATCCTGAATCCTCAATACTGAATCCTCAATCTTCAGCCCTCAGACCTCAACAATCAGTTGTCAGTCCTCAATCCTCAATAGAATTCACAGGTTTCAATACACAATACTCAATCTGCAATCTTCAAATCTCTATCCACAAACATCAATTCTCATCACCCAACCCTCAACACTCAGTCGTCAATGTTCAATCCTCAATCCTCAATCCTCAATCCTCAAACTTCAATCCTCAGCTCCAAATCCTCAATCTTCAATCCTCAATCCTCAATCCTCAATCCTCAATCCTCAAGCGTCAATCCTCAATCCTCAATCCTCAACCCTCAATCCTCAGTCCTCACACCTCAATCCCGAATCCTCAACCCTGAATCCTCAAATCTTCAGCCCTCAGTCCTCAACAATCAGTTGTCAATACTCAATCCTCAATAGAATATGATCAATTCACAGCTTTCAATACTCAATACTGAATCTGCAATCTTCAAATCTCTATCCACAAACATCAATTCTCATCATTCAAACCTCAACACTCAGTCCCCAATGTTCAATCCTCAATCCTCAATCCTCAATCCTCAATCTTCAATCCTCAGCTCCAAATCCTCAATCTTCTATCCTCAATCCTCAATCCTCAATCTTCAATCCTCAGTACTCAATCTTCAATCCTCAATACTCAATCCTCAATCCTCAGTCCTCAAACCTCAATCCCGAATCCTAGATCCTGAATCCTCAATCCTCAAGCGTCAATCCTCAATCCTCAATCCTCAGCCCTCAATCCTCAGTCCTCCAACCTCAATCCCGAATCCTCAACCCTGAGTCCTCAATCTTCAGCCCTCAGTCCTCAACAATCAGTTGTCAATACTCAATCCTCAATAGAATATGATCAATTCACAGTTTTCAATACTCAATACTCAATCTGCAATCTTCAAATCTCTATTCACAAACATCAATTCTCATCACTCAAACATCAGCACTGAGTCCCCAATCCTCAATCTTGAATCCACATTCCTCAATCCTCAATCCTCAGTCCTCAATCTTCAATCCTCAATACTCAATCTTCAATCCTCAACCCTCAATCCTCAATCGTCAATCCTCAATCCTCAATCGTCAGTCTTGAATCCTCAATACCCAATCCTCAATCTTCAATCCTCAATCCTCAATCCTCAATCCTCATTCTTCAATCCTCAATACCCAATCCTCAATCCTGAATCTTTAATCCTCAATCCTCAAACCTCAATTCGCAATCCTCAATCCTCAGTCCTCAGTCCTCAAACCTCAATCCTCAACCCTCATCCCTCATCCACAATCCTCAATCTTCAATCCTCAATTCTCAATCCTCAATCCTCAATCCTCATTCTTCAATCCTCAATACCCAATCCTCAATCTTCAATCCTCAATCTTCAATCCACAATTCTCAATCCTCAATCCTCAATCCTCAGACCTCAAACATCAATACACGACCCTCAGTCCTTGTCCTCAATCCACAACCCTCAATCCTCAATCCTCAATCTTCAATCATCAATATTCAATCTTCAATCCTCAATCCTCAATCCTCAATCCTCAATCCTCAACCCTCAATGTTCAATCCGCAATACACAATCCTCAATGTTCAATCCTCAATCCTCAATCCTCAATCCTCAATCCTCAATACTCAATCCTCAATCCTCTGTCCTCAAACCTCAATCCTGAATCCTCAACCATGAATCCTCAATCTTCAGCCCTCAGTCCTCAACAATCAGTTGTCAATCCTCAATCCTCAATAGAATATCATCAATTCACAGTTTTCAATACTCAATACTCAATCTGCAATCTTCAAATCTCTATCCGCAAACATCAATCCTCATCACTCAACACTCAACACTCAGTCCCCAATCCTCAATATTCAATCCTCAACCTTCTATCCTCAATACTCAATCTTCAATCCTCAATCCTCAAACCTCAAGCCTCAATCCTCAATCCTCAATCCTCAATCTCAATCCTCAATCCTCCATCCCCAATCGTCAATCTTCAATCCTCAATACTCAATCTTCAATCCTCAATCCTCAATCCTCAATCCTCAGTCCTCATTCTTCAATCCTCAATCTTCAAACATCTATACTCAATCTTCAATCCTCAATCCTCAATCTTCAATCCTCAATCCTCAATTCTCACTCCTCGATATTCAATCCTCAATCGTCAATCCTCAATCCGCAATCCTCAATCTTCAATCCTCAATCCTCAATCCTCACTCCTCAATCCTCAATCTTCAATCCTCAACACTCAATCTTCAATCCTCAATCCTCAATCCTCAATCTTCAATCCTCAACACTCAATCTTCAATCCTCAATCCTCAATCCTCAATCCTCAATGCTCAATCCTCAATCCTCAGTCCTCAATCCTCAACCCTCAATCTTCAATCCTCAATACTGAATCTGCAATCCTCAATCCTCAATCCTCAATCCTCAATCCTCATTCTTCAATCCTCAATACCCAATCCTCAATACCCAATCCTCAATCTTCAATCCTCAATCCTCAATCCTCAATTCTCATTCCTCTATCCTTAATCCACAGACCTCAATCCTCAACCATCAATCCTCAATACTCAATCTGCAATCCTCAATCCCCAATCCTCAATCCTCATTCCTCATTCTTCAATCCTCAAAACCCAATCCTCAATCTTCAATCCTCAATCCTCAATCCTCATTTCTCAATCCTCAATCCTCAATCCTCGATCTTCAATCATCAATATTCAATATTCAATCCTCAATCCTCAATCCTCAATCCTCAATCATCAATCCTCAACCTTCAATCCTCAATCCTCAATCCTCAATCCTCAATCCTCAATCCTCAATCCTCAATCCTCAATCCTCAATCCTCAACCTTCAATCCTCAATCCTCAATCCTCAATCCTCAATCCTCAATCCTCAATCCTCATTCTTCAATCCTCAATACCCAATCCTCAATCTTCAATCCTGAATACTCAATTCTCTAACCTCAATCCTCAATCCTGAGACCTCAAGCATCAATACTCAACCCTCAGTCCTCGTCCTCAACCCACAACCCTCAATCCACAATCCTCAATTTTCATTCATCAATATTCAACTTTCAATCCTCAATCCTCAATCCTCAATCCTCAATCCTCAATCCTCAACGTTCAATCCTCAATACCCAATCCTCAATCTTCAATCCTCAATCCTCAGTCCTCAATCCTCAATCCTCAATCCTCAATCCGCTGCCCTCAAACCTCAATCCTGAATCCTCAACCATGAATCCTCAATCTTCAGCCCTCAGTCCTCAACAATCAGTTGTCAATCCTCAATCCTCAATAGAATATCATCAACTCACAGTTTTCAATAATCAATACTCACTCTGCAATCTTCAAATCTCTATCCACAAACATCAATCCTCATCGCTCAACCCTCAACACTCAGTCCCCAATCCTCAATATTCAATCCTCAACCTTCAATCCTCAATACTCAATCGTCAATCTTCAATCCTCAATACTCAATCTTCAATCCTCAATACTCAATCCTCAATCCTCAATCTTCATTCTTCAATCCTCAATACCCAATCCTCAATATTCAAACCTCAATCCTCGATCCTCAATCCTCATTCCTCAATCCTCAATCCTCAATCCTCAAACCTCAACCCTCAACCGTCAGTCCTCGTCCTCAAACCTCAACCCTCAATCCTTAATCCACAATCTTCAATCATCAATACTCAATCTTCAATCCTCACTAATCAATCCTCAATCTTCAATCCTCAATCCTCAATAATCAACGCACAACCCTCAACCATCAATCCTCCATACTCAACCATCAATCCTCAAATCTCAATACTCAATAGAATATCCTGAATTCTCATGGTCCAATACTCAATCCACAATATTCAATAATCAAATCTCAATCCTCAATCATCAATTCTCAACACTAAATCCTCAACACTCAGTCCTCTCTCTTCAATCCTCCATCCTCAATCCTCAACCCTCAATCCTCAGTCCTCACACCTCAATCCCGAATCCTCAACCCTGAATCCTCAATCTTCAGCCCTCAGTCCTCAACAATCAGTTGTCAATACTCAATCCTCAATAGAATATGATCAATTCACAGTTTTCAATACTCAATACTCAATCTGCAATCTTCAAATCTCTATCCACAAACATCAATTCTCATCACTCAAACCTCAACACTCAGTCCCCAATCATCAATCCTCAATCCACATTCCTCAATCCTCAATCCTCAGTCCTCAATCATCAATCCTCAATGCTCAATCCTCAATCCTCAACCCTCAATCCTCAATCGTCAATCCTCAATCCTCAATCGTCAGTCTTCAATCCTCAATACCCAATCTTCAATCCTCAATCCCCAATCCTCAATCCTCAATCCTCATTCTTCAATCCTCAATACCCAATCCTCAATCTTCAATCCTCAATCCTCAATCCTCAATTCGCAATCCTCAATCCTCAGTCCTTAGTCCTCAAACCTCAATCCTCAACCCTCAGCCCTCATCCTCAATCCTCAATTATCAATCCTCAATCTTCAACCTTCAATCCTCAATACTCAATCTTCACTCCTCAATCCTCAGTCCTCAAACCTCTATTCTGAATCCTCAATCCTGAATCCTCAATCTTCAGCACTCAGTCCTCAACAATCAGTTGTCAATCCTCAATCCTCAATAGAATATCCTCAATTCACAGTTTTCAATACTCAATACTCAATCTGCAATCTTCCGATATCTATCCACAAGCATCAATTCTCATCACTCAACCCTCATAACTCAGTCCCCAATGTTCAATCGTCAATCCTCAATTCTCAATATTCGATCCTCAATACTGTATCTTCAATCCTCAATCCTCAATCCTCAATCCTCAATCCTCAAACCTCAATCCTCAACCGTCAGTCCTCGTCCTCAAACCTCAACCCTCAATCCTTAATCCTCAATCTTCAATCATCGATACTCAATCTTCAATCCTCACTAATCAATCCTCAATCTTCAATCCTCAACCCTCAATAATCAACGCACAGCCCTCAACCATCAATCCTCCATACTCAACCATCAATCCTCAAATCTCAATCCTCAATAGAATATCCTGAATTCTCATGGTTGAATACTCAATCCACAATATTCAATAATCAAATCTCAATCCTCAATCCTCAATCCTCAATTCGCAATCCTCAATCCTCAGTCCTCAGTCCTCAAACCTCAATCCTCAACCCTCATCCCTCATCCACAATCCTCAATCCTCAATCTTCAATCCTCAATCCTCAGTCCTCAATACTCAATCTTCAATCCTCGATCCTCAATCCTCAATCCTCAATCCTCAATCCTCGATCCTGAATCTTCAATCCTCAGTCCCAAATCCTCAATCTTCAATCCTCAATCCTCAACCCTCAATCTTCAATCCTCATTACTCAATCTTCAATCCTCAATTCTCAATCCTCAATCCTCAATCCTCATTCTTCAATCCTCAATACCCAATCCTCAATCTTCAATCCTCAATCCTCAATCCACAATTCTCAGTCCTCAATCCTCAATCCTCAGACCTCAAACATCAATACACGCCCCTCAGTCCTTGTCCTCAATCCACAACCCTCAATCCTCAATCCTCAATCTTCAATCATCAATATTCAATCTTCAATCCTCAATCCTCAATCCTCAATCCTCAATCCTCAACCCTCAATGTTCAATCCGCAATACACAATCCTCAATGTTCAATCCTCAATCCTCAATCCTCAATCCTCAATCTTCAATACTCAATCCTCAAACCTCAATCCTCAGTCCTCAATACTGAATCTTCAATCCTCGATCCTCAATCCTCAATCCTCAATCCTCAATCCTCGCTCCTCAATCTTCAATCCTCAGTCCCAAATCATCAATCTTCAATCCTCAATCCTCAGCCCTCAATCTTCAATCCACATTACTCAATCTTCAATCCTCAATTCTCAATCCTCTATCCTCAATCCTCATTCTTCAATCCTCAATACCCAATCCTCAATCTTCAATCCTCAATCCTCAATCCACAATTCTCAATCCTCAATCCTCAATCCTCAGACCTGAAACATCAATACACAACCCTCAGTCGTTGTCCTCAATCCACAACCCTCAATCCTCAATCCTCAATCTTCAATCATCAATATTCAATCTTCAATCCTCAATCCTCAATCCTCAATCCTCAATCCTCAACCCTCAATGTTCAATCCGCAATACCCAATCCACAATCTTCAATCCTCAATCCCCAATCCTCAATCCTCAATCCCCAATCCTCAATCCTCAATCCTCAATACCAAATCCTGAATGTTCAATCCTCAATCCTCAATCCTCAATTCTCGATCCTCAATCCTCGATCCTCAGACCTCAAGCATTAATACTCAACCCTCACTCGTCGTCCTCAATCCACAACCCTCAATCCTCAATCCTCAATCTTCAATCCTCAATCCTCAATCCTCAATTCTCAATCCTGAACCCTCAATCCTCAGTCCCCAAACCTCAATCCTCAATCTTCAATCCTCAAAACTCAATCTTCAATCCTCGATCCTCAAAACTCAATCCTCAATCCTCAATCCTCAATCGTCAGTCTTCAATCCTCAATACTCAATCTTCAGTCCTCAATCCTCAATCCTCAATCCTCAATCCTCATTCCTCAATCCTCAATACCCAATCCTCAATCTTCAGTCCTCAATCCTCAATCTTCAATCATCAATATTCAATCTTCAATCCTCAATCCTCAATCCTCAATCCTCAATCCTCAATCCTCAATGTTCAATCCGCAATACCCAATCCACAATCTTCAATCCTCAATCCCCAACCCTCAATCCTCAATCCTCAATCGTCAGTCCTCAATCCTCATTCTTCAGTCCTCAATACCAAATCCTCAATCTTCAATCCTCAATCCTCAATCCTCAATTCTCGATCCTCAATCCTCGATCCTCAGACCTCAAACATTAATACTCAACCCTCACTCCTCGTCCTCAATCCACAACCCTCAATCCTCAATCCTCAATCTTCAATCATCAATATACAATCTTCAGTCCTCAAAACTCAATACTCAATACTCAATCCTCAATCCTCAATCCCCAATGTCAATCCGCGATACCCAATCCTCAATGTTCAATCCTCAATCCTCAATCCTCAATACTCGATCCTCAATCCTCAATCCTCAATCCTCAATCCTCAATCCTCAGTCCCCAAACCTCAATCCTCAACCTTCAATCCTCAAAATTCAATCTGCAATCCTCGATCCTCAATACTCAATCCTCAATCCTCAATCCTCAATCTTCAATCCTCAATACTCAATCTGCAATCCTCAATCCTCAATCCTCAATCCTCAATCCTCATTCTTCAATCCTCAATACCCAATCCTCAATACCCAATCCTCAATCTTCAATCCTCAATCCTCAATCCTCAATTCTCATTCCTCAATCCTTAATCCACAGACCTCAATCCTCAATCATCAATCCTCAATACTCAATCTTCAATCCTCAATCCCCAATCCTCAATCCTCAATCCTCATTCTTCAATCCTCAAAACCCAATCCTCAATCTTCAATCCTCAATCCTCAATCCTCATTTCTCAATCCTCAATCCTCAATCCTCGATCTTCAATCATCAATATTCAATCTTCAATCCTGAATCCTCAATCCTCAATCCTCAATCATCAATCCTCAACCTTCAATCCTCAACCCTCAATCCTCAATCCTCAATCCTCAATCCTCAATCCTCAATCCTCAATCCTCAATCCTCAACCTTCAATCCGCAATCCTCAATCTTCAATCCTCAATCCTCAATCCTCAATCTTCAATCCTCAACACTCAATATTCAATCCTCAATCCTCAATCTTCAATACTCAATACTCAATCTTCAATCCTCAATCCTCAATACTCAATCCTCAATCCTCATTCTTCAATCCTCAATACCCAATCCTCAATCTTCAATCCTGAATCCTCAATTCTCTAACCTCAATCCTCAATCCTGAGACCTCAAGCATCAATACTCAACCCTCAGTCCTCGTCCTCAACCCACAACACTCAATCCACAATCCTCAATCTTCATTCATCAATATTCAACTTTCAATCCTCAATCCTCAATCCTCAATCCTCAATCCTCAATCCTCAACGTTCAATCCTCAATACCCAATCCTCAATCTTCAATCCTCAATCCTCAGTCCTCAATCCTCAATCCTCAACCTTCAATCCGCTGCCCTCAAACCTCAATCCTGAATCCTCAACCATGAATCCTCAATCTTCAGCCCTCAGTCCTCAACAATCAGATGTCAATCCCCAATCCTCAATAGAATATCATCAATTCACAGTTTTCAATACTCAATACTCAATCTGCAATCTTCAAATCTCTATCCGCAAACATCAATCCTCATCACTCAACCCTCAACACTCAGTCCCCAATCCTCAATATTCAATCCTCAACCTTCAATCCTCAATACCCAATCCTCAATCCTCAATCCTCAATCATCAATTCGCTATCCTCAATCCTCAATCCTCACACCTCAAGCATCAATACTCAACTCTCAGTCGTCGTCCTCAACGCACAACCCTCAATCCACAATCCTCAATCTTCATTCATCAATATTCAACTTTCAATCCTCAATCCTCAATCCTCAATCCTCAATCCTCAGTCCTCATTCTTCAATCCACAATCTTCAAACATCTATACTCAATCTTCAATCCTCAATCCTCAATTCTCACTCCTCGATACTCAATCCTCAATCGTCAATCCCCAATCCGCAATCCTCAATCTTCAATCCTCAATCCTCAATCCTCACTCCTCAATCCTCAATCTTCAATCCTCAACACTCAATCTTCAATCCTCAATCCTCAATCCTCAATCTTCAATGCTCAATCCTCAATCCTCAGTCCTCAATCCTCAACCCTCAATCTTCAATCCTCAATACTCAATCTGCAATCCTCAATCCTCAATCCTCAATCCTCAATCCTCATTCTTCAATCCTCAATACCCAATCCTCAATACCCAATCCTCAATCTTCAATCCTCAATCCTCAATCCTCAATTCTCATTCCTCAATCCTTAATCCACAGACCTCAATCCTCAATCATCAATCCTCAATACTCAATCTTCAATCCTCAATCCCCAATCCTCAATCCTCAATCCTCATTCTTCAATCCTCAAAACCCAATCCTCAATCTTCAATCCTCAATCCTCAATCCTCATTTCTCAATCCTCAATCCTCAATCCTCGATCTTCAATCATCAATATTCAATCTTCAATCCTGAATCCTCAATCCTCAATCCTCAATCATCAATCCTCAACCTTCAATCCTCAACCCTCAATCCTCAATCCTCAATCCTCAATCCTCAATCCTCAATCCTCAATCCTCAATCCTCAACCTTCAATCCGCAATCCTCAATCCTCAATCCTCAATCCTCAATCCTCAATCTTCAATCCTCAACACTCAATATTCAATCCTCAATCCTCAATCTTCAATACTCAATACTCAATCTTCAATCCTCAATCCTCAATACTCAATCCTCAATCCTCATTCTTCAATCCTCAATACCCAATCCTCAATCTTCAATCCTGAATCCTCAATTCTCTAACCTCAATCCTCAATCCTGAGACCCCAAGCATCAATACTCAACCCTCAGTCCTCGTCCTCAACCCACAACCCTCAATCCACAATCCTCAATCTTCATTCATCAATATTCAACTTTCAATCCTCAATCCTCAATCCTCAATCCTCAATCCTCAATCCTCAACGTTCAATCCTCAATACCCAATCATCAATCTTCAATCCTCAATCCTCAGTCCTCAATCCTCAATCCTCAACCTTCAATCCGCTGCCCTCAAACCTCAATCCTGAATCCTCAATCATGAATCCTCAATCTTCAGCCCTCAGTCCTCAACAATCAGTTGTCAATCCTCAATACTCAATAGAATATCATCAATTCACAGTTTTCAATACTCAATACCCACTCTGCAATCTTCAAATCTCTATCCACAAACATCAATCCTCATCGCTCAACCCTCAACACTCAGTCCCCAATCCTCAATATTCAATCCTCAACCTTCAATCCTCAATACTCAATGGTCAATCTTCAATCCTCAATACTCAATCTTCAATCCTCAATACTCAACCCTCAACCCTCAATCTTCATTCTTCAATCCTCAAGCGTCAATCCTCAATACCCAATCCTCAATCTTCAATCCTCAATCCTCAATTCGCTATCCTCAATCCTCAACCCTCAGACCTCAAGCATCAATACTCAACCCTCAGTCCTCGTCCTCAATCCACAACCCTCAATCCACAATCCTCGATCTTCAATCATCAATATTCAATCTTCAATCCTCAATCCTCAATCCTCAATCCTCAATCCTCAATCCTCAACCTTCAATCCTCAATCCACAATACTCAATCCTCAATCCTCAACCTTCAACCCTCAACACTCAATCTTCAATCCTCAATCCTCAATCTTCAATGCTCAATACTCAATCTTCAATCCTCAATACTCAATCCTCAATCCTCATTCTTCAATCCTCAATACCCAATCCTCAATCTTCAATCCTCAATCATCAATTCGCTATCCTCAACCCTCAATCCTCACACCTCAAGCATCAATACTCAACCCTCAGTCGTCGTCCTCAACCCACAACCCTCAATCCACAATCCTCAATCTTCATTCATCAATATTAAACTTTCAATCCTCAATCCTCAATCCTCAATCCTCAATCCTCAATCCTCAATCCTCAATCCTCAATCCTCAATCCCCAACGTTCAATCCTAAATACCCAATCCTCAATCTTCAATCCTCAATCCTCAGTCCTCAATCCTCAATCCTCAATCCTCAATCCTCTGGCCTCAAACCTCAATCCTGTATCCTCAATACTGAATCCTCAATCTTCAGCCCTCAGTCCTCAACAATCAGTTGTCAAACCTCAATCCTCAATAGAATGTCATCAATTCACAGTTTTCAATACTCAATACTCAATCTGCAATCTTCAAATCTCTATCCACAAACATCAATTCTCATCACTCATCCCTCAACACTCAGTCCCCAATCCTCAATATTCAATCCTCAATCCTCAATCCTCAATCCACAAACCTCAACCTTCAATCCTCAATACTCAATCTTCAATCCTCAATCCTCAATCCTCAAACCTCAAATCTCAATCCTCGATCGCCAACCATCAATCCTCAATACACAATCTTCAATCCTCAATCCTCAATCCTCAATCCTCAGTCCTCATTCTTCAATCCTCAATCTTCAAACATCTATACTCAATCTTCAATCCTCAATCCTCAATCTTCAATCCTCAATCCTCAATTCTCACTCCTCGATACTCAATCCTCAATCGTCAATCCTCAATCCGCAATCCTCAATCTTCAATCCTCAATCCTCAATCCTCACTCCTCAATCCTCAATCTTCAATCCTCAACACTCAATCTTCAATCCTCAATCCTCAATCCTCAATCTTCAATGCTCAATCCTCAATCCTCAGTCCTCAATCCTCAACCCTCAATCTTCAATCCTCAATACTCAATCTGCAATCCTCAATCCTCAATCCTCAATCCTCACTCCTCAATCCTCAATCCTCAGTCCTCATTCTTCAATCCTCAATCTTCAAACATCTATACTCAATCTTCAATCCTCAATCCTCAATCTTCAATCCTCAATCCTCAATTCTCACTCCTCGATACTCAATCCTCAATCGTCAATCCTCAATCCGCAATCCTCAATCTTCAATCCTCAATCCTCAATCCTCACTCCTCAATCCTCAATCTTCAATCCTCAACACTCAATCTTCAATCCTCAATCCTCAATCCTCAATCTTCAATGCTCAATCCTCAATCCTCAGTCCTCAATCCTCAACCCTCAATCTTCAATCCTCAATACTCAATCTGCAATCCTCAATCCTCAATCCTCAATCCTCAATCCTCAATCCTCATTCTTCAATCCTCAATACCCAATCCTCAATACCCAATCCTCAATCTTCAATCCTCAATCCTCAATCCTCAATTCTCATTCCTCAATCCTTAATCCACAGACCTCAATCCTCAATCATCAATCCTCAATACTCAATCTTCAATCCTCAATCCCCAATCCTCAATCCTCAATCCTCATTCTTCAATCCTCAAAACCCAATCCTCAATCTTCAATCCTCAATCCTCAATCCTCATTTCTCAATCCTCAATCCTCAATCCTCGATCTTCAATCATCAATATTCAATCTTCAATCCTGAATCCTCAATCCTCAATCCTCAATCATCAATCCTCAACCTTCAATCCTCAACCCTCAATCCTCAATCCTCAATCCTCAATCCTCAATCCTCAATCCTCAATCCTCAATCCTCAACCTTCAATCCGCAATCCTCAATCCTCAATCCTCAATCCTCAATCCTCAATCTTCAATCCTCAACACTCAATATTCAATCCTCAATCCTCAATCTTCAATACTCAATACTCAATCTTCAATCCTCAATCCTCAATACTCAATCCTCAATCCTCATTCTTCAATCCTCAATACCCAATCCTCAATCTTCAATCCTGAATCCTCAATTCTCTAACCTCAATCCTCAATCCTGAGACCTCAAGCATCAATACTCAACCCTCAGTCCTCGTCCTCAACCCACAACCCTCAATCCACAATCCTCAATCTTCATTCATCAATATTCAACTTTCAATCCTCAATCCTCAATCCTCAATCCTCAATCCTCAATCCTCAACGTTCAATCCTCAATACCCAATCCTCAATCTTCAATCCTCAATCCTCAGTCCTCAATCCTCAATCCTCAACCTTCAATCCGCTGCCCTCAAACCTCAATCCTGAATCCTCAACCATGAATCCTCAATCTTCAGCCCTCAGTCCTCAACAATCAGTTGTCAATCCTCAATCCTCAATAGAATATCATCAATTCACAGTTTTCAATACTCAATACTCAATCTGCAATCTTCAAATCTCTATCCGCAAACATCAATCCTCATCACTCAACCCTCAACACTCAGTCCCCAATCCTCAATATTCAATCCTCAACCTTCAATCCTCAATACTCAATCTTCAATCCTCAATCCTCAAACCTCAAGCCTCAATCCTCAATCCTCAATCCTCAATCTCAATCCTCAATACTCCATCCCCAATCGTCAATCTTCAATCCTCAATACTCAATCTTCAATCCTCAATCCTCAATCCTCAATCCTCAATCTTCATTCTTCAATCCTCAATACCCAATCCTTAATATTCAAACCTCAATCCTCGATCCTCAATCCTCAATCCTCAATCCTCAACCCTCAATCCTCAAACCTCAATCCTCAACCGTCAGTCCTCGTCCTCAAACCTCAACCCTCAATTCTCAATCCTCAATCTTCAATCATCAATACTCAATCTTCAATCCTCAATCCTCAATCCTCAATCCTCAATCCTCAATCCTCAATCTTCAATCCTCAATAATCAATCTTCAATCCTCAGTCCTCAATCCTCTATCCTCAATGCTCAATCCTCAATCCATAATCCTCAACCCACAATCTTCAATCCTCAATACTCAATCTGCAATCCTCAATCCTCAATCCTCAATCCTCAATCCTCATTCTTCAATCCTCAATACCCAATCCTCAATCTTCAATCCTCAATCCTCAATCCTCAACCCTCGATCCTCATTCTTCAATCCTCAACACCCAATCCTCAATCTTCAATCCTCAATCCTCAATCCTCAGACCTCAATCCTCAATCTTCAATCCTCAATACTCAATCTTCAATCGTCAATCCTCAATCCTCAATCCTCAATCCTCATTCATCAATCCTCAACACCCAATCCTCAATCTTCAATCCTCAATCCTCAATCCTCAATTCTCAATCCTCAATCCTCAATCCTCAGACCTCAAACATCAATACTCAACCCTCAGTCCTCGTCCTCAATCCACAACCCTCAATCCTCGATCCTCAATCTTCAATCCTCAACACTCAATATTCAATCCTCAATCCTCAATCTTCAATACTCAATACTCAATCTTCAATCCTCAATCCTCAATACTCAATCCTCAATCCTCATTCTTCAATCCTCAATACCCAATCCTCAATCTTCAATCCTGAATCCTCAATTCTCTAACCTCAATCCTCAATCCTGAGACCTCAAGCATCAATACTCAACCCTCAGTCCTCGTCCTCAACCCACAACACTCAATCCACAATCCTCAATCTTCATTCATCAATATTCAACTTTCAATCCTCAATCCTCAATCCTCAATCCTCAATCCTCAATCCTCAACGTTCAATCCTCAATACCCAATCCTCAATCTTCAATCCTCAATCCTCAGTCCTCAATCCTCAATCCTCAACCTTCAATCCGCTGCCCTCAAACCTCAATCCTGAATCCTCAACCATGAATCCTCAATCTTCAGCCCTCAGTCCTCAACAATCAGATGTCAATCCCCAATCCTCAATAGAATATCATCAATTCACAGTTTTCAATACTCAATACTCAATCTGCAATCTTCAAATCTCTATCCGCAAACATCAATCCTCATCACTCAACCCTCAACACTCAGTCCCCAATCCTCAATATTCAATCCTCAACCTTCAATCCTCAATACTCAATCTTCAATCCTCAATCCTCAAACCTCAAGCCTCAATCCTCAATCCTCAATCCTCAATCTCAATCCTCAATCCTCCATCCCCAATCGTCAATCTTCAATCCTCAATACTCAATCTTCAATCCTCAATCCTCAATCCTCAATCCTCAATCTTCATTCTTCAATCCTCAATACCCAATCCTTAATATTCAAACCTCAATCCTCGATCCTCAATCCTCAATCCTCAATCCTCAATCCTCAATCCTCAAACCTCAATCCTCAACCGTCAGTCCTCGTCCTCAAACCTCAACCCTCAATTCTCAATCCTCAATCTTCAATCATCAATACTCAATCTTCAATCCTCAATAATCAATCCTCAATCCACAATCCTCAATCCTCAATAATCAACGCACAACTCTCAACCATCAATCCTCAATACTCAACCATCAATCCTCAAATCTCAATACTCAATAGAATATCCTGTATTCTCATGGTTCAATACTCAATCCACAATATTCAATAATCAAATCTCAATCTTCAATCATCAATTCTCAACACTAAATCCTCAACACTCAGTCCTCTCTCTTCAATCCTCCATCCTCAATCCTCAATCCTCAAGCGTCAACCCTCAATACCCAATCCTCAATCTTCAATCATCAATCCTCAATTCGCTATCCTCAATCCTCAACCCTCAGACCTAAAGCAACAATACTCAACCCTCAGTCCTCGTCCTCAATCCACAACCCCCAATCCACAATCCTCGATCTTCAATCATCAATATTCAATCTTCAATCCTCAATCCTCAATCCTCAATCCTCAATCCTCAATCCTCAACCTTCAATCCTCAATCCACAATACTCAATCCTCAATCCTCAATCTTCAACCCTCAACACTCAATCTTCAATCCTCAATCCTCAATCTTCAATGCTCAATACTCAATCTTCAATCCTCAATACTCAATCCTCAATCCTCATTCTTCAATCCTCAATTCCCAATCCTCAATCCTCAATCCTCAATCATCAATTCGCTATCCTCAATCCTCAATCCTCACACCTCAAGCATCAATACTCAACTCTCAGTCGTCGTCCTCAACGCACAACCCTCAATCCACAATCCTCAATCTTCATTCATCAATATTCAACTTTCAATCCTCAATCCTCAATCCTCAATCCTCAATCCTCAATCCTCAATCCTCAATCCTCAATCCTCAATCCTCAATCCTCAATCCCCAACGTTCAATCCTAAATACCCAATCCTCAATCTTCAATCCTCAATCCTCAGTCCTCAATCCTCAATCCTCAATCCTCAATCCTCTGTCCTCAAACCTCAATCCTGTATCCTCAATACTGAATCCTCAATCTTCAGCCCTCAGTCCTCAACAATCAGTTGTCAAACCTCTATCCTCAATAGAATGTCATCAATTCACAGTTTTCAATACTCAATACTCAATCTGCAATCTTCAAATCTCTATCCACAAACATCAATTCTCATCACTCATCCCTCAACACTCATTCCCCAATCCTCAATATTCAATCCTCAATCCTCAATCCTCAATCCACAAACCTCAACCTTCAATCCTCTATACTCAATCTTCAATCCTCAATCCTCAATCCTCAATCCTCAAATCTCAATCCTCGATTGCCAACCATCAATCCTCAATACTCAATCTTCAATCCTCAATCCTCAATCCTCAATCCTCAGTCCTCATTCTTCAATCCTCAATCTTCAAACATCTATACTCAATCTTCAATCCTCAATCCTCAATTCTCACTCCTCGATACTCAATCCTCAATCGTCAATCCTCAATCCGCAATCCTCAATCTTCAATCCTCAATCCTCAATCCTCACTCCTCAATCCTCAATCTTCAATCCTCAACACTCAATCTTCAATCCTCAATCCTCAATCCTCAATCTTCAATGCTCAATCCTCAATCCTCAGTCCTCAATCCTCAACCCTCAATCTTCAATCCTCAATACTCAATCTGCAATCCTCAATCCTCAATCCTCAATCCTCAATCCTCATTCTTCAATCCTCAATACCCAATCCTCAATACCCAATCCTCAATCTTCAATCCTCAATCCTCAATCCTCAATTCTCATTCCTCAATCCTTAATCCACAGACCTCAATCCTCAATCATCAATCCTCAATACTCAATCTTCAATCCTCAATCCCCAATCCTCAATCCTCAATCCTCATTCTTCAATCCTCAAAACCCAATCCTCAATCTTCAATCCTCAATCCTCAATCCTCATTTCTCAATCCTCAATCCTCAATCCTCGATCTTCAATCATCAATATTCAATCTTCAATCCTGAATCCTCAATCCTCAATCCTCAATCATCAATCCTCAACCTTCAATCCTCAACCCTCAATCCTCAATCCTCAATCCTCAATCCTCAATCCTCAATCCTCAATCCTCAATCCTCAACCTTCAATCCGCAATCCTCAATCCTCAATCCTCAATCCTCAATCCTCAATCTTCAATCCTCAACACTCAATATTCAATCCCCAATCCTCAATCTTCAATACTCAATACTCAATCTTCAATCCTCAATCCTCAATACTCAATCCTCAATCCTCATTCTTCAATCCTCAATACCCAATCCTCAATCTTCAATCCTGAATCCTCAATTCTCTAACCTCAATCCTCAATCCTGAGACCCCAAGCATCAATACTCAACCCTCAGTCCTCGTCCTCAACCCACAACCCTCAATCCACAATCCTCAATCTTCATTCATCAATATTCAACTTTCAATCCTCAATCCTCAATCCTCAATCCTCAATCCTCAATCCTCAACGTTCAATCCTCAATACCCAATCATCAATCTTCAATCCTCAATCCTCAGTCCTCAATCCTCAATCCTCAACCTTCAATCCGCTGCCCTCAAACCTCAATCCTGAATCCTCAATCATGAATCCTCAATCTTCAGCCCTCAGTCCTCAACAATCAGTTGTCAATCCTCAATACTCAATAGAATATCATCAATTCACAGTTTTCAATACTCAATACCCACTCTGCAATCTTCAAATCTCTATCCACAAACATCAATCCTCATCGCTCAACCCTCAACACTCAGTCCCCAATCCTCAATATTCAATCCTCAACCTTCAATCCTCAATACTCAATCGTCAATCTTCAATCCTCAATACTCAATCTTCAATCCTCAATACTCAACCCTCAACCCTCAATCTTCATTCTTCAATCCTCAAGCGTCAATCCTCAATACCCAATCCTCAATCTTCAATCCTCAATCCTCAATTCGCTATCCTCAATCCTCAACCCTCAGACCTCAAGCATCAATACTCAACCCTCAGTCCTCGTCCTCAATCCACAACCCTCAATCCACAATCCTCGATCTTCAATCATCAATATTCAATCTTCAATCCTCAATCCTCAATCCTCAATCCTCAATCCTCAATCCTCAACCTTCAATCCTCAATCCACAATACTCAATCCTCAATCCTCAACCTTCAACCCTCAACACTCAATCTTCAATCCTCAATCCTCAATCTTCAATGCTCAATACTCAATCTTCAATCCTCAATACTCAATCCTCAATCCTCATTCTTCAATCCTCAATACCCAATCCTCAATCTTCAATCCTCAATCATCAATTCGCTATCCTCAACCCTCAATCCTCACACCTCAAGCATCAATACTCAACCCTCAGTCGTCGTCCTCAACCCACAACCCTCAATCCACAATCCTCAATCTTCATTCATCAATATTAAACTTTCAATCCTCAATCCTCAATCCTCAATCCTCAATCCTCAATCCTCAATCCCCAACGTTCAATCCTAAATACCCAATCCTCAATCTTCAATCCTCAATCCTCAGTCCTCAATCCTCAATCCTCAATCCTCAATCCTCTGGCCTCAAACCTCAATCCTGTATCCTCAATACTGAATCCTCAATCTTCAGCCCTCAGTCCTCAACAATCAGTTGTCAAACCTCAATCCTCAATAGAATGTCATCAATTCACAGTTTTCAATACTCAATACTCAATCTGCAATCTTCAAATCTCTATCCACAAACATCAATTCTCATCACTCATCCCTCAACACTCAGTCCCCAATCCTCAATATTCAATCCTCAATCCTCAATCCTCAATCCACAAACCTCAACCTTCAATCCTCAATACTCAATCTTCAATCCTCAATCCTCAATCCTCAAACCTCAAATCTCAATCCTCGATCGCCAACCATCAATCCTCAATACACAATCTTCAATCCTCAATCCTCAATCCTCAATCCTCAGTCCTCATTCTTCAATCCTCAATCTTCAAACATCTATACTCAATCTTCAATCCTCAATCCTCAATCTTCAATCCTCAATCCTCAATTCTCACTCCTCGATACTCAATCCTCAATCGTCAATCCTCAATCCGCAATCCTCAATCTTCAATCCTCAATCCTCAATCCTCACTCCTCAATCCTCAATCTTCAATCCTCAACACTCAATCTTCAATCCTCAATCCTCAATCCTCAATCTTCAATGCTCAATCCTCAATCCTCAGTCCTCAATCCTCAACCCTCAATCTTCAATCCTCAATACTCAATCTGCAATCCTCAATCCTCAATCCTCAATCCTCACTCCTCAATCCTCAATCCTCAGTCCTCATTCTTCAATCCTCAATCTTCAAACATCTATACTCAATCTTCAATCCTCAATCCTCAATCTTCAATCCTCAATCCTCAATTCTCACTCCTCGATACTCAATCCTCAATCGTCAATCCTCAATCCGCAATCCTCAATCTTCAATCCTCAATCCTCAATCCTCACTCCTCAATCCTCAATCTTCAATCCTCAACACTCAATCTTCAGTCCTCAATCCTCAATCCTCAATCTTCAATGCTCAATCCTCAATCCTCAGTCCTCAATCCTCAACCCTCAATCTTCAATCCTCAATACTCAATCTGCAATCCTCAATCCTCAATCCTCAATCCTCAATCCTCAATCCTCATTCTTCAATCCTCAATACCCAATCCTCAATACCCAATCCTCAATACCCAATCCTCAATCTTCAATCCTCAATCCTCAATCCTCAATTCTCATTCCTCAATCCTTAATCCACAGACCTCAATCCTCAATCATCAATCCTCAATACTCAATCTTCAATCCTCAATCCCCAATCCTCTATCCTCAATCCTTATTCTTCAATCCTCAAAACCCAATCCTCAATCTTCAATCCTCAATCCTCAATCCTCATTTCTCAATCCTCAATCCTCAATCCTCGATCTTCAATCATCAATATTCAATCTTCAATCCTGAATCCTCAATCCTCAATCCTCAATCATCAATCCTCAACCTTCAATCCTCAACCCTCAATCCTCAATCCTCAATCCTCAATCCTCAATCCTCAATCCTCAATCCTCAATCCTCAACCTTCAATCCGCAATCCTCAATCCTCAATCCTCAATCCTCAATCCTCAATCTTCAATCCTCAACACTCAATATTCAATCCTCAATCCTCAATCTTCAATACTCAATACTCAATCTTCAATCCTCAATCCTCAATACTCAATCCTCAATCCTCATTCTTCAATCCTCAATACCCAATCCTCAATCTTCAATCCTGAATCCTCAATTCTCTAACCTCAATCCTCAATCCTGAGACCTCAAGCATCAATACTCAACCCTCAGTCCTCGTCCTCAACCCACAACCCTCAATCCACAATCCTCAATCTTCATTCATCAATATTCAACTTTCAATCCTCAATCCTCAATCCTCAATCCTCAATCCTCAATCCTCAACGTTCAATCCTCAATACCCAATCCTCAATCTTCAATCCTCAATCCTCAGTCCTCAATCCTCAATCCTCAACCTTCAATCCGCTGCCCTCAAACCTCAATCCTGAATCCTCAACCATGAATCCTCAATCTTCAGCCCTCAGTCCTCAACAATCAGTTGTCAATCCTCAATCCTCAATAGAATATCATCAATTCACAGTTTTCAATACTCAATACTCAATCTGCAATCTTCAAATCTCTATCCGCAAACATCAATCCTCATCACTCAACCCTCAACACTCAGTCCCCAATCCTCAATATTCAATCCTCAACCTTCAATCCTCAATACTCAATCTTCAATCCTCAATCCTCAAACCTCAAGCCTCAATCCTCAATCCTCAATCCTCAATCTCAATCCTCAATACTCCATCCCCAATCGTCAATCTTCAATCCTCAATACTCAATCTTCAATCCTCAATCCTCAATCCTCAATCCTCAATCTTCATTCTTCAATCCTCAATACCCAATCCTTAATATTCAAACCTCAATCCTCGATCCTCAATCCTCAATCCTCAATCCTCAACCCTCAATCCTCAAACCTCAATCCTCAACCGTCAGTCCTCGTCCTCAAACCTCAACCCTCAATTCTCAATCCTCAATCTTCAATCATCAATACTCAATCTTCAATCCTCAATCCTCAATCCTCAATCCTCAATCCTCAATCCTCAATCTTCAATCCTCAATAATCAATCTTCAATCCTCAGTCCTCAATCCTCTATCCTCAATGCTCAATCCTCAATCCATAATCCTCAACCCACAATCTTCAATCCTCAATACTCAATCTGCAATCCTCAATCCTCAATCCTCAATCCTCAATCCTCATTCTTCAATCCTCAATACCCAATCCTCAATCTTCAATCCTCAATCCTCAATCCTCAACCCTCGATCCTCATTCTTCAATCCTCAACACCCAATCCTCAATCTTCAATCCTCAATCCTCAATCCTCAGACCTCAATCCTCAATCTTCAATCCTCAATACTCAATCTTCAATCGTCAATCCTCAATCCTCAATCCTCAATCCTCATTCATCAATCCTCAACACCCAATCCTCAATCTTCAATCCTCAATCCTCAATCCTCAATTCTCAATCCTCAATCCTCAATCCTCAGACCTCAAACATCAATACTCAACCCTCAGTCCTCGTCCTCAATCCACAACCCTCAATCCTCGATCCTCAATCTTCAATCATCAATATTCAATCTTGAATCCTGAATCCTCAATCCTCAATACTCAATCCTCAATCCCCAATCCTCAATCCTCAATACTCAACCATCAATCCTCAATTCTCAATACTCAATAGAACATCCTGAATTCTCAGGTTGCAATACTCAAAACTCGACACTCAACCCTCAATCCTCAATCCTCAATCCTCAATCCTCAATCTTCAATCCTCAATACTCAATCTTCAATCCTCCATCCTCAATCCTCAATCCTCAATCCTCAATCCTCAATCGTCAGGCTTCAATCCTCAATACTCAATCTTCAATACTCAATCCTCAATCCTCATTCCTCAATCCACATTCTTCAATCCTCAATACCCAATCCTCAATCTTCAATCTTCAACACTCAATCCTCAATTCTCAATCCTCAATCCTCAGTCATCAAACCACAATCCTGAATCCTCTATCCTGAATCCTCAATCTTCAGACCTCAGACCTGAACAATCAGATGTCAATCCTCAATCCTAAATAGAATATCATCAATTCACAGTTTTCAATACTCAATACTCAATCTGCAATCTTCAAATTTCTATCCACAAACATAAATTCTCATCACTCAACCCTCAACGCTCAGTCCCCAATCCTCAATCTTCAATCCTCAATCCTCAATCCTCAATTCTCAATCCTCAATCTTCAATCCTCAATACTCAATCCTCAATAGTCAATCCTCAATCCTGAATCGTCAATCCTCAATCCTCAATTTTCAATCCTCAATACTCAATCTTCAATCCTCAATCCTCAATCCTCAATCCTCAATCCTCAATCTTCAGTCTTCAATCCTCAATACTCAATCTTCAATCCTCAATCCTCAATCCTCAATCCTCAATCCTCAAACCTCTATCTTCAATACGCAATACTCAATCTTCAATCCTCAATCCTCAATCCTCAATCCTCAATCCTCAATCCTCAATCTTCAATCCTCAATACTCAAACTTCAATCGTCAATCCTCAATCCTCTATCCTCAATCGTCAGGCTTCAATCCTCAATACCCAATCCTCAGTCTTCAATCTTCAATCCTCGATCCTCAATCCTCAACCCTCAATCCTCAATCCTCAATCCTCAGTCCTCAAACCTCAATCCTGAACCCTCAATCCTGAATCCTCAACCTTCAGACTTCAGACTTCAACAATCAGATGTCATTCCTCAATCCTCAATAGAATATCATCAATTCACAGTTTTCAATACCCAATACTCAATCTGCAATCTTCAAATCTCTATTCACAAACATCAATTCTCATCACTCAATCCTCAATCCTCAATCCTCAATCCTCAATTTTCAATCCTCAATACTCAACCTTCAATACTCAATCCTCAAATCTCAATCCTTAATCCTCAATCGGCAGTCTTCAATCCTCAATATCCAACCCTCAATCTTCAATCCTCAATCCTCAATCCTCAATTCTCAATCCTCAATCCCCAGTCCTCAGACCTCAAACCTCAATCCTCAAACCTTAGCCCACATCCTCAATCCTCAATCTTCAACCCTCAATCCTCAATTCTCAATCCTCAATCCTCAGTCATCAAACCACAATCCTGAATCCTCAATCCTGAATCCTCAATCTTCAGACCTCAGACCTGAACAATCAGATGTCAATCCTCAATCCTCAATAGAATATCATCAATTCACAGTTTTCAATACTCAATACTCAATCTGCAATGTTCAAATTTCTATCCACAAACATAAATTCTCATCACTCAACCCTCAACGCTCAGTCCCCAATCCTCAATCTTCAATCCTCAATCCTCAATCCTCAATTCTCAATCCTCAATCTTCAATCCTCAATACTCAATCCTCAATCCTGAATTGTCAATCCTCAATCCTCAATTTTCAATCCTCAATACTCAATCTTCAATCCTCAATCCTCAATCCTCAATCCTCAATCCTCAATCGTCAGTCTTCAATCCTCAATACTCAATCTTCAATCCTCAATCCTCAATCCTCAATCCTCAAACCACATTCTACAATCCTCAATACCCAATCCTCAATTTTCAAACTTCAATCCTCAATCCTCAATGGTCAATCCTCAATCCTCAGACCTCAGTCCTCAAACCTCAATCTTCAACCATCAGCCCTCATCCTCAGGCCTCAGTCCTAAATTCTCAATCCTCAAACCTCAAACCTCAATCCTCAACCGTCAGTCCACATCCTCAATCCTCAACCCTCAATCCTCAATCCTCAATATTCAATCCTCAATACTCAATATTCAATCCTCAATCCTCAATCCTCAATCCTCAATCCTCAAACCTCTATCTTCAATACTCAATACTCAATCTTCAATCCTCAATCCTCAATCCTCAATCCTCAATCCTCAATCCTCAATCTTCAATCCTCAATACTCAAACTTCAATCGTCAATCCTCAATCCTCTATCCTCAATCGTCAGGCTTCAATCCTCAATACCCAATCCTCAGTCTTCAATCTTCAATCCTCGATCCTCAATCCTCAACCCTCAATCCTCAATGTTCAATCCTCAATACACAATCCTCAACCTTCAATCCTCAATCCTCAATCCTCAATACTCAAACATCAATCCTCAATTCTCAATACTCAATAGAATATCCTGAATTCTCAGGATTCAAAACTCAAACCTCAACACTCAAACCTCAATCCTCAATACTCAATCCTCAATCCTCAATCTTCAATCCTCAATACTCAATCTTCAATCCTCCATCCTCAATCCTCAATCCTCAATCCTCAATCCTCAATCGTCGGGCTTCAATCCTCAATACCCAATCCTCAGTCTTCAATCTTCAATCCTCAATCCTCAATCCTCAACCCTCACTCCTCAATGTTCAATCCTCAATACACAATCCTCAACCTTCAATCCTCAATCCTCAATCCTCAATTCTCAAACCTCAATCCTCAACCCTCAGCCCTCATCCTCAATACTCAATCCTCAATCCTCAATCTTCAATCCTCAATACTCAATCTTCAATCCTCCATCCTCAATCCTCAATACTCAATCCTCAATCCTCAATCGTCAGGCTTCAATCCTCAATACCCAATCCTCAGTTTTCAATCTTCAATCCTCGATCCTCAATCCTCAACCCTCAATCCTCAATGTTCAATCCTCAATACACAATCCTCAACCTTCAATCCTCAATCCTCAATCCTCAATACTCAAACATCAATCCTCAATTCTCAATACTCAATAGAATATCCTGAATTCTCAGGATTCAAAACTCAAACCTCAACACTCAACCCTCAATCCTCAATACTCAATCCTCAATCCTCAATCTTCAATCCTCATTACTCAATCTTCAATCCTCCATCCTCAATCCTCAATCCTCAATCCTCAATCCTCAATCGTCAGGCTTCAATCCTCAATACCCAATCCTCAGTCTTCAATCTTCAATCCTCAATCCTCAATCCTCAACCCTCAATCCTCAATGTTCAAACCTCAATACACAATCCTCAACCTTCAATCCTCAATCCTCAATCCTCAATTCTCAAACCTCAATCCTCAACCCTCAGCCCTCATCCTCAATACTCAATCCTCAATCTTCAACCCTCAATCCTCAATCCTCAAGCCCCAATACTCAATCATCAATCCTCAGTCCACAAACCTCAATCCTGAATCCTCAATCCTGAATCCTCAATCCTGAATCCTCAAACTTCAGACTTCAGACTTCAACAATCAGATGTCAATCCTCAAACCTCAATAGAATATCATCAATTCACAGTTTTCAACACCCAATACTCAATCTGCAATTTTCAAATCTCTATACACAAACATCAATTCTCATCACTCAATCCTCAATCCTCAATCCTCAATCCTCAATTTTCAATCCTCAATACTCAATCTTCAATCCTCAATCCTCAAACATCAATCCTTAATCCTCAATCGTTAGTCTTCAATCCTCAATATCCAACCCTTAATCTTCAATCCTCAATCCTCAATCCTCAATTCTCAATCCTCAATCCCCAGTCCTCAGTCCTCAAACCTCAATCCTCAAACCTTGGCCCACATCCTCAATCCTCAATCCTCAATCCTCAACCTTCAATCCTAAATCCTCAATCCTCAATACTCAATCATCAATACTCAATTCTCAATACTCAATAGAATATCCTGAATTCTCAGGATTCAATACTCAAACCTCAACACTCAACCCTCAATCCTCAATCCACAATTCTCAATCCTCAATACTCAATCTTCAATCCTCAATCCTCAGTCCTCAAACCTCAATTCTGAATCCTCAATACTCAATCTTCAATCCACAATCCTCAGTTCTCAATACTCAACTATCAGTCCTCAATTCTCAATACTCATTCTGCAATCCTCAATCCTCAATCCTCAATTCTCAATCCTCAATCCCCAGTCCTCAGTCCTTAAACCTCAATCCTCAAACCTTAGCCCACATCCTCAATCCTCAATCCCCAATCCTCAATCCTCAATGTTCAATCCTCAATACACAATCCTCAACCTTCAATCCTCAATCCTCAATCCTCAATTCTGAAACCTCAATCCTCAACCCTCAGCCCTCATCCTCAATACTCAATCCTCAATATTCAACCCTCAATCCTCAATCCTCAAGCCTCAATCCTCAATCCTCAATCCTCCGTCCTCAAACCTCAATCCTGAATCCTCAATCCTGAATCCTCAATCTTCAGACTTCAGACTTCAACAATCAGATGTCAATCCTCGAACCTCAATAGAATATCATGAATTCACAGTTTTCAATACCCAATACTCAATCTGCAATCTTCAAACCTCTATTCACAAACATCAATTCTCATCACTCAATCCTCAATCCTCAATCCTCAATCCTCAATTTTCAATCCTCAATACTCAATCTTCAATCCTCAATCCTCAATCCTCAATCCTCAATACTCAATCCTCAATCCTCAATTGTCAATCCTCAATCCTCAATCCTCTATCCTCAATGTTCAATCCTCAATCCCCTATCCTCAATCTTCAATCCTCAACCCTCAATCCTCAATCCTTAGTTCTCAATCTTCAATCCTCAATAATCAAACTTCAATCCTCAATCCTCAATCCTCAATCCTCAATACTCAATCCTCAATCCTCAATCCTCATTCTACAATCCTCAATACCCAATCCTCAGTCTTCAATCCTCAATCCTCAATCCTCAATTCTCAATCCTCAATCCTCAGTCCTCAGACCTCAAACCACAATCCTCAACCCTCAGCCCCCATTCTCAACCCTCAATCCTCAATTCTCAGTCCACAGCCCTCAAACCTCAATCCTCAACCCTCAGACCTCATCCTCAATCCTCAATTATCAATCCTCAATCCTCAACCTTCAATCCTCAATACTCAATCTTCAATCCTCAATCCTCAGTCCTCAAACCTCATTTCTGAATCCTCAATACTCAATCTTCAATCCACAATCCTCAGTCCTCAATACTCAACTATCAGTCCTCAATTCTCAATACTCAATCTGCAATCCTCAATCCTCAATCCTCAATCCTCAATCCTCATTCTTCAATCCTCAATACCCAATCCTCAATGCTCAATCCTCGATCCTCAATCCTCAATCCTCAATCCTCATTCTTCAATCCTCAACACCCAATCCTCAATCTTCAATCCTCAATCCTCTATCCTCAGACCTCAATCCTCAATCTTCAATCCTCAATACTCAATCTTCAATCCTCAATCCACAATCCTCAATCCTCAATCCTCATTCCCCAATCCTCAACACCCAATCATCAATCTTCAATCCTCAATCCTCAATCCTCAATTCTCAATCCTCAATCCTCAACCATCAGACCTCAAACGTCAATACTCAACCCTCAGTCCTCGTCCTCAATCCACAACACTCAATCCTCGATCCTCAATCTTCAATCATCAATATTCAATCTTCAATCCTGAATCCTCAATCCTCAATACTCAATCCTCAATCCTCAATCGTCAATCCTCAATACTCAATCCTCAATCCTCAATCGTCAGGCTTCAATCCTCAGTACCCAATCCTCAGTCTTCAATCTTCAATCCTCTGTCCTCAATCCTCAACCCTCAATCCTCAATGTTCAATCCTCAATACACAATCCTCAAGCCTCAATCCTCAATCCTCAATCCTCAGTCCTCAAACCTCAATCCTGAATCCTCAATCCTGAATCCTCAACCTTCAGACTTCAGACTTCAACAATCAGATGTCATTCCTCAATCCTCAATAGAATATCATCAATTCACAGTTTTCAATACCCAATACTCAATCTGCAATCTTCAAATCTCTATTCACAAACATCAATTCTCATCACTCAATCCTCAATCCTCAATCCCCAATCCTCAATTTTCAATCCTCAATACTCAATCTTCAATCCTCAATCCTTAAACCTCAATCCTTAATCCTCAATCGGCAGTCTTCAATCCTCAATATCCAACCCTCAATCTTCAATCCTCAATCCTCAATCCTCAATTCTCAATCCTCAATCCCCAGTCCTCAGTCCTCAAACCTCAATCCTCAAACCTTAGCCCACATCCTCAATCCTCAATCCTCAATCCTCAACCTTCAATCCTCAATACTCAATCTTCAATCCTCAATCCTCAGTCCTCAAACCTCAATTCTGAACCCTCAATCTTCAGACCTCAGACCTCAACAATCAGATGTCAGTCCTGAATCCTTAATAGAATATCATCAATTCACAGTCTTCAATACCCAATACTCAATCTGCAATCTTCAAATATCTATTCACAAACATCAATTCTCATCACTCAACCCTCAACACTCAGTCCCCAATCCTCAATCTTCAATCCTCAATCCTCAATACTCAATCCTCAATCCTCAACCTTCAAAACTCAATACTCAATCTTCAATCCTCAATCCGCAATCCTCAATCCTCAATCCTCAATCCTCAATCTTCAATCCTCAATAATCAATCTTCAATCCTCAATCCTCAATCCTCTATCCTCAATGCTCAATCCTCAATCCATAATCCTCAACCCTCAATCTTCAATCCTCAGTACCCAATCTGCAATCCTCAATCCTCAATCCTCAATCCTCAATCCTCATTCTTCAATCCTCAATACCCAATCCTCAATCTTCAATCCTCAATCCTCAATCCTCAACCCTCGATCCTCATTCTTCAATCCTCAACACCCAATCCTCAATCTTCAATCCTCAATCCTCAATCCTCAGACCTCAATCCTCAATCTTCAATCCTCAATACTCAATCTTCAGTCGTCAATCCTCAATCCTCAATCCTCAATCCTCATTCATCAATCCTCGACACCCAATCCTCAATCTTCAATCCTCAATCCTCAATCCTCAATTCTCAATCCCCAATCCTCAATCCTCAGACCTCAAACATCAATACTCAACCCTCAGTCCTCGTCGTCAATCCACAACCCTCAATCCTCGATCCTCAATCTTCAATCATCAATATTCAATCTTGAATCCTGAATCCTCAATCCTCAATACTCAATCCTCAATCCCCAATCCTCAATCCTCAATACTCAACCATCAATCCTCAATCCTCAATACTCAATAGAACATCCTGAATTCTCAGGTTTCAATACTCAAACCCCGACACTCAACCCTCAATCCTCAATCCTCAATCCTCAATCCTCAATCTTCAATCCTCAATACTCAATCTTCAATCCTCCATCCTCAATCCTGAATCCTCAATCCTCAATTCTCAATCGTCAGGCTTCAATCCTCAATACTCAATCTTCAATACTCAATCCTCAATCCTCATTCCTCAATCCACATTCTTCAATCCTCAATACCCAATCCTCAATCTTCAATCTTCAACTCTCAATCCTCAATCCTCAATCCTCAATCTTCAATCCTCAATACTCAATCTTCAATCCTCAATCCTCAATCCTCAATCCTCAATCCTCAATCGTCAGGCTTCAATCCTCAATACCCAATCCTCAGTTTTCAATCTTCAATCCTCGATCCTCAATCCTCAACCCTCAATCCTCAATGTTCAATCCTCAATACACAATCCTCAACCTTCAATCCTCAATCCTCAATCCTCAATACTCAAACATCAATCCTCAATTCTCAATACTCAATAGAATATCCTGAATTCTCAGGATTCAAAACTCAAACCTCAACACTCAACCCTCATTCCTCAATACTCAATCCTCAATCCTCAATCTTCAATCCTCAATACTCAATCTTCAATCCTCCATCCTCAATCCTCAATCCTCAATCCTCAATCCTCAATCGTCAGGCTTCAATCCTCAATACCCAATCCTCAGTCTTCAATCTTCAATCCTCAATCCTCAATCCTCAACCCTCAATCCTCAATGTTCAAACCTCAATACACAATCCTCAACCTTCAATCCTCAATCCTCAATCCTCAATTCTCAAACCTCAATCCTCAACCCTCAGCCCTCATCCTCAATGCTCAATCCTCAATCTTCAACCCTCAATCCTCAATCCTCAAGCCCCAATACTCAATCATCAATCCTCAGTCCTCAAACCTCAATCCTGAATCCTCAATCCTGAATCCTCAATCCTGAATCCTCAAACTTCAGACTTCAGACTTCAACAATCAGATGTCAATCCTCAAACCTCAATAGAATATCATCAATTCACAGTTTTCAATACCCAATACTCAATCTGCAATTTTCAAATCTCTATACACAAACATCAATTCTCATCACTCAATCCTCAATCCTCAATCCTCAATCCTCAATTTTCAATCCTCAATACTCAATCTTCAATCCTCAATCCTCAAACCTCAATCCTTAATCCTCAATCGTTAGTCTTCAATCCTCAATATCCAACCCTCCATCTTCAATCCTCAATCCTCAATCCTCAATTCTCAATCCTCAATCCCCAGTCCTCAGTCCTCAAACCTCAACCCTCAAACCTTGGCCCACATCCTCAATCCTCAATCCTCAATCCTCAACCTTCAATCCTAAATCCTCAATGCTCAATACTCAATCATCAATACTCAATTCTCAATACTCAATAGAATATCCTGAATTCTCAGGATTCAATACTCAAACCTCAACACTCAACCCTCAATCCTCAATCCACAATTCTCAATCCTCAATACTCAATCTTCAATCCTCAATCCTCAGTCCTCAAACCTCAATTCTGAATCCTCAATACTCAATCTTCAATCCACAATCCTCAGTTCTCAATACTCAACTGTCAGTCCTCAATTCTCAATACTCATTCTGCAATCCTCAATCCTCAATCCTCAATTCTCAATCCTCAATCCCCAGTCCTCAGTCCTCAAACCTCAATCCTCAAACCTTAGCCCACATCCTCAATCCTCAATCCCCAATCCTCAATCCTCAATGTTCAATCCTCAATACACAATCCTCAACCTTCAATCCTCAATCCTCAATCCTCAATTCTGAAACCTCAATCCTCAACCCTCAGCCCTCATCCTCAATACTCAATCCTCAATCTTCAACCCTCAATCCTCAATCCTCAAGCCTCAATCCTCAATCCTCAATCCTCAGTCCTCAAACCTCAATCCTGAATCCTCAATCCTGAATCCTCAATCTTCAGACTTCAGACTTCAACAATCAGATGTCAATCCTCAAACCTCAATAGAATATCATGAATTCACAGTTTTCAGTACCCAATACCCAATCTGCAATCTTCAAACCTCTATTCACAAACATCAATTCTCATCACTCAATCCTCAATCCTCAATCCTCAATCCTCAATTTTCAATCCTCAATACTCAATCTTCAATCCTCAATCCTCAATCCTCAATCCTCAATACTCAATCCTCAATCCTCAATTGTCAATCCTCAATCCTCAATCCTCTATCCTCAATGTTCAATCCTCAATCCCCTATCCTCAATCTTCAATCCTCAACCCTCAATCCTCAATCCTTAGTTCTCAATCTTCAATCCTCAATAATCAAACTTCAATCCTCAATCCTCAATCCTCAATCCTCAATCCTCAATCCTCAATCCTCAATCCTCATTCTACAATCCTCAATACCCAATCCTCAGTCTTCAATCCTCAATCCTCAATCCTCAATTCTCAATCCTCAATCCTCAGTCCTCAGACCTCAAACCACAATCCTCAACCCTCAGCCCCCATTCTCAACCCTCAATCCTCAATTCTCAGTCCACAGCCCTCAAACCTCAATCCTCAACCCTCAGACCTCATCCTCAATCCTCAATTATCAATCCTCAATCCTCAACCTTCAATCCTCAATACTCAATCTTCAATCCTCAATCCTCAGTCCTCAAACCTCATTTCTGAATCCTCAATACTCAATCTTCAATCCACAATCCTCAGTCCTCAATACTCAACTATCAGTCCTCAATTCTCAATACTCAATCTGCAATCCTCAATCCTCAATCCTCAATCCTCAATCCTCATTCTTCAATCCTCAATACCCAATCCTCAATGCTCAATCCTCGATCCTCAATCCTCAATCCTCAATCCTCATTCTTCAATCCTCAACACCCAATCCTCAATCTTCAATCCTCAATCCTCTATCCTCAGACCTCAATCCTCAATCTTCAATCCTCAATACTCAATCTTCAATCCTCAATCCACAATCCTCAATCCTCAATCCTCATTCCCCAATCCTCAACACCCAATCCTCAATCTTCAATCCTCAATCCTCAATCCTCAATTCTCAATCCTCAATCCTCAACCATCAGACCTCAAACGTCAATACTCAACCCTCTGTCCTCGTCCTCAATCCACAACACTCAATCCTCGATCCTCAATCTTCAATCATCAATATTCAATCTTCAATCCTGAATCCTCAATCCTCAATACTCAATCCTCAATCCTCAATCGTCAATCCTCAATACTCAATCCTCAATCCTCAATCGTCAGGCTTCAATCCTCAGTACCCAATCCTCAGTCTTCAATCTTCAATCCTCTGTCCTCAATCCTCAACCCTCAATCCTCAATGTTCAATCCTCAATACACAATCCTCAACCTTCAATCCTCAATCCTCAATCCTCAATTCTCAAACCTCAATCCTCAACCCTCAGCCCTCATCCTCAATACTCAAGCCTCAATCTTCAACCCTCAATCCTCAATCCTCAAGCCTCAATCCTCAATCCTCAATCCTCAGTCCTCAAACCTCAATCCTGAATCCTCAATCCTGAATCCTCAACCTTCAGACTTCAGACTTCAACAATCAGATGTCATTCCTCAATCCTCAATAGAATATCATCAATTCACAGTTTTCAATACCCAATACTCAATCTGCAATCTTCAAATCTCTATTCACAAACATCAATTCTCATCACTCAATCCTCAATCCTCAATCCCCAATCCTCAATTTTCAATCCTCAATACTCAATTTTCAATCCTCAATCCTCAAACCTCAATCCTTAATCCTCAATCGGCAGTCTTCAATCCTCAATATCCAACCCTCAATCTTCAATCCTCAATCCTCAATCCTCAATTCTCAATCCTCAATCCCCAGTCCTCAGTCCTCAAACCTCAATCCTCAAACCTTAGCCCACATCCTCAATCCTCAATCCTCAATCCTCAACCTTCAATCCTCAATACTCAATCTTCAATCCTCAATCCTCAGTCCTCAAACCTCAATTCTGAACCCTCAATCTTCAGACCTCAGACCTCAACAATCAGATGTCAGTCCTGAATCCTTAATAGAATATCATCAATTCACAGTCTTCAATACCCAATACTCAATCTGCAATCTTCAAATATCTATTCACAAACATCAATTCTCATCACTCAACCCTCAACACTCAGTCCCCAATCCTCAATCTTCAATCCTCAATCCTCAATACTCAATCCTCAATCCTCAACCTTCAAAACTCAATACTCAATCTTCAATCCTCAATCCGCAATCCTCAATCCTCAATCCTCAATCCTCAATCTTCAATCCTCAATAATCAATCTTCAATCCTCAATCCTCAATCCTCTATCCTCAATGCTCAATCCTCAATCCATAATCCTCAACCCTCAATCTTCAATCCTCAGTACTCAATCTGCAATCCTCAATCCTCAATCCTCAATCCTCAATCCTCATTCTTCAATCCTCAATACCCAATCCTCAATCTTCAATCCTCAATCCTCAATCCTCAACCCTCGATCCTCATTCTTCAATCCTCAACACCCAATCCTCAATCTTCAATCCTCAATCCTCAATCCTCAGACCTCAATCCTCAATCTTCAATCCTCAATACTCAATCTTCAGTCGTCAATCCTCAATCCTCAATCCTCAATCCTCATTCATCAATCCTCGACACCCAATCCTCAATCTTCAATCCTCAATCCTCAATCCTCAATTCTCAATCCCCAATCCTCAATCCTCAGACCTCAAACATCAATACTCAACCCTCAGTCCTCGTCGTCAATCCACAACCCTCAATCCTCGATCCTCAATCTTCAATCATCAATATTCAATCTTGAATCCTGAATCCTCAATCCTCAATACTCAATCCTCAATCCCCAATCCTCAATCCTCAATACTCAACCATCAATCCTCAATCCTCAATCGTCAGGCTTCAATCTTCAATACTCAATCTTCAATACTCAATCCTCAATCCTCATTCCTCAATCCACATTCTTCAATCCTCAATACCCAATCCTCAATCTTCAATCTTCAACTCTCAAACCTCAATCCTCAATCCTCAATCTTCAATCCTCAATACTCAATCTTCAATCCTCAATCCTCAATCCTCAATCCTCAATGTTCAATCCTCAATACACAATCCTCAACCTTCAATCCTCAATCCTCAATCCTCAATACTCAAACATCAATCCTCAATTCTCAATACTCAATAGAATATCCTGAATTCTCAGGATTCAAAACTCAAACCTCAACACTCAACCCTCAATCCTCAATACTCAATCCTCAATCCTCAATCTTCAATCCTCAATACTCAATCTTCAATCCTCCATCCTCAATCCTCAATCCTCAATCCTCAATCCTCAATCGTCAGGCTTCAATCCTCAATACCCAATCCTCAGTCTTCAATCTTCAATCCTCAATCCTCAATCCTCAACCCTCAATCCTCAATGTTCAAACCTCAATACACAATCCTCAACCTTCAATCCTCAATCCTCAATCCTCAATTCTCAAACCTCAATCCTCAACCCTCAGCCCTCATCCTCAATGCTCAATCCTCAATCTTCAACCCTCAATCCTCAATCCTCAAGCCCCAATACTCAATCATCAATCCTCAGTCCTCAAACCTCAATCCTGAATCCTCAATCCTGAATCCTCAATCCTGAATCCTCAAACTTCAGACTTCAGACTTCAACAATCAGATGTCAATCCTCAAACCTCAATAGAATATCATCAATTCACAGTTTTCAATACCCAATACTCAATCTGCAATTTTCAAATCTCTATACACAAACATCAATTCTCATCACTCAATCCTCAATCCTCAATCCTCAATCCTCAATTTTCAATCCTCAATACTCAATCTTCAATCCTCAATCCTCAAACCTCAATCCTTAATCCTCAATCGTTAGTCTTCAATCCTCAATATCCAACCCTCCATCTTCAATCCTCAATCCTCAATCCTCAATTCTCAATCCTCAATCCCCAGTCCTCAGTCCTCAAACCTCAACCCTCAAACCTTGGCCCACATCCTCAATCCTCAATCCTCAATCCTCAACCTTCAATCCTAAATCCTCAATGCTCAATACTCAATCATCAATACTCAATTCTCAATACTCAATAGAATATCCTGAATTCTCAGGATTCAATACTCAAACCTCAACACTCAACCCTCAATCCTCAATCCACAATTCTCAATCCTCAATACTCAATCTTCAATCCTCAATCCTCAGTCCTCAAACCTCAATTCTGAATCCTCAATACTCAATCTTCAATCCACAATCCTCAGTTCTCAATACTCAACTGTCAGTCCTCAATTCTCAATACTCATTCTGCAATCCTCAATCCTCAATCCTCAATTCTCAATCCTCAATCCCCAGTCCTCAGTCCTCAAACCTCAATCCTCAAACCTTAGCCCACATCCTCAATCCTCAATCCCCAATCCTCAATCCTCAATGTTCAATCCTCAATACACAATCCTCAACCTTCAATCCTCAATCCTCAATCCTCAATTCTGAAACCTCAATCCTCAACCCTCAGCCCTCATCCTCAATACTCAATCCTCAATCTTCAACCCTCAATCCTCAATCCTCAAGCCTCAATCCTCAATCCTCAATCCTCAGTCCTCAAACCTCAATCCTGAATCCTCAATCCTGAATCCTCAATCTTCAGACTTCAGACTTCAACAATCAGATGTCAATCCTCAAACCTCAATAGAATATCATGAATTCACAGTTTTCAGTACCCAATACTCAATCTGCAATCTTCAAACCTCTATTCACAAACATCAATTCTCATCACTCAATCCTCAATCCTCAATCCTCAATCCTCAATCCTCAATTTTCAATCCTCAATACTCAATCTTCAATCCTCAATCCTCAATCCTCAATCCTCAATACTCAATCCTCAATCCTCAATTGTCAATCCTCAATCCTCAATCCTCTATCCTCAATGTTCAATCCTCAATCCCCTATCCACAATCTTCAATCCTCAACCCTCAATCCTCAATCCTTAGTTCTCAATCTTCAATCCTCAATAATCAAACTTCAATCCTCAATACTCAATCCTCAATCCTCAATCCTCAATCCTCAATCCTCAATCCTCATTCTACAATCCTCAATACCCAATCCTCAGTCTTCAATCCTCAATCCTCAATCCTCAATTCTCAATCCTCAATCCTCAGTCCTCAGACCTCAAACCACAGTCCTCAACCCTCAGCCCCCATTCTCAATCCTCAATCCTCAATTCTCAGTCCACAGCCCTCAAACCTCAATCCTCAACCCTCAGACCTCATCCTCAATCCTCAATTATCAATCCTCAATCCTCAACGTTCAATCCTCAATACTCAATCTTCAATCCTCAATCCTCAGTCCTCAAACCTCATTTCTGAATCCTCAATACTCAATCTTCAATCCACAATCCTCAGTCCTCAATACTCAACTATCAGTCCTCAATTCTCAATACTCAATCTGCAATCCTCAATCCTCAATCCTCAATCCTCAATCCTCATTCTTCAATCCTCAATACCCAATCCTCAATGCTCAATCCTCGATCCTCAATCCTCAATCCTCAATCCTCATTCTTCAATCCTCATCACCCAATCCTCAATCTTCAATCCTCAATCCTCTATCCTCAGACCTCAATCCTCAATCTTCAATCCCCAATACTCAATCTTCAATCCTCAATCCACAATCCTCAATCCTCAATCCTCATTCCCCAATCCTCAACACCCAATCCTCAATCTTCAATCCTCAATCCTCAATCCTCAATTCTCAATCCTCAATCCTCAACCCTCAGACCTCAAACGTCAATACTCAACCCTCAGTCCTCGTCCTCAATCCACAACCCTCAATCCTCGATCCTCAATCTTCAATCATCAATATTCAATCTTCAATCCTGAATCCTCAATCCTCAATACTCAATCCTCAATCCTCAATCGTCAATCCTCAATACTCAATACTCAATCCTCAATCGACAGGCTTCAATCCTCAGTACCCAATCCTCAGTCTTCAATCTTCAATCCTCAGTCCTCAATCCTCAACCCTCAATCCTCAATGTTCAATCCTCAATACACAATCCTCAACCTTCAATCCTCAATCCTCAATCCTCAATTCTCAAACCTCAATTCTCAACCCTCAGCCCTCATCCTCAATACTCAAGCCTCAATCTTCAACCCTCAATCCTCAATCCTCAAGCCTCAATCCTCAATCCTCAATCCTCAGTCCTCAAACCTCAATCCTGAATCCTCAATCCTGAATCCTCAACCTTCAGGCTTCAGACTTCAACAATCAGATGTCATTCCTCAATCCTCAATAGAATATCATCAATTCACAGTTTTCAATACCCAATACTCAATCTGCAATCTTCAAATCTCTATTCACAAACATCAATTCTCATCACTCAATCCTCAATCCTCAATCCCCAATCCACAATTTTCAATCCTCAATACTCAGTACTCCCTCTTCAATCCTCCATCCTCAACCCTCAATCCTCAAGCGTCAATCCTCAATCCTCAATCCTCAATCCTCAACCGTCAATCCTCAGTCCTCAAACCTCAATCCCGAATCCTCAATCCTCATCCTCAATCCTCTGTCCTCAAACCTCAATCCTGAATCCTCAATACTGAATCCTCAATCTTCAGCCCTCAGTCCTCAACAATCAGTTGTCAGTCCTCAATCCTCAATAGAATTCACAGGTTTCAATACACAATACTCAATCTGCAATCTTCAAATCTCTATCCACAAACATCAATTCTCATCACCCAACCCTCAACACTCAGTCCTCAATGTTCAATCCTCAATCCTCAATCCTCAATTCTCAAACTTCAATCCTCAGCTCCAAATCCTCAATCTTCAATCCTCAATCCTCAATCCTCAATCCTCAATCCTCAAGCGTCAATCCTCAATCCTCAATCCTCAACCCTCAATCCTCAGTACTCACACCTCCATCCCGAATCCTCAACCCTGAATCCTCAAATCTTCAGCCCTCAGTCCTCAACAATCAGTTGTCAATACTCAATCCTCAATAGAATATGATCAATTCACAGCTTTCAATACTCAATACTGAATCTGCAATCTTCAAATCTCTATCCACAAACATCAATTCTCATCATTCAAACCTCAACACTCAGTCCCCAATGTTCAATCCTCAATCCTCAATCCTCAATCCTCAATCTTCAATCCTCAGCTCCAAATCCTCAATCTTCTATCCTCAATCCTCAATCCTCAATCCTCAATCCTCATTCTTCAATCCTCAACACCCAATCCTCAATCTTCAATCCTCAATCCTCCATCCTCAGACCTCAATCCTCAATCTTCAATCCTCAATACTCAATCTTCAATCCTCAATCCTCAACCCTCAATCCTCAATCCTCATTCCTCAATCCTCAACACCCGATCCTCAATCTTCAATCGTCAATCCTCAATCCTCAATTCTCAATCCTCAATCCTCAACCCTCAGACCTCAAACATCAATACTCAACCCTCAGTCCTCGTCCTCAATCCACAACCCTCAATCCTCGATCCACAATCTTCAATCATCAATATTCAATCTTCAATCCTCAATCCTCAAACCTCAATACTCAATCCTCAATCCTCAATCGTCAATCCTCAATACTCAATCCTCAATCCTCAATCGTCAGGCTTCAATCCTCAGTACCCAATCCTCAGTCTTCAATCTTCAACCCTCAACCCTCAATCCTCAACCCTCAATCCTCAATGTTCAATCCTCAATACACAATCCTCAAACTTCAATCCTCACTCCTCAATCCTCTATTCTCAAACCCCGATCCTCAACCCTCAGCCCTCATCCTCAATACTCAATCCTCAATCTTCAATCCTCAATCCTCAGTCGTCAATCCTCAATCCTCAATACTCAATCCTCTGCCCTCAAACCTCAATCCTGAATCCTCAACCAAGAATCCTCAATCTTCAGCCCTCAGTCCTCAACAATCAGTTGTCAATCCTCAATCCTCAATAGAATATCATCAATTCACAGTTTTCAATACTCAATACTCACTCTGCAATCTTCAAATCTCTATCCACAAACATCAATCCTCATCACTCAACCCTCAACACTCAGTCCCCAATCCTCAATATCCAACCCTCAACCTTCAATCCTCAATACTCAATCGTCAATCTTCAATCCTCAATACTCAATCTTCAATCCTCAATACTCAACACTCAATCCTCAATCTTCATTCTTCAATGCTCCGTACCGAATCCTCAATATACAAACCTCAATCCTCGATCCTCAATCCTTAATCCTCAATCCTCAATCCTCAATCCTCAAACCTCAATCCTCAACCGTCAGTCCTCGTCCTCAAACCTCAACCCTCTATCCTTAATCCTCAATCTTCAATCATCAATACTCAATCTTCAATCCTCACTAATCAATCCTCAATCTTCAATCCTCAATCCTCAATAATCAACGCACAACCCTCAACCATCAATCCTCCATACTCAACCATCAATCCTCAAATCTCAATCCTCAATAGAATATCCTGAATTCTCATGGTTCAATACTCAATCCACAATATTCAATAATCAAATCTCAATCCTCAATCATCAATTCTCAACACTAAATCCTCAACACTCAGTCCCCAATCCTCAATCCTCAATCCACATTCCTCAATCCTCAATCCTCAGTCCTCAATCATCAATCCTCAATGCTCAATCTTCAATCCTCAACCCTCAATACTCAATCGTCAATCCTCAATCCTCAATCGTCAGTCTTCAATCCTCAATACCCAATCTTCAGTCCTCAATCCCCAATCCTCAATCCTCAATCCTCATTCTTCAATCCTCAATACCCAATCCTCAATCTTCAATCCTCAATCCTCAATCCTCAATTCTCAATCCTCAATCCTCAGTCCTTAGTCCTCAAACATGAATCCTCAACCCTCAGCCCTCATACTCAATCCTCAATTATCAATTTTCAATCTTCAACCTTCAATCCTCAATACTCAATCTTCAATCCTCAATCCTCAGTCCTCAAACCTCTATTCTGAATCCTCAATCCTGAATCCTCAATCTTCAGCACTCAGTCCTCAACAATCAGTTGTCAATCCTCAATCCTCAATAGAATATCCTCAATTCACAGCTTTCAATACTCAATACTCAATCTGCAAACTTCCGACCTCTATCCACAAGCATCAATTCTCATCACTCAACCCTCATAACTCAGTCCCCAATGTTCAATCCTCAATCCTCAATCCTCAATCCTCAATATTCAATCCTCAGCTCCAAATCCTCAATCTTCTATCCTCAATCCTCAATCCTCAATCTTCAATCCTCAGTACTCAATCTTCAATCCTCAATACTCAATCCTCAATCCTCAGTCCTCAAACCTCAATCCCGAATCCTAGATCCTGAATCCTCAACCTTCAGCCCTCAGTCCTCAACAATCAGTTGTCAATCCTCAATCCTCAATAGTATATCATCAATTCACAGCTTTCAGTACTCAATACTCGATCTGCAATCTTCAAATCTCTATCCACAAACATCAATTCTCATCACTCAAACTTCAACACTCAGTCCCCAATCCTCAATCTTCAATCCTCAATCCTCAATACTCAATCCTGAGTCCTCAATCTTCAATCCTCAATACTCAATCTTCAATCCTCAGTCCTCAATCCTCAATCCTCAATCCTCAATCCTCAATCGTCAGTCTTCAATCCTCAATACTCAATCTTTAATCCTCAATAATCAACGCACAACCCTCAACCATCAATCCTCGATACTCAACCATCAATCCTCAATTCTCAATACTCAATAGAATATCCTGAATTCTCATGGTTCAATACTCAATCCACAATATTCAATAATCAAATCTCAATCCTCAAACACCAATCCTCAGCACTAAATCCTCAACACTCAGTCCTCTCTCTTCAATCCTCCATCCTCAATCCTCAATCCTCAAGCGTCAATCCTCAATCCTCAATCCTCAGCCCTCAATCCTCAGTCCTCCAACCTCAATCCCGAATCCTCAACCCTGAATCCTCAATCTTCAGCCCTCAGTCCTCAACAATCAGTTGTCAATACTCAATCCTCAATAGAATATGATCAATTCACAGTTTTCAATACTCAATACTCAATCTGCAATCTTCAAATCTCTATTCACAAACATCAATTCTCATCACTCAAACTTCAGCACTGAGTCCCCAATCCTCAATCTTGAATCCACATTCCTCAATCCTCAATCCTCAGTCCTCAATCTTCAATCCTCAATACTCAATCTTCAATCCTCAACCCTCAATCCTCAATCCTCAATTCTCAATCCTCAATCCTCAACCCTCAGACCTCAAACACCAATACTCAACCCACAGTCCTCGTCCTCAATCCACAACCCTCAATCCTCGATCCTCAATCTTCAATCATCAATATTCAATCTTCAATCCTCAATCCTCAATCCTCAATACTCAATCCTCTATCCTCAATCGTCAATCCTCAATACTGAATCCTCAATCCTCAATCGTCAGGCTTCAATCCTCAATACCCAATCCTCAGTCTTCAACCTTCAATCCTCAATCCTCAATCCTCAACCCTCAATCCTCAATGTTCAATCCTCAATACACAATCCTCAACCTTCAATCCTCAATCCCCAAACCTCAACTCTCAAACCTCAATCCTCAACCCTCAGCCCTCATCCTCAATACTCAATCCTCAATCTTCAACCCTCAATCCTCAATCCTCAATCCTCAAACCTCAATCCTTAATCCTCAATCGTCAGTCTTCAATCCTCAATATCCAACCCTCAATCTTCAACCCTCAATCCTCAATTCTCAATTCTCAATCCTCAATCCCCAGTCCTCAGTCCTCAAACCTCAATCCTCAAACCTTAGCCCACATCCTCAATCCTCAATCCTCAACCTTCAATCCTCAATACTCAATCTTCAATCCTCAATCCTCAGTCCTCAAACCTCAATTCTGAACCCTCAACCTTCAGTCCTCAGACCTCAACAATCAGATGTCAATCCTGAATCCTTAATAGAATATCATCAATTCACAGTCTTCAATACCCAATACTCAATCTGCAATCTTCAGATATCTATTCACAAACATCAATTCTCATCGCTCAACCCTCAACACTCAGTCCCCAAACCTCCATCTTCAATCCTCAATTCCCAATCCTCAATCTGCAATCCTCAGTCCTCAATCCTCAATTCTCATTCTTCAATCCTCAATACCCAATCCTCAATCCTCAATCCTCAATCATCAAACCTCAATCCTGAATCCTCAATCCTGAATCCTCAATCTTCAGACCTCAGACCTGAACAATCAGATGTCAATCCTCAATCCTCAATAGAATATCATCAATTCACAGTTTTCAATACTCAATACTCAATCTGCAATCTTCAAATTTCTATCCACAAACATCAATTCTCATCACTCAACCCTCATCACTCAGTCCCCAAACCTCCATCTTCAATCCTCAATTCCCAATCCTCAATTCTCAATTCTCAATTCTCAATCCTCAATCTTCAATCCTCAATACTCAATCCGCTATCCTCAATCCTCAATCCTGAATCCTCAATCCTCAATCCTCAATATTCAATCCTCAATACTCAATCTTCAATCCTCAATCCTCAATCCTCAATCCTCAATCCTCAATCCTCAATCGTCGGTCTTCAATCCTCAATACTCAATCTTCAATCCTCAATCCTCAATCGTCAATCCTCAAGCCTCATTCTACAGTCCTCAATACCCAATCCTCAATCTTCAATCCTCAATCCTCAATCCCCAATCCTCAATCTTCAATCCTCAACCCTCAATCCTCAATCCTAAGTTCTCAATCTTCAATCCTCAATAATCAAACTTCAATCCTCAATCCTCAATCCTCAATCCTCAACCCTCAATCCTCAATCCTCAATCCTCAATACTCATTCTTCAATCCTCAATCCTCAATCCTCAATCCTCAATCCTCAATCCTCAATCCTCAATCCTCATTCTACAATCCTCAATACCCAATCCTCAATCTTCAATCCTCAATCCTCAATCCTCAATTCTCAATCCTCAATCCTCAGTCCTCAGACCTCAAACCTCAATCCTCAACCCTCAGCCCTCATTCTCAATCCTCAATCCTCAATTCTCAGTCCACAGCCCTCAAACCTCAATCCTCAACCCTCAGCCCTCATCCTCAATCCTCAATTATCAACCCTCAATCCTCAATCTTCAATCCTGAATCCTCAGTCCTCAAACCTCAATTCTGAATCCTCGATACTCAATCTTCAATCCACAATCCTCAGTCCTCAATACTCAACTATGAGTCCTCAATTCTCAATACTCAATCTGCAATCCTCAATCCTCAATCCTCAATCCTCAATCCTCATTCTTCAATCCTCAATACCCAATCATCAATGCTCAATCCTCAATCCTCAATCCTCAATCGTCAATCCTCATTCTTCAATCCTCAACACTCAGTCCTCAATGTTCAATCCTCAATCCTCAATCCTCAATCCTCAATCTTCAATCCTCAGTTCCAAATCCTCAATCTTCTATCCTCAATCCTCAATCCTCAATCTTCAATCCTCAGTACTCAATCTTCAATCCTCAATACTCAATCCTCAATCCTCAGTCCTCAAACCTCAATCCCGAATCCTAGATCCTGAATCCTCAACCTTCAGCCCTCAGTCCTCAACAATCAGTTGTCAATCCTCAATCCTCAATAGAATATCATCAATTCACAGCTTTCAATACTCAATACTCGATCTGCAATCTTCAAATCTCTATCCACAAACATCAATTCTCATCACTCAAACCTTAACACTCAGTCCCCAATCCTCAATCTTCAATCCTCAATCCTCAATCCTCAATCCTGAGTCCTCAATCTTCAATCCTCAATACTCAATCTTCAATCCTCAGTCCTCAATCCTCAATCCTCAATCATCAATCCTCAATCGTCAGTCTTCAATCCTCAATAATCAAACTTCAATCCTCAATCCTCAATCCTCAATCCTCAATCTTCATTCTACAATCCTCAATACCCAATCCTCAATCTTCAATCCTCAATCCTCAATCCTCAATTCTCAATCCTCAATCCTCAGTCCTCAGACCTCAAACCTCAATCCTCAACCCTCAGCCCCCATTCTCAATCCTCAATCCTCAATTCTCAGTCCACAGCCCTCAAACCTCAATCCTCAACCCTCAGACCTCATCCTCAATCCTCAATTATCAATCCTCAATCCTCAATCTTCAATCCTCAATACTCAATCTTCAATCCTCAATCCTCAGTCCTCAAACCTCATTTCTGAATCCTTAATACTCAATCTTCAATCCACAATCCTCAGTCCTCAATACTCAATCCTGAATCCTCAATCCTGAATCCTCAACCTTCAGACTTCAGACTTCAACAATCAGATGTCATTCCTCAATCCTCAATAGAATATCATCAATTCACAGTTTTCAATACCCAATACTCAATCTGCAATCTTCAAATCTCTATTCACAAACATTAATTCTCATCACACAATCCTCAATCCTCAATCCTCAATCCTCAATTTTCAATCCTCAATACTCAACCTTCAATCCTCAATCCTCAAACCTCAATCCTTAATCCTCAATCGGCAGTCTTCAATCCTCAATATCCAACCCTCAATCTTCAATCCTCAATCCTCAATCCTCAATTCTCAATCCTCAATCCCCAGTCCTCAGTCCTCAAACCTCAATCCTCAAACCTTAGCCCACATCCTCAATCCTCAATCCTCAATCCTCAACCTTCAATCCTCAATACTCAATATTCAATCCTCAATCCTCAGTCCTCAAACCTCAATTCTGAACCCTCAATCCTCAGACCTCAGACCTCAACAATCAGATGTCAATCCTGAATCCTTAATAGAATATCATCAATTCACGGTCTTCAATACCCAATACTCAATCTGCAATCTTCAAGTATCTATCCACAAACATCAATTCTCATCACTCAACCCTCAACACTCAGTCCCCAATCCTCAATCTTCAATCCTCAATCCTCAATACTCAATCCTCAATCCTCAACCTTCAATACTCAATACTCAATCTTCAATCCTCAATCCTCAATCCTCAATCCTCAATCCTCAATCCTCAATCTTCAATCCTCAATAATCAATCTTCAATCCTCAGTCCTCAATCCTCTATCCTCAATGCTCAATCCTCAATCCATAATCCTCAACCCACAATCTTCAATCCTCAATACTCAATCTGCAATCCTCAATCCTCAATCCTCAATCCTCAATCCTCATTCTTCAATCCTCAATACCCAATCCTCAATCTTCAATCCTCAATCCTCAATCCTCAACCCTCGATCCTCATTCTTCAATCCTCAACACCCAATCCTCAATCTTCAATCCTCAATCCTCAATCCTCAGACCTCAATCCTCAACCTTCAATCCTCAATACTCAATCTTCAATCGTCAATCCTCAATCCTCAATCCTCAATCCTCATTCATCAATCCTCAACACCCAATCCTCAATCTTCAATCCCCAATCCTCAATCCTCAATTCTCAATCCTCAATCCTCAATCCTCAGACCTCAAACATCAATACTCAACCTTCAGTCCTCGTCCTCAATCCACAACCCTCAATCCTCGATCCTCAATCTTCAATCATCAATATTCAATCTTGAATCCTGAATCCTCAATCCTCAATACTCAATCCTCAATCCCCAATCCTCAATCCTCAATACTCAACCATCAATCCTCAATTCTCAATACTCAATAGAACATCCTGAATTCTCAGGTTTCAATACTCAAAACTCGACACTCAACCCTCAATCCTCAATCCTCAATCCTCAATCCTCAATCTTCAATCCTCAATACTCAATCTTCAATCCTCCATCCTCAATCCTCAATCCTCAATCCTCAATCCTCAATCGTCAGGCTTCAATCCTCAATACTCAATCTTCAATACTCAATCCTCAATCCTCATTCCTCAATCCACATTCTTCAATCCTCAATACCCAATCCTCAATCTTCAATCTTCAACACTCAATCCTCAATTCTCAATCCTCAATCCTCAGTCATCAAACCACAATCCTGAATCCTCAATCCTGAATCCTCAATCTTCAGACCTCAGACCTGAACAATCAGATGTCAATCCTCAATCCTAAATAGAATATCATCAATTCACAGTTTTCAATACTCAATACTCAATCTGCAATCTTCAAATTTCTATCCACAAACATAAATTCTCATCACTCAACCCTCAACGCTCAGTCCCCAATCCTCAATCTTCAATCCTCAATCCTCAATCCTCAATTCTCAATCCTCAATCTTCAATCCTCAATCCTCAATCCTCATTCTTCAATCCTCAATACCCAATCATCAATGCTCAATCCTCAATCGTCAATCCTCAAGCCTCATTCTACAGTCCTCAATACCCAATCCTCAATCTTCAATCCTCAATCCTCAATCCCCAATCCTCAATCTTCAATCCTCAACCCTCAATCCTCAATCCTAAGTTCTCAATCTTCAATCCTCAATAATCAAACTTCAATCCTCAATCCTCAATCCTCAATCCTCAACCCTCAATCCTCAATCCTCAATCCTCAATACTCATTCTTCAATCCTCAATCCTCAATCCTCAATCCTCAATCCTCAATCCTCAATCCTCAATCCTCATTCTACAATCCTCAATACCCAATCCTCAATCTTCAATCCTCAATCCTCAATCCTCAATTCTCAATCCTCAATCCTCAGTCCTCAGACCTCAAACCTCAATCCTCAACCCTCAGCCCTCATTCTCAATCCTCAATCCTCAATTCTCAGTCCACAGCCCTCAAACCTCAATCCTCAACCCTCAGCCCTCATCTTCAATCCTCAATTATCAACCCTCAATCCTCAATCTTCAATCCTGAATCCTCAGTCCTCAAACCTCAATTCTGAATCCTCGATACTCAATCTTCAATCCACAATCCTCAGTCCTCAATACTCAACTATGAGTCCTCAATTCTCAATACTCAATCTGCAATCCTCAATCCTCAATCCTCAATCCTCAATCCTCATTCTTCAATCCTCAATACCCAATCATCAATGCTCAATCCTCAATCCTCAATCCTCAATCGTCAATCCTCATTCTTCAATCCTCAACACTCAGTCCTCAACGTTCAATCCTCAATCCTCAATCCTCAATCCTCAATCTTCAATCCTCAGTTCCAAATCCTCAATCTTCTATCCTCAATCCTCAATCCTCAATCTTCAATCCTCAGTACTCAATCTTCAATCCTCAATACTCAATCCTCAATCCTCAGTCCTCGAACCTCAATCCCGAATCCTAGATCCTGAATCCTCAACCTTCAGCCCTCAGTCCTCAACAATCAGTTGTCAATCCTCAATCCTCAATAGAATATCATCAATTCACAGCTTTCAATACTCAATACTCGATCTGCAATCTTCAAATCTCTATCCACAAACATCAATTCTCATCACTCAAACCTTAACACTCAGTCCCCAATCCTCAATCTTCAATCCTCAATCCTCAATCCTCAATCCTGAGTCCTCAATCTTCAATCCTCAATACTCAATCTTCAATCCTCAGTCCTCAATCCTCAATCCTCAATCCTCAATCCTCAATCGTCAGTCTTCAATCCTCAATAATCAAACTTCAATCCTCAATCCTCAATCCTCAATCCTCAATCTTCATTCTACAATCCTCAATACCCAATCCTCAATCTTCAATCCTCAATCCTCAATCCTCAATTCTCAATCCTCAATCCTCAGTCCTCAGACCTCAAACCTCAATCCTCAACCCTCAGCCCCCATTCTCAATCCTCAATCCTCAATTCTCAGTCCACAGCCCTCAAACCTCAATCCTCAACCCTCAGACCTCATCCTCAATCCTCAATTATCAATCCTCAATCCTCAATCTTCAATCCTCAATACTCAATCTTCAATCCTCAATCCTCAGTCCTCAAACCTCATTTCTGAATCCTTAATACTCAATCTTCAATCCACAATCCTCAGTCCTCAATACTCAATCCTGAATCCTCAATCCTGAATCCTCAACCTTCAGACTTCAGACTTCAACAATCACACGTCATTCCTCAATCCTCAATAGAATATCATCAATTCACAGTTTTCAATACCCAATACTCAATCTGCAATCTTCAAATCTCTATTCACAAACATTAATTCTCATCACACAATCCTCAATCCTCAATCCTCAATCCTCAATTTTCAATCCTCAATACTCAACCTTCAATCCTCAATCCTCAAATCTCAATCCTTAATCCTCAATCGGCAGTCTTCAATCCTCAATATCCAACCCTCAATCTTCAATCCTCAATCCTCAATCCTCAATTCTCAATCCTCAATCCCCAGTCCTCAGTCCTCAAACCTCAATCCTCAAACCTTAGCCCACATCCTCAATCCTCAATCCTCAATCCTCAACCTTCAATCCTCAATACTCAATATTCAATCCTCAATCCTCAGTCCTCAAACCTCAATTCTGAACCCTCAATCCTCAGACCTCAGACCTCAACAATCAGATGTCAATCCTGAATCCTTAATAGAATATCATCAATTCACGGTCTTCAATACCCAATACTCAATCTGCAATCTTCAGATATCTATCCACAAACATCAATTCTCATCACTCAACCCTCAACACTCAGTCCCCAATCCTCAATCTTCAATCCTCAATCCTCAATACTCAATCCTCAATCCTCAACCTTCAATACTCAATACTCAATCTTCAATCCTCAATCCTCAATCCTCAATCCTCAATCCTCAATCCTCAATCTTCAATCCTCAATAATCAATCTTCAATCCTCAGTCCTCAATCCTCTATCCTCAATGCTCAACCTTCAATCCATAATCCTCAACCCACAATCTTCAATCCTCAATACTCAATCTGCAATCCTCAATCCTCAATCCTCAATCCTCAATCCTCATTCTTCAATCCTCAATACCCAATCCTCAATCTTCAATCCTCAATCCTCAATCCTCAACCCTCGATCCTCATTCTTCAATCCTCAACACCCAATCCTCAATCTTCAATCCTCAATCCTCAATCCTCAGACCTCAATCCTCAACCTTCAATCCTCAATACTCAATCTTCAATCGTCAATCCTCAATCCTCAATCCTCAATCCTCATTCATCAATCCTCAACACCCAATCCTCAATCTTCAATCCTCAATCCTCAATCCTCAATTCTCAATCCTCAATCCTCAATCCTCAGACCTCAAACATCAATACTCAACCCTCAGTCCTCGTCCTCAATCCACAACCCTCAATCCTCGATCCTCAATCTTCAATCATCAATATTCAATCTTGAATCCTGAATCCTCAATTCTCAATACTCAATCCTCAATCCCCAATCCTCAATCCTCAATACTCAACCATCAATCCTCAATTCTCAATACTCAATAGAACATCCTGAATTCTCAGGTTTCAATACTCAAAACTCGACACTCAACCCTCAATCCTCAATCCTCAATCCTCAATCCTCAATCTTCAATCCTCAATACTCAATCTTCAATCCTCCATCCTCAATCCTCAATCCTCAATCCTCAATCCTCAATCGTCAGGCTTCAATCCTCAATACTCAATCTTCAATACTCAATCCTCAATCCTCATTCCTCAATCCACATTCTTCAATCCTCAATACCCAATCCTCAATCTTCAATCTTCAACACTCAATCCTCAATTCTCAATCCTCAATCCTCAGTCATCAAACCACAATCCTGAATCCTCAATCCTGAATCCTCAATCTTCAGACCTCAGACCTGAACAATCAGATGTCAATCCTCAATCCTAAATAGAATATCATCAATTCACAGTTTTCAATACTCAATACTCAATCTGCAATCTTCAAATTTCTATCCACAAACATAAATTCTCATCACTCAACCCTCAACGCTCAGTCCCCAATCCTCAATCTTCAATCCTCAATCCTCAATCCTCAATTCTCAATCCTCAATCTTCAATCCTCAATCCTCAATCCTCATTCTTCAATCCTCAATACCCAATCATCAATGCTCAATCCTCAATCGTCAATCCTCAAGCCTCATTCTACAGTCCTCAATACCCAATCCTCAATCTTCAATCCTCAATCCTCAATCCCCAATCCTCAATCTTCAATCCTCAACCCTCAATCCTCAATCCTAAGTTCTCAATCTTCAATCCTCAATAATCAAACTTCAATCCTCAATCCTCAATCCTCAATCCTCAACCCTCAATCCTCAATCCTCAATCCTCAATACTCATTCTTCAATCCTCAATCCTCAATCCTCAATCCTCAATCCTCAATCCTCAATCCTCAATCCTCATTCTACAATCCTCAATACCCAATCCTCAATCTTCAATCCTCAATCCTCAATCCTCAATTCTCAATCCTCAATCCTCAGTCCTCAGACCTCAAACCTCAATCCTCAACCCTCAGCCCTCATTCTCAATCCTCAATCCTCAATTCTCAGTCCACAGCCCTCAAACCTCAATCCTCAACCCTCAGCCCTCATCCTCAATCCTCAATTATCAACCCTCAATCCTCAATCTTCAATCCTGAATCCTCAGTCCTCAAACCTCAATTCTGAATCCTCGATACTCAATCTTCAATCCACAATCCTCAGTCGTCAATACTCAACTATGAGTCCTCAATTCTCAATACTCAATCTGCAATCCTCAATCCTCAATCCTCAATCCTCAATCCTCATTCTTCAATCCTCAATACCCAATCATCAATGCTCAATCCTCAATCCTCAATCCTCAATCGTCAATCCTCATTCTTCAATCCTCAACACTCAGTCCTCAATGTTCAATCCTCAATCCTCAATCCTCAATCCTCAATCTTCAATCCTCAGTTCCAAATCCTCAATCTTCTATCCTCAATCCTCAATCCTCAATCTTCAATCCTCAGTACTCAATCTTCAATCCTCAATACTCAATCCTCAATCCTCAGTCCTCAAACCTCAATCCCGAATCCTAGATCCTGAATCCTCAACCTTCAGCCCTCAGTCCTCAACAATCAGTTGTCAATCCTCAATCCTCAATGGAATATCATCAATTCACAGCTTTCAATACTCAATACTCGATCTGCAATCTTCAAATCTCTATCCACAAACATCAATTCTCATCACTCAAACCTTAACACTCAGTCCCCAATCCTCAATCTTCAATCCTCAATCCTCAATCCTCAATCCTGAGTCCTCAATCTTCAATCCTCAGTACTCAATCTTCAATCCTCAGTCCTCAATCCTCAATCCTCAATCCTCAATCCTCAATCGTCAGTCTTCAATCCTCAATAATCAAACTTCAATCCTCAATCCTCAATCCTCAATCCTCAATCCTCAATCCTCAATCCTCAATCTTCATTCTACAATCCTCAATACCCAATCCTCAATCTTCAATCCTCAATCCTCAATCCTCAATTCTCAATCCTCAATCCTCAATCCTCAGTCCTCAGACCTCAAACCTCAATCCTCAACCCTCAGCCCCCATTCTCAATCCTCAATCCTCAATCCTCAATTCTCAGTCCACAGCCCTCAAACCTCAATCCTCAACCCTCAGACCTCATCCTCAATCCTCAATTATCAATCCTCAATCCTCAATCTTCAATTCTCAATACTCAATCTTCAATCCTCAATCCTCAGTCCTCAAACCTCATTGCTGAATCCTTAATACTCAATCTTCAATCCACAATCCTCAGTCCTCAATACTCAACTATCAGTCCACAATTCTCAATACTCAATCTGCAATCCTCAATCCTCAATCCTCAATCCTCAATCCTCACTCTTCAATCCTCAATACCCAATCCTCAATGCTCAATCTTCAATCCTCAATACTCAATCTTCAATCCTCAATCCTCAATCCACAATCCTCAATCCTCAATCCTCATACTTCAATCCTCAACACCCAATCCTCAATCTTCAATCCTCAATCCTCAATCCTCAATTCTCAATCCTCAATCCTCAATCCTCAATCCTCAATTTTCAATCCTCAATACTCAATCTTCAATCCTCAATCCTCCAACCTCAATCCTTAATCCTCAATCGTCAGTCTTCAATCCTAAATATCCAACCCTCAATCTTCAATCCTCAATCCTCAATCCTCAATTCTCAAACCTCAATCCCCAGTCCTCATTCCTCAAACCTCAATCCTCAAACATTAGCCCACATCCTCAATCCTCAATCCTCAATCCTCAACCTTCAATCCTCAATACTCAATCTTCAATCCTCAATCCTCAGTCCTCAAACCTCAATTCTGAACCCTCAATCTTCAGACCTCAGACCTCAACAATCAGATGTCAATCCTGAATCCTTAATAGAATATCATCAATTCACAGTCTTCAATACCAAATACTCAATCTGCAATCTTCAAATATCTATTCACAAACATCAATTCTCATCACTCAACCCTCAACACTCAGTCCCCAATCCTCAATCTTCAATTCTCAATCCTCAATACTCAATCCTCAATCCTCAATCCTCAATCCTCAATCTTCATTCTACAATCCTCAATACCCAATCCTCAATCTTCAATCCTCAATCCTCAATCCTCAATTCTCAATCCTCAATCCTCAATCCTCAGTCCTCAGACCTCAAACCTCAATCCTCAACCCTCAGCCCCCATTCTCAATCCTCAATCCTCAATTCTCAGTCCACAGCCCTCAAACCTCAATCCTCAACCCTCACACCTCATCCTCAATCCTCAATTATCAATCCTCAATCCTCAATCTTCAATCCTCAATACTCAATCTTCAATCCTCAATCCTCAGTCCTCAAACCTCATTTCTGAATCCTTAATACTCAATCTTCAATCCACAATCCTCAGTCCTCAATACTCAACTATCAGTCCTTAATTCTCAATACTCAATCTGCAATCCTCAATCCTCAATCCTCAATCCTCAATCCTCATTCTTCAATCCTCAATACCCAATCCTCAATGCTCAATCTTCAATCCTCAATACTCAATCTTCAATCCTCAATCCTCAATCCACAATCCTCAATCCTCAATCCTCATTCTTCAATCCTCAACACCCAATCCTCAATCTTCAATCCTCAATCCTCAATCCTCAATTCTCAATCCTCAATCCTCAATCCTCAATCCTCAATTTTCAATCCTCAATACTCAATCTTCAATCCTCAATCCTCCAACCTCAATCCTTAATCCTCAATCGTCAGTCTTCAATCCTAAATATCCAACCCTCAATCTTCAATCCTCAATCCTCAATCCTCAATTCTCAAACCTCAATCCCCAGTCCTCATTCCTCAAACCTCAATCCTCAAACATTAGCCCACATCCTCAATCCTCAATCCTCAATCCTCAACCTTCAATCCTCAATACTCAATCTTCAATCCTCAATCCTCAGTCCTCAAACCTCAATTCTGAACCCTCAATCTTCAGACCTCAGACCTCAACAATCAGATGTCAATCCTGAATCCTTAATAGAATATCATCAATTCACAGTCTTCAATACCAAATACTCAATCTGCAATCTTCAAATATCTATTCACAAACATCAATTCTCATCACTCAACCCTCAACACTCAGTCCCCAATCCTCAATCTTCAATTCTCAATCCTCAATACTCAATCCTCAATCCTCAACCTTCAATACTCAATACTCAATCTTCAATCCTCAATCCTCAATCCTCAAACCTCAATCCTCAATCCTCAATCTTCAATCCTCAATACTCAATCTTCAATCCTCAATCCTCAATCCTCTATCCTCAATGTTCAATCCTCAATACCCTATCCTCAATCTTCAATCCTCAACCCTCAATCCTCAATCCTTAGTTCTCAATCTTCAATCCTCAATAATCAAACTTCAATCCTCAATCCTCAATCCTCAATCCTCAATCCTCAATCGTCAGGCTTCAATCCTCAATACTCAATCTTCAATACTCAATCCTCAATCCTCATTCCTCAATCCACATTCTTCAATCCTCAATACCCAATCCTCAATCTTCAATCTTCAACACTCAATCCTCAATTCTCAATCCTCAATCCTCAGTCATCAAACCACAATCCTGAATCCTCAATCCTGAATCCTCAATCTTCAGACCTCAGACCTGAACAATCAGATGTCAATCCTCAATCCTAAATAGAATATCATCAATTCACAGTTTTCAATACTCAATACTCAATCTGCAATCTTCAAATTTCTATCCACAAACATAAATTCTCATCACTCAACCCTCAACGCTCAGTCCCCAATCCTCAATCTTCAATCCTCAATCCTCAATCCTCAATTCTCAATCCTCAATCTTCAATCCTCAATCCTCAATCCTCATTCTTCAATCCTCAATACCCAATCATCAATGCTCAATCCTCAATCGTCAATCCTCAAGCCTCATTCTACAGTCCTCAATACCCAATCCTCAATCTTCAATCCTCAATCCTCAATCCCCAATCCTCAATCTTCAATCCTCAACCCTCAATCCTCAATCCTAAGTTCTCAATCTTCAATCCTCAATAATCAAACTTCAATCCTCAATCCTCAATCCTCAATCCTCAACCCTCAATCCTCAATCCTCAATCCTCAATACTCATTCTTCAATCCTCAATCCTCAATCCTCAATCCTCAATCCTCAATCCTCAATCCTCAATCCTCATTCTACAATCCTCAATACCCAATCCTCAATCTTCAATCCTCAATCCTCAATCCTCAATTCTCAATCCTCAATCCTCAGTCCTCAGACCTCAAACCTCAATCCTCAACCCTCAGCCCTCATTCTCAATCCTCAATCCTCAATTCTCAGTCCACAGCCCTCAAACCTCAATCCTCAACCCTCAGCCCTCATCCTCAATCCTCAATTATCAACCCTCAATCCTCAATCTTCAATCCTGAATCCTCAGTCCTCAAACCTCAATTCTGAATCCTCGATACTCAATCTTCAATCCACAATCCTCAGTCCTCAATACTCAACTATGAGTCCTCAATTCTCAATACTCAATCTGCAATCCTCAATCCTCAATCCTCAATCCTCAATCCTCATTCTTCAATCCTCAATACCCAATCATCAATGCTCAATCCTCAATCCTCAATCCTCAATCGTCAATCCTCATTCTTCAATCCTCAACACTCAGTCCTCAATGTTCAATCCTCAATCCTCAATCCTCAATCCCCAATCTTCAATCCTCAGTTCCAAATCCTCAATCTTCTATCCTCAATCCTCAATCCTCAATCTTCAATCCTCAGTACTCAATCTTCAATCCTCAATACTCAATCCTCAATCCTCAGTCCTCAAACCTCAATCCCGAATCCTAGATCCTGAATCCTCAACCTTCAGCCCTCAGTCCTCAACAATCAGTTGTCAATCCTCAATCCTCAATAGAATATCATCAATTCACAGCTTTCAATACTCAATACTCGATCTGCAATCTTCAAATCTCTATCCACAAACATGAATTCTCATCACTCAAACCTTAACACTCAGTCCCCAATCCTCAATCTTCAATCCTCAATCCTCAATCCTCAATCCTGAGTCCTCAATCTTCAATCCTCAATACTCAATCTTCAATCCTCAGTCCTCAATCCTCAATCCTCAATCCTCAATCCTCAATCGTCAGTCTTCAATCCTCAATAATCAAACTTCAATCCTCAATCCTCAATCCTCAATCCTCAATCCTCAATCCTCAATCCTCAATCTTCATTCTACAATCCTCAATACCCAATCCTCAATCTTCAATCCTCAATCCTCAATCCTCAATTCTCAATCCTCAATCCTCAATCCTCAGTCCTGAGACCTCAAACCTCAATCCTCAACCCTCAGCCCCCATTCTCAATCCTCAATCCTCAATTCTCAGTCCACAGCCCTCAAACCTCAATCCTCAACCCTCAGACCTCATCCTCAATCCTCAATTATCAATCCTCAATCCTCAATCTTCAATCCTCAATACTCAATCTTCAATCCTCAATCCTCAGTCCTCAAACCTCATTTCTGAATCCTTAATACTCAATCTTCAATCCACAATCCTCAGTCCTCAATACTCAACTATCAGTCCTCAATTCTCAATACTCAATCTGCAATCCTCAATCCTCAATCCTCAATCCTCAATCCTCATTCTTCAATCCTCAATACCCAATCCTCAATGCTCAATCTTCAATCCTCAATACTCAATCTTCAATCCTCAATCCTCAGTCCTCAAACCTCAATTCTGAACCCTCAATCCTCAGACCTCAGACCTCCACAATCAGATGTCAATCCTGAATCCTTAATAGAATATCATCAATTCACGGTCTTCAATACCCAATACTCAATCTGCAATCTTCAAATATCTATCCACAAACATCAATTCTCATCACTCAACCCTCAACACTCAGTCCCCAATCCTCAATCTTCAATCCTCAATCCTCAATACTCAATCCTCAATCCTCAACCTTCAATACTCAATACTCAATCTTCAATCCTCAATCCTCAATCCTCAATCCTCAATCATCAATCCTCAATCTTCAATCCTCAATAATCAATCTTCAATCCTCAGTCCTCAATCCTCTATCCTCAATGCTCAATCCTCAATCCATAATCCTCAACCCACAATCTTCAATCCTCAATACTCAATCCTCAATCCTCAATCCTCAATCCTCATTCTTCAATCCTCAATACCCAATCCTCATTCTTCAATCCTCAATCCTCAATCCTCAACCCTCGATCCTCATTCTTCAATCCTCAACACCCAATCCTCAATCTTCAATCCTCAATCCTCAATCCTCAGACCTCAATCCTCAATCTTCAATCCTCAATACTCAATCTTCAATCGTCAATCCTCAATCCTCAATCCTCAATCCTCATTCATCAATCCTCAACACCCAATCCTCAATCTTCAATCCTCAATCCTCAATCCTCAATCCTCAATTCTCAATCCTCAATCCTCAATCCTCAGACCTCAAACATCAATACTCAACCCTCAGTCCTCGTCCTCAATCCACAACCCTCAATCCTCGATCCTCAATCTTCAATCATCAATATTCAATCTTGAATCCTGAATCCTCAATCCTCAATACTCAATCCTCAATCCCCAATCCTCAATCCTCAATACTCAACCATCAATCCTCAATTCTCAATACTCAATAGAACATCCTGAATTCTCAGGTTTCAATACTCAAAACTCGACACTCAACCCTCAATCCTCAATCCTCAATCCTCAATCCTCAATCTTCAATCCTCAATACTCAATCTTCAATCCTCCATCCTCAATCCTCAATCCTCAATCCTCAATCCTCAATCGTCAGGCTTCAATCCTCAATACTCAATCTTCAATACTCAATCCTCAATCCTCATTCCTCAATCCACATTCTTCAATCCTCAATACCCAATCCTCAATCTTCAATCTTCAACACTCAATCCTCAATTCTCAATACTCAATCCTCAGTCATCAAACCACAATCCTGAATCCTCAATCCTGAATCCTCAATCTTCAGACCTCAGACCTGAACAATTAGATGTCAATCCTCAATCCTAAATAGAATATCATCAATTCACAGTTTTCAATACTCAATACTCAATCTGCAATCTTCAAATTTCTATCCACAAACATAAATTCTCAACACTCAACCCTCAACGCTCAGTCCCCAATCCTCAATCTTCAATCCTCAATCCTCAATCCTCAATTCTCAATCCTCAATCTTCAATCCTCAATACTCAATCCTCAATAGTCAATCCTCAATCCTGAATCGTCAATCCTCAATCCTCAATTTTCAATCCTCAATACTCAATCTTCAATCCTCAATCCTCAATCCTCAATCCTCAATCCTCAATCTTCAGTCTTCAATCCTCAATACTCAATCTTCAATCCTCAATCCTCAATCCTCAATCCTCAAACCACATTCTACAATCCTCAATACCCAATACTCAATTTTCAAACCTCAATCCTCAATCCTCAATACTCAATACTCAATCCTCAGACCTCAGTCCTCAAACCTCAATCCTCAACCCTCAGCCCTAATCCTCAGGCCTCAGTCCTAAATTCTCAATCCTCAAACCTCAAACCTCAATCCTCAACCGTCAGTCCACGTCCTCAATCCTCAACCCTCAATCCTCAATCCTCAATATTCAATCCTCAATACTCAATATTCAATCCTCAATCCTCAATCCTCAATCCTCAATCCTCAATCCTCAAACCTCTATCTTCAATACTCAATACTCAATCTTCAATCCTCAATCCTCAATCCTCAATCCTCAATCCTCAATCCTCAATCTTCAATCCTCAATACTCAAACTTCAAGCGTCAATACTCAAACCTCTATCCTCAATCGTCAGGCTTCAATCCACAATACCCAATCCTCAGTCTTCAATCTTCAATCCTCGATCCTCAATCCTCAACCCTCAATCCTCAATCCTCAATCCTCAGTCCTCAAACCTCAATCCTGAACCCTCAATCCTGAATCCTCAACCTTCAGACTTCAGACTTCAACAATCAGATGTCATTCCTCAATCCTCAATAGAATATCATCAATTCACAGTTTTCAATACCCAATACACAATCTGCAATCTTCAAATCTCTATTCACAAACATCAATTCTCATCACTCAATCCTCAATCCTCAATCCTCAATCCTCAATTTTCAATCCTCAATACTCAATCTTCAATACTCAATCCTCAAATCTCAATCCTTAATCCTCAATCGGCAGTCTTCAATCCTCAATATCCAACCCTCAATCTTCAATCCTCAATCCTCAACCCTCAATTCTCAATCCTCAATCCCCAGTCCTCAGACCTCAAACCTCAATCCTCAAACCTTAGCCCACATCCTCAATCCTCAATCTTCAACCCTCAATCCTCAATTCTCAATCCTCAATCCTCAGTCATCAAACCACAATCCTGAATCCTCAATCCTGAATCCTCAATCTTCAGACCTCAGACCTGAACAATCAGATGTCAATCCTCAATCCTCAATAGAATATCATCAATTCACAGTTTTCAATACTCAATACTCAATCTGCAATGTTCAAATTTCTATCCACAAACATAAATTCTCATCACTCAACCCTCAACGCTCAGTCCCCAATCCTCAATCTTCAATCCTCAATCCTCAATCCTCAATTCTCAACCCTCAATCCCCAGTCCTCAGTCCTCAAACCTCAATCCTCAAACCTTAGCCCACATCCTCAATCCTCAATCCTCAATCCTCAATCCTCAATGTTCAATCCTCAATACACAATCCTCAACCTTCAATCCTCAATCCTCAATCCTCAATTCTGAAACCTCAATCCTCAACCCTCAGCCTTCATCCTCAATACTCAATCCTCAATCTTCAACCCTCAATCCTCAATCCTCAAGCCTCAATCCTCAATCCTCAATCCTCAGTCCTCAAACCTCAATCCTGAATCCTCAATCCTGAATCCTCAATCTTCAGACTTCAGACTTCAACAATCAGATGTCAATCCTCAAACCTCAATAGAATATCATGAATTCACAGTTTTCAATACCCAATACTCAATCTGCAATCTTCAAATCTCTATTCACAAACATCAATTCTCATCACTCAATCCTCAATCCTCAATCCTCAAGCCTCAATTTTCAATCCTCAATACTCAATCTTCAATCCTCAATCCTCAATCCTCAATCCTCAATACTCAATCCTCAATCCTCAATTGTCAATCCTCAATACTCAATCCTCAATCCTCAATCGTCAGGCTTCAATCCTCAATACCCAATCCTCAGTCTTCAATCTTCAATCCTCAATCCTCAATCCTCAACACTCAATCCTCAATGTTCAATCCTCAATACACAATCCTCAACCTTCAATCCTCAATCCTCAATCCTCAATTCTCAAACCTCAATCCTCAACCCTCAGCCCTCATCCTCAATACTCAAGCCTCAATCTTCAACCCTCAATCCTCAATCCTCAAGCCTCAATCCTCAATCCTCAATCCTCAATCCTCAATCCTCATTCTTCAATCCTCAATACCCAATCCTCAATGCTCAATCCTCAATCCTCAATCCTCAATTCTCAATCCTCAATCCTCAGTCCTCAGACCTCAAACCTCAATCCTCAACCCTCAGCCACCATTCTCAATCCTCAATCCTCAATTCTCAGTCCACAGCCCTCAAACCTCAATCCTCAACCCTCAGACCTCATCCTCGATCCTCAATTATCAATCCTCAATCCTCAATCTTCAATCCTCAATACTCAATCTTCAATCCTCAATCCTCAGTCATCAAACCTCATTTCTGAATCCTCAATACTCAATCTTCAATCCACAATCCTCAGTTCTCAATACTCAACTATCAGTCCTCAATTCTCAATACTCATTCGGCAATCCTCAATCCTCAATCCTCAACCCTCAGACCTCAAACGTCAATACTCAACCCTCAGTCCTCGTCCTCAATCCACAACCCTCATTCCTCGATCCTCAATCTTCAATCATCAATATTCAATCTTCAATCCTGAATTCTCAATCCTCAATACTCAATCCTCAATCCTCAATCGTCAATCCTCAATACTCAATCCTCAATCCTCAATCGTCAGGCTTCAATCCTCAGTACACAATCCTCAGTCTTCAATCTTCAATCCTCAATCCTCAATTCTCAATCCTCAATCCCCAGTCCTCAGTCCTCAAACCTCAATCCTTAAACCTTAGCCCACATCCTCAATCCTCAATCCTCAATCCTCAACCTTCAATCCTCAATACTCAATCTTCAATCCTCAATCCTCAGTCCTCAAACCTCAATTCTGAACCCTCAATCTTCAGACCTCAGACCTCAACAATCAGATGTCAATCCTGAAGCCTTAATAGAATATCATCAATTCACAGCCTTCAATACCCAATACTCAATCTGCAATCTTCAAATATCTGTTCACAAACATCAATTCTCATCACTCAACCCTCAACACTCAGTCCCCAATCCTCAATCTTCAATCCTCAATCCTCAATACTCAATCCTCAATCCTCAACCTTCAATACTCAATACTCAATCTTCAATCCTCAATCCGCAATCCTCAATCCTCAATCCTCAATCCTCAATCTTCAATCCTCAATACTCAATCTTCAATCCTCAATCCGCAATCCTCAATCCTCAATCCTCATTCCTCAATCTTCAATCCTCAATAATCAATCTTCAATCCTCAATCCTCAATCCTCTATCCTCAATGCTCAATCCTCAATCCATAATCCTCAACCCTCAATCTTCAATCCTCAAGACTCAATCTGCAATTCTCAATCCTCAATCCTCAATCCCCAATACTCATTCTTCAATCCTCAATACCCAATCCTCAATCTTCAACTCTCAATCCTCAATCCTCAACCCTCGATCCTCATTCTTCAATCCTCAACACCCAATCCTCAATCTTCAATCCTCAATCCTCAATCGTCAGACCTCAATCCTCAATCTTCAATCCTCAATACTCAATCTTCTATCGTCAATACTCAATCCTCAATCCTCAATCCTCATTCATCAATCCTCAACACCCAATCCTCAATCTTCAATCCTCAATCCTCAATCCTCAATTCTCAATCCTCAATCCTCAATCCTCAGACCTCAAACATCAATACTCAACCCTCAGTCCTCGTCCTCAATCCACAACACTCAATCCTCGATCCTCAATCTTCAATCATCAATATTCAATCTTGAATCCTGAATCCTCAATCCTCAATACTCAATCCTCAATCCCCAATCCTCAATCCTCAATACTCAACCATCAATCCTCAATTCTCAATACTCAATAGAACATCCTGAATTCTCAGGTTTCAATACTCAAACCTCGACACTCAACCCTCAATCCTCAATCCTCAATCCTCAATCCTCAATCTTCAATCCTCAATACTCAATCTTCAATCCTCCATCCTCAATCCTGAATCCTCAATCCTCAATTCTCAATCGTCAGGCTTCAATCCTCAATACTCAATCTTCAATACTCAATCCTCAATCCTCATTCCTCAATCCACATTCTTCAATCCTCAATACCCAATCCTCAATCTTCAATCTTCAACTCTCAATCCTCAATTCTCAATCCTCAATCCTCAGTCCTCAGACCTCAAACCTCAATCCTCAACCCTCAGCCCTCATCCTCAATCCTCAATCCTCAATCTTCAATCCTAAATCCTCAATCTTCAATCCTCAATCCTCAATCCTCATGCCTCAATCCTCAATCCTCAATCCTCAGCCATCAAACCACAATCCTGAATCCTCAATCCTGAATCCTCAATCTTCAGACCTCAGACCTGAACAATCAGATGTCAATCCTCAATCCTCAATAGAATATCATCAATTCACAGTTTTCAATACTCAATACTCAATATGCAATCTTCAAATTTCTATCCACAAACATAAATTCTCATCACTCAACCCTCAACGCTCAGTCCCCAATCCTCAATCTTCAATCCTCAATCCTCAATCCTCAATTTTCAATCCTCAATACTCAATCTTCAATCCTCAATCCTCAATCCTCAATCCTCAATCCTCAATCGTCAGTCTTCAATCCTCAATACTCAATCTTCAATCCTCAATCCTCAATCCTCAATCCTCAAACCACATTCTACAATCCTCAATACCCAATCCTCAATTTTCAAACCTCAATCCTCAATCCTCAATACTCAATCCTCAATCCTCAGACCTCAGTCCTCAAACCTCAATCCTCAACCCTCAGCCCTCATCCTCAGGCCTCAATCCTAAATTCTCAATCCTCAAACCTCAAACCTCAATCCTCAACCGTCAGTCCACGTCCTCAATCCTCAACCCTCAATCCTCAATCCTCAATATTCAATCCTCAATACTCAATATTCAATCCTCAATCCTCAACCCTCAATCCTCAATCCTCAATCCTCAAACGTCTATCTTCAATACTCAATACTCAATCTTCAATCCTCAATCCTCAATCCTCAATCCTCAATCCTCAATCCTCAATCTTCAATCCTCAATACTAAAACTTCAATCGTCAATCCTCAATCCTCTATCCTCAATCGTCAGGATTCAATCCTCAATACCCAATCCTCAGTCTTCAATCTTCAATCCTCGATCCTCAATCCTCAACCTTCAATCCTCAATGTTCAATCCTCAATACACAATCCTCAACCTTCAGTCCTGAATCCTCAATCCTCAATACTCAACCATCAATCCTCAACCCTCAGCCCTCATCCTCAATACTCAAGCCTCAATCTTCAACCCTCAATCCTCAATCCTCAATCCTCAATCCTCAGTCCTCAAACCTCAACTCTGAATCCTCATTCTTCAGACTTCAGACTTCAGCAATCAGATGTCAATCCTCAATCCTCAATAGAATATCATCAATTCACAGCTTTCAATACCCAATACTCAATCTGCAATCTTCAAATATCTATTCACAAACATCAATTCTCATCACTCAACCCTCAACACTCAGTCCCCATTCCTCAATCTTCAATCCTCAATCCTCAATACTCAATCCTCAATACTCAATCTTCAATACTCAATCTTCAATCCTCAATCCTCAATCCTCAAACCTCAATCCTCAATCCTCAATCTTCAATCCTCAATAATCAATCTTCAATCCTCAATCCTCAATCCTCTATCCACAATGTTCAATACTCAATGCATAATCCTCAACCCTCAATCTTCAATCCTCAATACTCAATCTGCAATCCTCAATCCACAATCCTCTATCCTCAATCCTCATTCTTCAATCCTCAATACCCAATCCTCAATCTTCAATCCTCAATCCTCAATCCTCAACCCTCGATCCTCATTCTTCAATCCTCAATCCTCAATCCTCAACCCTCGATCCTCATTCTTCAATCCTCATTCTTCAATCCTCAATCCTCAATCCTCATTCTTCAATCCTCAATACGCAATCCTCAATCTTCAATCCTCAATCCTCAATCCTCAATTCTCAATCCTCAATCCTCAGTCCTTAGTCCTCAAACCTCAATCATCAATCCTCAATCTCCAATACTCAATCCTATATCCTCAATCCTCAATCCTCAATAGTCAAGCATCAATCCTCAATTCTCAATACTCAATCCTCAATACTCAACCATCAATCCTCAATTCTCAATGCTCAATAGAATATCCTGAATCCTCATGTTTCAATACTCAATCCACAATATTCAATAATCAAATCTCAATCCTCAAACATAAATTCTCAACACTCACTCCTCAATACTCAGTCCTCCCTCTTCAATCCTCCATCCTCAACCCTCAATCCTCAAGCGTCAATACTCAATCTGCAATACTCAATCCTCATTCCTCAATCCTCATTCTTCAATCCTAAATACCCAATCCTCAATCTTCAATCCTCAATCCTCAATCCTCAACCCTCAATCCTCATTCTTCAATCCTCAACACCCAATCCTCAATCTTCAATCCTCAATCCTCAATCATGAGACCTCAATCCTCAATCTTCAATCCTCAATACTCAATCTTCAATCGTCAATCCTCAATCCTCAATCCTCAATCCTCATTCATCAATCCTCAACACCCAATCCTCAATCTTCAATCCTCAATCCTCAATCCTCAATTCTCAATCCTCTATCCTCAATCCTCTGACCTCAAACATCAATACTCAACCCTCAGTCCTCGTCCTTAATCCACAACCCTCAATCCTCGATCCTCAATCTTCAATCATCAATATGCAATCTTGAATCCTTAATCCTCAATCCTCAATACTCAATCCTCAATCCCCAATCCTCAATCCTCAATACTCAGCCATCAATCCTCAATTCTCAATACTCAATAGAACATCCTGAATTCTCAGGATTCAATACCCAAACCTCGACACTCAACCCTCAATCCTCAATCCTCAATCCTCAATCCTCAATCTTCAATTCTCAATACTCAATCTTCAATCCTCCATCCTCAATCCTCAATCCTCAATCCTCAATCCTCAATCCTCAGGCTTCAATCCTCAATACTCAATCTTCAATACTCAATCGTCAATCCTCATTCCTCAATCCTCATTCTTCAATCCTCAATACCCAATCCTCAATCTTCAATCTTCAACCCTCAATCCTCAATTCTCAATCCTCAATCCTCAGTCCTCAGACCTCAAACCTCAATCCTCAACCCTCAGCCCTTATCCTCAATCCTCAATCCTCAATCTTCAATCCTAAATCCTCAATCTTCAATCTTCAATCCTCAATCCTCATGCCTCAAACCTCAATTCTCAATCCTCAGTCATCAAACCACAATCCTGAATCCTCAATCCTGAATCCTCAATCTTCAGACCTCAGACCTGAACAATCAGATGTCAATCCTCAATCCTCAATAGAATATCATCAATTCACAGTTTTCAATACTCAATACTCAATCTGCAATCTTCAAATTTCTATCCACAAACATAAATTCTCATCACTCAACCCTCAACGCTCAGTCCCCAATCCCCAGTGTTCAGTCCTCAAACCTCAATCCTCAAACCTTAGCCCACATCCTCAATCCTCAATCCTCAATCCTCAATCCTCAATGTTCAATCCTCAATACACAATCCTCAACCTTCAATCCTCAATCCTCAATCCTCAATTCTCAAACCTCAATCCTCAACCCTCAGCACTCATCCTCAATACTCAATCCACAATCTTCAACCCTCAATCCTCAATCCTCAAGCCTCAATCCTCATTCCTCAATCCTCAGTCCTCAAACCTCAATTCTGAATCCTCAATCCTGAATCTTCAATCTTCAGACTTCAGACTTCAACAATCAGATGTCAATCCTCAAACCTCAATAGAATATCATCAATTCACAGTTTTCAATACCCAATACTCAATCTGCAATCTTCAAATCTCTATTCACAAACATCAATTCTCATCACTCAATCCTCAATCCTCAATCCTCAATCCTCAATTTTCAATCCTCAATACTCAATCTTCAATCCTCAATCCTCAAACCTCAATCCTTAATCCTCAATCGTCAGTCTTCAATCCTCAATATCCAACCCTCAATCTTCAATCCTCAATCCTCAATACTCAATCCTCAATCCTCAATCTTCAATACTCAATACTCAATCTTCAATCCTCAATCCTCAATCCTCAATCCTCAAACCTCAATCCTCAATCCTCAATCTTCAATCCTCAATAATCAATCTTCAATCCTCAATCCTCAATACTCTATCCTCAATGCTCAATACTCAATCCATAATCCTCAACCCCCCATCTTCAATCCTCAATACTGAATCTGCAATCCTCAATCCTCAATCCTCTATCCTCAATCCTCATTCTTCAATCCTCAATACCCAATCCTCAATCTTCAATCCTCAATCCTCAATCCTCAACCCTCGATCCTCATTCTTCAATCCTCAATCCCCAATCCTCAATCCTCAATCCTCATTCTTCAATCCTCAATACCCAATCCTCAATCTTCAATCCTCAATCCTCAATCCTCAATTCTCAATCCTCAATCCTCAGTCCTTAGTCCTCAAACCTCAATCCTCAACCCTCAGCCCTCATACTCAATCCTCAATCATCAATCCTCAATCTTCAATCTTCAATCCTTAATACTCAATCTTCAGTCCTCAATCCTCAGTCCTCAAACCTCTATTCTGAATCCTCAATCCTGAATCCTAAATCTTCAGGACTCAGTCCTCAACAATCAGTTGTCAATCCTCAATCCTCAATAGAATATCCTCAATTCACAGTTTTCAATACTCAATACTCAATCTGCAATCTTCCGACCTCTATCCACAAGCATCAATTCTCATCACTCAACCCTCATAACTCAGACCCCAATGTTCAATCCTCAATCCTCAATTCTCAATCTTCGATGCTCAATACTGTATCTTCAATCCTCAATCCTCAATCCTCAATCCTCAGTCCTCAAACCTCAATCATCAATCCTCAATCTCCAATACTCAATCCTATATCCTCAATCCTCAATCCTCAATAGTCAAGCATCAATCCTCAATTCTCAATACTCAATCCTCAATACTCAACCATCGATCCTCAATTCTCAATGCTCAATAGAATATCCTGAATCCTCATGTTTCAATACTCAATCCACAATATTCAATAATCAAATCTCATTCCTCAAACATAAATTCTCAACACTCAATCCTCAATACTCGGTCCTCCCTCTTCAATCCTCCATCCTCAACCCTCAATCCTCAAACGTCAATACTCAATCCTCAATCCTCAACCGTCAATCCTCAGTCCTCAAACCACAATCCCGAATCCTCAATCCTCATCCTCAATCCTCTGTCCTCAAACCTCATTCCTGAATCCTCAATACCGAATCCTCAATCTTCAGCCCTCAGTCCTCAACAATCAGATGTCAATCCTCAATCCTCAATAGAATATACTCAATTCACAGTTTTCAATACACAATACTCAATCTGCAATCTTCAAATCTTTATCCACAAACATCAATTCTCATCACCCAACCCTCAACACTCAGTCGTCAATGTTCAATCCTCAATTCTCAATCCTCAATCCTCAATCTGCAATCCTCAGCTCCAAATCTTCAATCTTCAATCCTCAATCCTCAATCCTCAATCTTCAATCCTCAATACTCAATCTTCAATCCTCAATACTCAATCCTCAATCCTCAGTCCTCAAGCCTCAGTCCCGAATCCTAGATCCTGAATCCTCAACCTTCAGCCCTCAGTCCTCAACAATCAGTTGTCAATCCTCAATCCTCAATAGAATATCATCAATTCACAGCTTTCAGTACTCAATACTCGATCTGCAATCTTCAAATCTCTATCCACAAACATCAATTCTCATCACTCAAACCTCAACACTCTGTCCCCAATCCTCAATCTTCAATCCACATTCCTCAATTCTCAATCCTCATTCCTCAATCTTCAATCCTCAATACTCAATCTTCAATCCTCAACCCTCAATCCTCAATCGTCAATCCTCAATCCTCAATCGTCAGTCTTCAATCATCAATACCCAATCCTCAATCTTCAATCCTCAATCCTCAATCCTCAATTCTCAATACTCATTCTTCAATCCTCAATCCTCAATCCTCAATCGTCAATCCTCAAGCCTCATTCTACAGTCCTCAATACCCAATCCTCAATTTTCAATCGTCAATCCTCAATCCCAAATCCTCAATCTTCAATCCTCAACCCTCAATCCTCAATCCTTAGTAATCAATCTTCAATCCTCAATAATCAAACTTCAATCCTCAATCCTCAATCCTCAATCCTCAATCCTCAATCCTCAATCCTCAATCCTCAATACTCATTCTTCAATCCTCAACCCTCAATGCTCAATCCTCAATCCTCAATCCTCAATCCTCAATCCTCATTCTTCAATCCTCAACACCCAATCCTCAATCTTCAATCCTCAATCCTCAATCCTCAGGACTCGATCCTCAATCTTCAATCCTCAATACTCAAACTTCAATCCTCAATCCTCAATCCTCAATCCTCAATCCTCATTCCTCAATCCTCAACACCCAATCCTCAATCTTCGATCCTCAATCCTCAATCCTCAACCCTCAATCCTCAATGTTCAATCCTCAATACACAATCCTCTAACTTCAATCCTCAATCCTCAATCCTCAATTCTCAAACCTCAATCCTCAACCCTCAGCACTCATCCTCAATACTCAATCCTCAATCTTCAACCCTCAATCCTCAATCCTCAAGCCTCAATCCTCAATCCTCAATCCTCAGTCCTCAAACCTCAATCCTGAATCCTCAATCCTGAATCCTCAATCTTCAGACTTCAGACTTCAGCAATCAGATGTCAATCCTCAATCCTCAGTAGAATATCATCAATTCACAGTTTTCAATACCCAATACTCAATCTGCAATCTTCAAATCTCTATTCACAAACATCAATTCTCATCACTCAATCCTCAATCCTCAATCCTCAATCCTCAATCCTCAATCCTCTAACCACATTCTACAATACTCAATACCCAATCCTCAATTTTCAAACCTCAATCCTCGATCCTCAATACTCAATCCTCAATCCTCAGACCTCTGTCCTCAAACCTCAATCCTCAACCGTCAGTCCACGTCCTCAATCCTCAACCCTCAATCCTCAATCCTCAATATTCAATCCTCAATACTCAATATTCAATCCTCAATCCTCAATCCTCAATCCTCAATCCTCAATCCTCAAACCTCTATCTTCAATACTCAATACTCAATCTTCAGCACTCAGTCCTTAATCCTCAATCCTCAATCCTCAATCCTCAATCCTCAATCTTCAATCCTCAATACTCAATCTTCAATCGTCAATCCTCAATCCTCTATCCTCAATCGTCAGGCTTCAATCCTCAATACCCAATCCTCAGTCTTCAATCTTCAATCCTCGATCCACAATCCTCAACCCTCAATCCTCAATGTTCAATCCTCAATACACAATCCTCAACCTTCAATCCTCAATCCTCAATCCTCAATACTCAACCATCAACCCTCAGTTCTCAATTCTCAATAGAATATCCTGCATTCTCAGGATTCAATACTCAAACCTCAACACTCGACCCTCAATTCTCAATCCTCAATTCTCAATTCTCAATCCTCAATCCTCAATCTTCAATCCTCAATACTCAATCCTCAATCCTCAATCCTCAATCCTGAATCCTCAATCCTCAATCCTCAATCTTCAATACTCAATACTCAATCTTCAATCCTCAATCCTCAATCCTCAATCCTCAATCCTCAATCCTCAATCTTCAATCCTCAATAATCAATACTCAATCCTCAATCCTCGATCCTCTATCCTCAATCCTCATTCATCAATCCTCAACACCCAATCCTCAATCTTCAATCCTCAATCCCCAATCCGCAATTCTCAATCCTCTATCCTCAATCCTCAGACCTCAAACATCAATACTCAACCCTCAGTCCTCGTCCTTAATCCACAACCCTCAATCCTCGATCCTCAATCTTCAATCATCAATATTCAATCTTGAATCCTGAATCCTCAAACCTCAATACTCAATCCACAATCCCCAATCCTCAATCCTCAATACTCAACCATCAATACTCAATTCTCAATACTCAATAGAGTATCCTGAATTCTCAGGATTCAATACTCAAACCTCGACACTCAACCCTCAATCCTCAATCCTCAATCTTCAATCCTCAATACTCAATCTTCAATCCTCCATCCTCAATCCTCAATCCTCAATCCTCGATCCTCTATCCTCAATGCTCAATCCTCAATCCATAATGCTCAACCCTCAATCTTCAATCCTCAATATTCAATCTGCAATACTCAATCCTCATTCCTCAATCCTCATTCTTCAATCCTGAATACCCAATCCTCAATCTTCAATCCTCAATCCTCAATCCTCAACCCTCAATCCTCATTCTTCAATCCTCAACACCCAATCCTCAATCTTCAATCCTCAATCCTCAATCCTGAGACCTCAATCCTCAATCTTCAACCCTCAATCCTCAATTCTCAATCCTCAATCCTCGGTCCTCAGACCTCAAACCTCAATCCTCAACCCTCAGCCCTCATCCTCAATCCACAGTCCTCAATCTTCAATCCTAAATCCTCAATCTTCAATCCTCAATCCTCAATCCTCATGCCTCAATCCTCAATCCTCAATCCTCAGTCATTAAACCACAATCCTGAATACTCAATCCTGAATCCTCAATCTTCAGACCTCAGACCTGAACAATCAGATGTCAATCCCCAATCCTCAATAGAATATCATCAATTCATAGTTTTCAATACTCAATACCCAATCTGCAATCTTCAAATTTCTATCCAAAAATATAAATTCTCATCACTCAACCCTCAACGTTCAGTCCCCAATCCTCAATCCTCAATCCTCAATCCTCAATCCTCAATTCTCAATCCTCAATCTTCAATCCTCAATACTCAATCCTCAATACTCAATCCTCAAACCTGAATCGTCAATCCTCAATCCTCAATTTTCAATCCTCAATACTCAATCTTCAATCCTCAATCCTGAATCCTCAATCCTCAATCCTCAATCGTCAGTCTTCAATCCTCAATACTCAATCTTGAATCCTCAATCCTCAATCCTCAATCCTTAACCACATTCTACAATACTCAATACCCAATCCTCAATTTTCAAACCTCAATCCTCTATCGTCAATACTCAATCCTCAATCCTCACACCTCAGTCCTGAAACCTCAATCCTCAACCCTCAGCCCTCATCCTCAGGCCTCAATCCTAAATTCTCAATTCTCAAACCTCAAACCTCAATCCTCAACCGTCAGTCCACGTCCTCAATCCTCAACCCTCAATCCTCAATCCTCAATATTCAATCCACATTCCTCAATCCTCAATCCTCAATCCTCAATCCTCAATCCTCAATCTTCAACCCTCAATAATCAATCTTCAATCCTCAATCCTCAATCCTCTATCCTCAATGCTCAGTCCTCAATCCATAATCCTGAACACTCAATCTTCAATCCTCAATACTCAATCTGCAATCGTCAATCCTCAATCCTCAATCCTCAATCCTCATTCTTCAATCCTCAATACCCAATCCTCAATCTTCAATCCTCAATCCACGATCCTCAACCCTCAATCCTCATTCTTCAACCCTCAACACCCAATCCTCAATCTTCAATACTCAATCCTCAATCCTCAGACCTCAATCCTCAATCTTCAATCCTCAATACTCAATCTTCAATCGTCAATCCTCAATCCTCAATCCTCAATCCTCATTCATCAATCCTCAACACCCAATCCTCAATCTTCAATCCTCAATCCTCAATCCTCAATTCTCAATCCTCTATCCTCAATCATCAGACCTCAAACATCAATACTCAACCCTCAGTCCTCGTCCTCAATCCACAACCCTCAATCCTCGATGCTCAATCTTCAATCATCAATATTCAATCTTGAATCCTGAATCCTCAATCCTCAATACTCCATCCTCAATCCCCAATCCTCAATCCTCAATACTCAACCATCAATCCTCAATTCTCAATACTCAATAGAGTATCCTGAATTCTCAGGATTCAATACTCAAACCTCGACACTCAACCCTCAATCCTCAATCCTCAATACTCAATCCTCAATCTTCAATCCTCAATACTCAATCTTCAATCCTCCATCCTCAATCCTCAATCCTCAATCCTCAATCCTCAACCCTCAGCCCTCATCCTCAGGCCTCAATCCTAATTTCTCAATTCTCAAACCTCAAACCTCAATCCTCAACCGTCAGTCCACGTCCTCAATCCTCAACCCTCAATGCTCAATCCTCAATATTCAATCCTCAATACTCAATATTCAATCCTCAATCCTCAATCCTCAATCCTCAATCCTCAATCCTCAAACCTCTATCTTCAATACTCAATACTCAATCTTCAATCCTCAATCCTCAATCCTCAATCCTCAATCCTCAATCCTCAATCTTCAATCCTCAATACTCAATCTTCAATCGTCAATCCTCGATCCTCTATCCTCAATCGTCAGGCTTCAATCCTCAATACCCAATCCTCAGTCTTCAATCTTCAATCCTCGATCCTCAATCCTCAACCCTCAATCCTCAATGTTCAATCCTCAATACACAATCCTCAACCTTCAATCCTCAATCCTCAATCCTTAATTCTCAAACCTCAATCCTCAACCCTCAGCCCTCATCCTCAATACTCAATCCTCAATCTTCAACCCTCAATCCTCAATCCTCAAGCCTCAATCCTCAATCCTCAATCTTCAATCCTCAATACTCAATCCTCAATCCTCAATCCTCAATCCTCAATCCTGAATCCTCAATCCTCAATCCTCAATTTTCAATCCTCAATACTCAATCTTCAATCCTCAATCCTCAGTCCACAAACCTCAATTCTGAATCATCAATACTCAATCTTCAATCCACAATCCTCAGTCCTCAATACTCAACTATCTGTCCTCAATTCTCAATACTCAATCTGCAATCCTCAATCCTCAATCCTCAATACTCAATCCTCATTCTTCAATCCTCAATACCCAATCCTCAATGCTCAATCCTCAATCCTCAATCCTCAATCCTCAATCCTCATTCTTCAATCATCAACACCCAATCCTCAATCTTCAATCCTCAATCCTCAATCCTCAGGACTCGATCCTCAATCTTCAATCCTCAATACTCAATCTTCAATCCTCAATCCTCAATCCTCAATCCTCAATCCTCATTCCTCAACCCTCAACACCCAATCCTCAATCTTCAATCCTCAATCCTCAATCCTCAACCCTCAATCCTCAATGTTCAATCCTCAAAACACAATCCTCAACCTTCAATCCTCAATCCTCAATCCTCAATTCTCAAACCTCAATCCTCAACCCTCAGCCCTCATCCTCAATACTCAATCCTCAATCTTCAACCCTCAATCCTCAATCCTCAATCCTCAATCCTCAATCCTCAATCTTCAATCCTCAATCCTCAATCCTCAATTCTCAATCCTCAATCTTCAATCCTCAATACACAATCCTCAATACTCAATCCTCAATCCTGAATCGTCAATCCTCAATCCTCAATTTTCAATCCTCAATACTCAATCTTCAATCCTCAATCCTCAATCCTCAATCCTCAATACTCAATCGTCAGTCTTCAATCCCCAATACTCAATCTTCAATCCTCAATCCTCAATCCTCAATCCTCTAACCTCATTCTACAATACACAATACCCAATCCTCAATTTTCAAACCTCAATCCTCGATCCTCAATACTCAATCCTCAATCCTCAGACCTCAGCCCTCAAACCTCAATCCTCAACCCTCAGCCCTCATCCTCAGGCCTCAATCCTAAATTCTCAATTCTGAAACCTCAAACCTCAATCCTCAACCGTCAGTCCACGTCCTCAATCCTCAACCCTCAATCCTCAATCCTCAATATTCAATCCTCAATACTCAATATTCAATCCTCAATCCTCAATCCTCAATCCTCAATCCTCAATCCTCAAACCTCTATCTTCAATACTCAATACTCAATCTTCAGTCCTCAATCCTCAATCCTCAATCCTCAAACCTCAATCCTCAATCTTCAATCCTCAATACTCAATCTTCAATCGTCAATCCTCAATCCTCTATCCTCAATCGTCAGGCTTCAATCCTCAATACCCAATCCTCAGTCTTCAATCTTCAATCCTCGATCCACAATCCTCAATCCTGAATCCTCAATCCTCAATCCTCAATTTCAATCCTCAATACTCAATCTTCAATCCTCAATCCTCAATCCTCAATCCTCAATCCTCAATCCTCAATCGTCAGTCTTCAATCCTCAATACTCAATCTTCAATCCTCAATCCTCAATCGTCAATCCTCAAGCCTCATTCTACAGTCCTCAATACCCAATCCTCAATCTTCAATCGTCAATCCTCAATCCCAAATCCTCAATCTTCAATCCTCAACCCTCAATCCTCAATCCTTAGTTCTCAATCTTCAATCCTCAATAATCAAACTTCAATCCTCAATCCTCAATCCTCAATCCTCAATCCTCAATCCTCAATCCTCAATCCTCAATACTCATTCTTCAATCCTCAATCCTCAATCCTCAAGCCTCAATCCTCAATCCTCAATCCTCAGTCTTCAAACCTCAATCCTGAATCCTCAATCCTGAATCCTCAATCTTCAGACTTCAGACTTCAGCAATCAGATGTCAATCCTCAATCCTCAGTAGAATATCATCAATTCACAGTTTTCAATACCCAATACTCAATCTGCAATCTTCAAATCTCTATTCACAAACATCAATTCTCATCACTCAATCCTCAATCCCCAATCCTCAATCCTCAATTTGCAATCCTCAATACTCAATCTTCAATCCTCAATCCTCAATCCTCAATCTTCAATCCTCAATACTCAATCTTCAATCGTCAATCCTCAATCCTCTATCCTCAATCGTCAGGCTTCAATCCTCAATACCCAATCCTCAGTCTTCAATCTTCAATCCTCGATCCACAATCCTCAACCCTCAATCCTCAATGTTCAATCCTCAATACACAATCCTCAACCTTCAATCCTCAATCCTCAATCCTCAATACTCAACCATCAATCCTCAGTTCTCAATACTCAATAGAATATCCTGCATTCTCAGGATTCAATACTCAAACCTCAACACTCGACCCTCAATTCTCAATCCTCAATTCTCAATTCTCAATTCTCAATCCTCAATCTTCAATCCTCAATACTCAATCCTCAATCCTCAATCCTCAATCCTGAATCCTCAATCCTCAATCCTCAATTTTCAATCCTCAATACTCAATCTTCAATCCTCAATCCTCAATCCTCAATCCTCAATCCTCAATCCTCAATCGTCAGTCTTCAATCCTCAATACTCAATCTTCAATCCTCAATCCTCAATCGTCAATCCTCAAGCCTCATTCTACAGTCCTCAATACCCAATCCTCAATATTCAATCGTCAATCCTCAATCCCAAATCCTCAATCTTCAATCCTCAACCCTCAATCCTCAATCCTTAGTTCTCAATCTTCAATCCTCAATCCTCAATCCTCAATCCTCAATCCTCAATCCTCAATCTTCAATCCTCAATCCTCAATCCTCAATTCTCAATCCTCAATCTTCAATCCTCAATACTCAATCCTCAATACTCAATCCTCAATCCTGAATCGTCAATCCTCAATCCTCAATTTTCAATCCTCAATACTCAATCTTCAATCCTCAATCCTCAATCCTCAATCCTCAATACTCAATCGTCAGTCTTCAATCCCCAATACTCAATCTTCAATCCTCAATCCTCAGTCCTCAATCCTCTAACCTCATTCTACAATACTCAATACCCAATCCTCAATTTTCAAACCTCAATCCTCGATCCTCAATACTCAATCCTCAATCCTCAGACCTCAGCCCTCAAACCTCAATCCTCAACCCTCAGCCCTCATCCTCAGGCCTCAATCCTAAATTCTCAATTCTGAAACCTCAAACCTCAATCCTCAACCGTCAGTCCGCGTCCTCAATCCTCAACCCTCAATCCTCAATCCTCAATATTCAATCCTCAATACTCAATATTCAATCCTCAATCCTCAATCCTCAATCTTCAATCCTCAATCCTCAATCCTCAATTCTCAATCCTCAATCTTCAATCCTCAATACTCAATCCTCAATACTCAATCCTCAATCCTGAATCGTCAATCCTCAATCCTCAATTTTCAATCCTCAATACTCAATCTTCAATCCTCAATCCTCAATCCTCAATCCTCAATACTCAATCGTCAGTCTTCAATCCCCAATACTCAATCTTCAATCCTCAATCCTCAATCCTCAATCCTCTAACCTCATTCTACAATACACAATACCCAATCCTCAATTTTCAAACCTCAATCCTCGATCCTCAATACTCAATCCTCAATCCTCAGACCTCAGCCCTCAAACCTCAATCCTCAACCCTCAGCCCTCATCCTCAGGCCTCAATCCTAAATTCTCAATTCTGAAACCTCAAACCTCAATCCTCAACCGTCAGTCCACGTCCTCAATCCTCAACCCTCAATCCTCAATCCTCAATATTCAATCCTCAATACTCAATATTCAATCCTCAATCCTCAATCCTCAATCCTCAATCCTCAATCCTCAAACCTCTATCTTCAATACTCAATACTCAATCTTCAGTCCTCAATCCTCAATCCTCAATCCTCAATCCTCAATCCTCAATCCTGAATCCTCAATCCTCAATCCTCAATTTTCAATCCTCAATACTCAATCTTCAATCCTCAATCCTCAATCCTCAATCCTCAATCCTCAATCCTCAATCGTCAGTCTTCAATCCTCAATACTCAATCTTCAATCCTCAATCCTCAATCGTCAATCCTCAAGCCTCATTCTACAGTCCTCAATACCCAATCCTCAATATTCAATCGTCAATCCTCAATCCCAAATCCTCAATCTTCAATCCTCAACCCTCAATCCTCAATCCTTAGTTCTCAATCTTCAATCCTCAATCCTCAATCCTCAATCCTCAATCCTCAATCCTCAATCTTCAATCCTCAATCCTCAATCCTCAATTCTCAATCCTCAATCTTCAATCCTCAATACTCAATCCTCAATACTCAATCCTCAATCCTGAATCGTCAATCCTCAATCCTCAATTTTCAATCCTCAATACTCAATCTTCAATCCTCAATCCTCAATCCTCAATCCTCAATACTCAATCGTCAGTCTTCAATCCCCAATACTCAATCTTCAATCCTCAATCCTCAGTCCTCAATCCTCTAACCTCATTCTACAATACTCAATACCCAATCCTCAATTTTCAAACCTCAATCCTCGATCCTCAATACTCAATCCTCAATCCTCAGACCTCAGCCCTCAAACCTCAATCCTCAACCCTCAGCCCTCATCCTCAGGCCTCAATCCTAAATTCTCAATTCTGAAACCTCAAACCTCAATCCTCAACCGTCAGTCCACGTCCTCAATCCTCAACCCTCAATCCTCAATCCTCAATATTCAATCCTCAATACTCAATATTCAATCCTCAATCCTCAATCCTCAATCTTCAATCCTCAATCCTCAATCCTCAATTCTCAATCCTCAATCTTCAATCCTCAATACTCAATCCTCAATACTCAATCCTCAATCCTGAATCGTCAATCCTCAATCCTCAATTTTCAATCCTCAATACTCAATCTTCAATCCTCAATCCTCAATCCTCAATCCTCAATACTCAATCGTCAGTCTTCAATCCCCAATACTCAATCTTCAATCCTCAATCCTCAATCCTCAATCCTCTAACCTCATTCTACAATACACAATACCCAATCCTCAATTTTCAAACCTCAATCCTCGATCCTCAATACTCAATCCTCAATCCTCAGACCTCAGCCCTCAAACCTCAATCCTCAACCCTCAGCCCTCATCCTCAGGCCTCAATCCTAAATTCTCAATTCTGAAACCTCAAACCTCAATCCTCAACCGTCAGTCCACGTCCTCAATCCTCAACCCTCAATCCTCAATCCTCAATATTCAATCCTCAATACTCAATATTCAATCCTCAATCCTCAATCCTCAAGCCTCAATCCTCAATCCTCAATCCTCAGTCTTCAAACCTCAATCCTGAATCCTCAATCCTGAATCCTCAATCTTCAGACTTCAGACTTCAGCAATCAGATGTCAATCCTCAATCCTCAGTAGAATATCATCAATTCACAGTTTTCAATACCCAATACTCAATCTGCAATCTTCAAATCTCTATTCACAAACATCAATTCTCATCACTCAATCCTCAATCCCCAATCCTCAATCCTCAATTTTCAATCCTCAATACTCAATCTCCAATCCTCAATCCTCAATCCTCAATCTTCAATCCTCAATACTCAAACTTCAATCGTTAATCCTCAATCCTCTATCCTCAATCGTCAGGCTTCAATCCTCAATACCCAATCCTCAGTCTTCAATCTTCAATCCTCGATCCACAATCCTCAACCCTCAATCCTCAATGTTCAATCCTCAATACACAATCCTCAACCTTCAATCCTCAATCCTCAATCCTCAATACTCAACCATCAATCCTCAGTTCTCAATACTCAATAGAATATCCTGCATTCTCAGGATTCAATACTCAAACCTCAACACTCGACCCTCAATTCTCAATCCTCAATTCTCAATTCTCAATTCTCAATCCTCAATCTTCAATCCTCAATACTCAATCCTCAATCCTCAATCCTCAATCCTGAATCCTCAATCCTCAATCCTCAATTTTCAATCCTCAATACTCAATCTTCAATCCTCAATCCTCAATCCTCAATCCTCAATCCTCAATCGTCAGTCTTCAATCCTCAATACTCAATCTTCAATCCTCAATCCTCAATCGTCAATCCTCAAGCCTCATTCTACAGTCCTCAATACCCAATCCTCAATATTCAATCGTCAATCCTCAATCCCAAATCCTCAATCTTCAATCCTCAACCCTCAATCCTCAATCCTTAGTTCTCAATCTTCAATCCTCAATCCTCAATCCTCAATCCTCAATCCTCAATCCTCGATCTTCAATCCTCAATCCTCAATCCTCAATTCTCAATCCTCAATCTTCAATCCTCAATACTCAATCCTCAATACTCAATCCTCAATCCTGAATCGTCAATCCTCAATCCTCAATTTTCAATCCTCAATACTCAATCTTCAATCCTCAATCCTCAATCCTCAATCCTCAATACTCAATCGTCAGTCTTCAATCCCCAATACTCAATCTTCAATCCTCAATCCTCAGTCCTCAATCCTCTAACCTCATTCTACAATACTCAATACCCAATCCTCAATTTTCAAACCTCAATCCTCGATCCTCAATACTCAATCCTCAATCCTCAGACCTCAGCCCTCAAACCTCAATCCTCAACCCTCAGCCCTCATCCTCAGGCCTCAATCCTAAATTCTCAATTCTGAAACCTCAAACCTCAATCCTCAACCGTCAGTCCACGTCCTCAATCCTCAACCCTCAATCCTCAATCCTCAATATTCAATCCTCAATACTCAATATTCAATCCTCAATCCTCAATCCTCAATCCTCAATCCTCAATCCTCAAACCTCTATCTTCAATACTCAATACTCAATCTTCATTCCTCAATCCTCAATCCTCAATCCTCAACCCTCAATCCTCAATCTTCAATCCTCAATACTCAATCTTCAATCGTCAATCCTCAATCCTCTATCCTCAATCGTCAGGCTTCAATCCTCAATACCCAATCCTCAGTCTTCAATCTTCAATCCTCGATCCACAATCCTCAACCCTCAATCCTCAATGTTCAATCCTCAATACACAATCCTCAACCTTCAATCCTCAATCCTCAATCCTCAATACTCAACCATCAATCCTCAGTTCTCAATACTCAATAGAATATCCTGCATTCTCAGGATTCAATACTCAAACCTCAACACTCGACCCTCAATTCTCAATCCTCAATTCTCAATTCTCAATTCTCAATCCTCAATCTTCAATCCTCAATACTCAATCCTCAATCCTCAATCCTCAATCCTGAATCCTCAATCCTCAATCCTCAATTTTCAATCCTCAATACTCAATCTTCAATCCTCAATCCTCAATCCTCAATCCTCAATCCTCAATCCTCAATCGTCAGTCTTCAATCCTCAATACTCAATCTTCAATCCTCAATCCTCAATCGTCAATCCTCAAGCCTCATTCTACAGTCCTCAATACCCAATCCTCAATATTCAATCGTCAATCCTCAATCCCAAATCCTCAATCTTCAATCCTCAACCCTCAATCCTCAATCCTTAGTTCTCAATCTTCAATCCTCAATAATCAAACTTCAATCCTCAATCCTCAATCCTCAATCCTCAATCCTCAATCCTCAATCCTCAATCCTCAATCCTCAATACTCATTCTTGAATCCTCAATCCTCAATGCTCAATCCTCAATCCTCAATACTCAATCCTCAATCCTCATTCTTCAATCCTCAACACCCAATCCTCAATCTTCAATCCTCAATCCTCAATCCTCAGGACTCGATCCTCAATCTTCAATCCTCAATACTCAATCTTCAATCCTCAATCCTCAATCCTCAATCCTCAATCCTCATTCCTCAATCCTCAACACACAATCCTCAATCTTCAATCCTCAATCCTCAATCCTCAACCCTCAATCCTCAATGTTCAATCCTCAATACACAATCCTCAACCTTCAATCCTCAATCCTCAATCCTCAATTCTCAAACCTCAATCCTCAACCCTCAGCCCTCATCCTCAATACTCAATCCTCAATCTTCAACCCTCAATCCTCAATCCTCAAGCCTCAATCCTCAATCCTCAATCCTCAGTCTTCAAACCTCAATCCTGAATCCTCAATCCTGAATCCTCAACCTTCAGACTTCAGACTTCAGCAATCAGATGTCAATCCTCAATCCTCAGTAGAATATCATCAATTCACAGTTTTCAATACCCAATACTCAATCTGCAATCTTCAAATCTCTATTCACAAACATCAATTCTCATCACTCAATCCTCAATCCCCAATCCTCAATCCTCAATTTTCAATCCTCAATACTCAATCTTCAATCCTCAATCCTCAAACCTCAATCATTAATCCTCAATCGGCAGTCTTCAATCCTCAATATCCAACCCTCAATCTTCAATCCTCAATCCTCAATCCTCAACTCTCAATCCTCAATCCCCAGTCCTCAGTCCTCATACCTCAATCCTCAAACCTTATCCCACATCCTCAATCCTCAATCCTCAATCCTCAACCTTCAATCCTCAATCCTCAATCCTCAATTCTCAAACCTCAATCCTCAACCCTCAGCCCTCATCCACAATATTCAATCCTCAATCTTCAACCCTCAATCCTCAATCCTCAAGCCTCAATCCTCAATCCTCAATCCTCAATCCTCAATCCTCAATCGTCAGTCTTCAATCCTCAATACTCAATCTTCAATCCTCAATCCTCAATCGTCAATCCTCAAGCCTCATTCTACAGTCCTCAATACCCAATCCTCAATCTTCAATCGTCAATCCTCAATCCCAAATCCTCAATCTTCAATCCTCAACCCTCAATCCTCAATCCTTAGTTCTCAATCTTCAATCCTCAATAATCAAACTTCAATCCTCAATCCTCAATCCTCAATCCTCAATCCTCAATCCTCAATCCTCAATCCTCAATACTCATTCTTCAATCCTCAATCCTCAATGCTCAATCCTCAATTCTCAATACTCAATCCTCAATCCTCATTCTTCAATCCTCAACACCCAATCCTCAATCTTCAATCCTCAATCCTCAATCCTCAGGACTCGATCCTCAATCTTCAATCCTCAATACTCAATCTTCAATCCTCAATCCTCAATCCTCAATCCTCAATCCTCATTCCTCAATCCTCAACACCCAATCCTCAATCTTCAATCCTCAATCCTCAATCCTCAACCCTCAATCCTCAATGTTCAATCCTCAATACACAATCCTCAACCTTCAATCCTCAATCCTCAATCCTCAATTCTCAAACCTCAATCCTCAACCCTCAGCCCTCATCCTCAATACTCAATCCTCAATCTTCAACCCTCAATCCTCAATCCTCAAGCCTCAATCCTCAATCCTCGATCCTCAGTCCTCAAACCTCAATCCTGAATCCTCAATCCTGAATCCTCAATCTTCAGACTTCAGACTTCAGCAATCAGATGTCAATCCTCAATCCTCAGTAGAATATCATCAATTCACAGTTTTCAATACCCAATACTCAATCTGCAATCTTCAAATCTCTATTCACAAACATCAATTCTCATCACTCAATCCTCAATCCCCAATCCTCAATCCTCAATTTTCAATCCTCAATACTCAATCTTCAATCCTCAATCCTCAAACCTCAATCATTAATCCTCAATCGGCAGTCTTCAATCCTCAATATCCAACCCTCAATCTTCAATCCTCAATCCTCAATCCTCAACTCTCAATCCTCAATCCCCAGTCCTCAGTCCTCATACCTCAATCCTCAAACCTTATCCCACATCCTCAATCCTCAATCCTCAATCCTCAACCTTCAATCCTCAATACTCAATCTTCAATCCTCAATCCTCAGTCCTCAAACCTCAATTCTGAACCCTCAATCTTCAGACCTCAGACCTCAAAAATCAGATGTCAATCCTGAGTCCTTAATAGAATATCATCAATTCACAGTCTTCAATACCCAATACTCAATCCGCAATCTTCAAATATCTATTCACAAACATCAATACTCATCACTCAACACTCAACACTCAGTCCCAAATCCTCAATCTTCAATCCTCAATCCTCAATACTCAATCCTCAATCCTCAATCTTCAATACTCAATACTCAATCTTCAATCCTCAATCCTCAATCCTCAATCCTCAATCCTCAATCCTCAATCTTCAATCCTCAATAATCAATCTTCAATCCTCGATCCCCAATCCTCTATCCTCAGTGCTCAATCCTCAATCCATAATGCTCAACCCTCAATCTTCAATCCTCAATACTCAATCTGCAATACTCAATCCTCATTCCTCAATCCTCATTCTTCAATCCTGAATACCCAATCCTCAATCTTCAATCCTCAATCCTCAATCCTCAACCCTCAATCCTCATTCTTCAATCCTCAACACCCAATCCTCAATCTTCAATCCTCAATCCTGAGACCTCAATCCTCAATCTTCAATCCTCAATACTCAATCTTCAATCGTCAATCCTCAATCCTCAATCCTCAATCCTCATTCATCAATCCTCAACACCCAATCCTCAATCTTCAATCCTCAATCCTCAATCCTCAATTCTCAATCCTCTATCCTCAATCCTCAGACCTCAAACATCAATACTCAACCCTCAGTCCTCGTCCTTAATCCACAACCCTCAATCCTCGATCCTCAATCTTCAATCATCAATATTCAATCTTGAATCCTGAATCCTCAATCCTCAATACTCAATCCTCAATCCCCAATCCTCAATCCTCAATACTCAACCACCAATCCTCAATTCTCAATACTCAATAGAGTATCCTGAATTCTCAGGATTCAATACTCAAACCTCGACACTCAACCCTCAATCCTCAATCCTCAATTTTCAATCCTCAATACTCAATCTTCAATCCTCCATCCTCAATCCTCAATCCTCAATCCTCGATCCTCAATCGTCAGGCTTCAATACTCAATACTCAATCTTCAATACTCAATCCTCAATCCTCATTCCTCAATCCTCATTCCTCAATCCTCAATTCCCAATCCTCAATCTTCAATCTTCAACCCTCAATCCTCAATTCTCAATCCTCAATCCTCAGTCCTCAGACCTCAAACCTCAATCCTCAACCCTCAGCCCTCATCCTCAATCCTCAATCATCAATCTTCAATCCTAAATCCTTAATCTTCAATCCTCAATCCTCAATCCTCATGCCTCAATCCTCAATCCTCAATCCTCAGTCATCAAACCACAATCCTGAATACTCAATCCTGAATCCTCAATCTTCAGACCTCAGACCTGAACAATCAGATATCAATCCTCAATCCTCAATAGAATATCATCAATTCACAGTTTTCAATACTCAATACTCAATCTGCAATCTTCAAATTTCTATCCACAAACATAAATTCTCATCACTCAACCCTCAACGTTCAGTCCCCAATCCTCAATCTTCAATCCTCAATCCTCAATCCTCAATTCTCAATCCTCAATCTTCAATCCTCAATACTCAATCCTCAATACTCAATCCTCAATCCTGAATCGTCAATCCTCAATCCTCAATTTTCAATCCTCAATACTCAATCTTCAATCCTCAATCCTCAATCCTCAATCCTCAATCCTCAATCGTCAGTCTTCAATCCTCAATACTCAATCTTCAATCCTCAATCCTCAATCCTCAATCCTCAAACCACATTCTACAATACTCAATATCCAATCCTCAATTTTCAAACCTCAATCCTCGATCCTCAATACTCAACCCTCAATCCTCAGACCTCAGACCCCAAACCTCAATCCTCAACCCTCAGCCCTCATCCTCAGGCCTCAATCCTAAATTCTCAATTCTCAAACCTCAAGCCTCAATCCTCAACCGTCTGTCCACGTCCTCAATCCTCAACCCTCAATCCTCAATCCTCAATATTCAATCCTCAATACTCAATACTCAATCTTCAATCGTCAATCCTCAATCCTCTATCCTCAATCGTCAGGCTTCAATCCTCAATACCCAATCCTCAGTCTTCAATCTTCAATCCTCGATCCTCAATCCTCAACCCTCAATCCTCAATGTTCAATCCTCAATACACAATCCTCAACCTTCAATCCTCAATCCTCAATCCTCAATACTCAACCATCAATCCTCAATTCTCAATACTCAATAGAATATCCTGAATTCTCAGGATTCAATACTCAAACCTCAACACTCAACCCTCAATCCTCTATCCTCAATCGTCAATCCTCAATCTTCAATCCTCAATACTCAATCTTCAATCCTCCATCCTCAATCCTCAATCCTCAATCCTCAACCCTCAATCCTCAATGTTCAATCCTCAATACACAATCCTCAACCTTCAATCCTCAATCCTCAATCCTCAATTCTCAATCCTCAATCCTCAAACCACATTCTACAATACTCAATACCCAATCCTCAATTTTCAAACCTCAATCCTCGATCCTCAATACTCAATCCTCAATCCTCAATATTCAATCCTCAATCCTCAAACCTCAATCCTCAATCCTCAATCCTCAAACTTCTATCTTCAGTACTCAATACTCAATCTTCAATCCTCAATCCTCAATCATCAATCCTCAATCCTCAATCTTCGATCTTCAATCCTCAATACTCAATCTTCAATCGTCAATCCTCAATTCTCTATCCTCAATCGTCAGGCTTCAATCCTCAATACCCAATCCTCAGTCTTCAATCTTCAATCCTCGATCCTCAATCCTCAACCCTCAATCCTCAATGTTCAATCCTCAATACACAATCCTCAACCTTCAATCCTCAATCCTCAATCCTCAATACTCAACCATCAATCCTCAATTCTCAATACTCAATAGAATATCCTGAATTCTCAGGATTCAATACTCAAACCTCAACACTCAACCATCAATCCTCAATCCTCAATCGTCAATCCTCAATCCTCAATTCTCAATCCTCAAACCACATTCTACAATACTCAATACCCAATCCTCAATTTTCAAACCTCAATCCTCGATCGTCAATACTCAATCCTCAATCCTCAGACCTCAGTCCTCAAACCTCAATCATCAACCTTCAGCCCTCATCCTCAGGCCTCAATCCTAAATTCTCAATTCTCAAACCTCAAACCTCAATCCTCAACCGTCAGTCCACGTCCTCAATCCACAACCCTCAATCCTCAATCCTCAATATTCAATCCTCAATACTCAATATTCAATCCTCAATCCTCAATCCTCAATCCTCAATCCTCAATCCTCAATCCTCAAACCTCTATCTTCAATACTCAATACTCAATCTTCAAACCTCAATCCTCAATCCTCAATCCTCAATCCTCAATCCTCAATCTTCAATCCTCAATACTCAATCTTCAATCGTCAATCCTCAATCCTCTATCCTCAATCGTCAGGCTTCAATCCTCAATACCCAATCCTCAGTCTTCAATCTTCAATCCTCGATCCTCAATCCTCAACCCTCAATCCTCAATGTTCAATCCTCAATACACAATCCTCAACCTTCAATCCTCAATCCTCAATCCTTAATTCTCAAACCTCAATCCTCAACCCTCAGCCCTCATCCTCAATACTCAATCCTCAATCTTCAACCCTCAATCCTCAATCCTCAATCCTCAATCCTCAATCCTCAATACTCATTCTTCAATCCTCAATCCTCAATGCTCAATCCTCAATCCTCAATACTCAATCCTCAATCCTCATTCTTCAATCCTCAACACCCAATCCTCAATCTTCAATCCTCAATCCTCAATCCTCAGGACTCGATCCTCAATCTTCAATACTCAATACTCAATCTTCAATCCTCAATCCTCAATCCTCAATCCTCAATCCTCATTCCTCAATCCTCAACACCCAATCCTCAATCTTCAATCCTCAATCCTCAATCCTCAACCCTCAATCCTCAATGTTCAATCCTCAATACATAATCCTCAACCTTCAATCCTCAATCCTCAATCCTCAATTCTCAAACCTCAATCCTCAACCCTCAGCCCTCATCCTCAATACTCAATCCTCAATCTTCAACCCTCAATCCTCAATCCTCAAGCCTCAATCCTCAATCCTCTATCCTCAGTCGTCAAACCTCAATCCCGAATCCTCAATCCTGAATCCTCAATCTTCAGACTTCAGACTTCAGCAATCAGATGTCAATCCTCAATCCTCAGTAGAATATCATCAATTCACAGTTTTCAATACCCAATACTCAATCTGCAATCTTCAAATCTCTATTCACAAACATCAATTCTCATCACTCAATCCTCAATCCCCAATCCTCAATCCTCAATTTTCAATCCTCAATACTCAATCTTCAATCCTCAATCCTCAAACCTCAATCCTTAATCCTCAATCGGCAGTCTTCAATCCTCAATATCCAACCCTCAATCTTCAATCCTCAATCCTCAATCCTCAATTCTCAATCCTCAATCCCCAGTCCTCAGTCCTCATACCTCAATCCTCATACCTTATCCCACATCCTCAATCCTCAATCCTCAATCCTCAACCTTCAATCCTCAATACTCAATCTTCAATCCTCAATCCTCAGTCCTCAAACCTCAATTCTGAACCCTCAATCTTCAGACCTCAGACCTCAAATATCAGATGTCAATCCTGAGTCCTTAATAGAATATCATCAATTCACAGTCTTCAATACCCAATACTCAATCCGCAATCTTCAAATATATATTCACAAACATCAATTCTCATCACTCAACACTCAACACTCAGTCCCCAATCCTCAATCTTCAATCCTCAATCCTCAATACTCAATCCTCAATCCTCAATCTTCAATACTCAATACTCAATCTTCAATCCTCAATCCTCAATCCTCAATCCTCAATCCTCAATCCTCAATCTTCAATCCTCAATAATCAATCTTCAATCCTCGATCCTCAATCCTCTATCCTCAATGCTCAATCCTCAATCCATAATGCTCAACCCTCAATCTTCAATCCTCAATACTCAATCTGCAATACTCAATCCTCATTCCTCAATCCTCATTCTTCAATCCTGAATACCCAATCCTCAATCTTCAATCCTCAATCCTCAATCCTCAACCCTCAATCCTCATTCTTCAATCCTCAACACCCAATCCTCAATCTTCAATCCTCAATCCTCAATCCTGAGACCTCAATCCTCAATCTTCAATCCTCAATACTCAATCTTCAATCGTCAATCCTCAATCCTCAATCCTCAATCCTCATTCATCAATCCTCAACACCCAATCCTCAATCTTCAATCCTCAATCCTCAATCCTCTATTCTCAATCCTCTATCCTCAATCCTCAGACCTCAAACATCAATACTCAACCCTCAGTCCTCGTCCTTAATCCACAACCCTCAATCCTCGATCCTCAATCTTCAATCATCAATATTCAATCTTGAATCCTGAATCCTCAATCCTCAATACTCAATCCTCAATCCCCAATCCTCAATCCTCAATACTCAACCATCAATCCTCAATTCTCAATACTCAATAGAGTATCCTGAATTCTCAGGATTCAATACTCAAACCTCGACACCCAACCCTCAATCCTCAATCCTCAAACTTCAATCCTCAATACTCAATACTCAATCTTCAATCCTCAATCCTCAATCCTCAATCCTCAATCCTCAATCGTCAGTCTTCAATCCTCAATACTCAATCTTCAATCCTCAATCCTCAATCCTCAATCCTCAAACCACATTCTACAATACTCAATATCCAATCCTCAATTTTCAAACCTCAATCCTCGATTCTTAATACTCAACCCTCAATCCTCAGACCTCAGTCCCCAAACCTCAATCCTCAACCCTCAGCCCTCATCCTCAGGCCGCAATCCTAAATTCTCAATTCTCAAACCTCAAGCCTCAATCCTCAACCGTCTGTCCACGTCCTCAATCCTCAACCCTCAATCCTCAATCCTCAATATTCAATCCTCAATACTCAATACTCAATCTTCAATCGTCAATCCTCAATCCTCTATCCTCAATCGTCAGGCTTCAATCCTCAATACCCAATCCTCAGTCTTCAATCTTCAATCCTCGATCCTCAATCCTCAACCCTCAATCCTCAATGTTCAATCCTCAATACACAATCCTCAACCTTCAATCCTCAATCCTCAATCCTCAATACTCAACCATCAATCCTCAATTCTCAATACTCAATAGAATATCCTGAATTCTCAGGATTCAATACTCAAACCTCAACACTCAACCCTCAATCCTCAATCCTCAATCGTCAATCCTCAATCTTCAATCCTCAATACTCAATCTTCAATCCTCCATCCTCAATCCTCAATCCTCAATCCTCAATCCTCAATCGTCAGGCTTCAATCCTCAATACCCAATCCTCAGTCTTCAATCTTCAATCCTCAATCCTCAATCCTCAACCCTCAATCCTCAATGTTCAATCCTCAATACACAATCCTCAACCTTCAATCCTCGATCCTCAATCCTCAATTCTCAATCCTCAATCCTCAAACCACATTCTACAATACTCAATACCCAATCCTCAATTTTCAAACCTCAATCCTCGATCCTCAATACTCAATCCTCAATCCTCAATATTCAATCCTCAATCCTCAATCCTCAATCCTCAATCCTCAATCCTCAAACTTCTATCTTCAATACTCAATACTCAATCTTCAATCCTCAATCCTCAATCATCAATCCTCAATCCTCAATCTTCGATCTTCAATCCTCAATACTCAATCTTCAATCGTCAATCCTCAATCCTCTATCCTCAATCGTCAGGCTTCAATCCTCAATACCCAATCCTCAGTCTTCAATCTTCAATCCTCGATCCTCAATCCTCAACCCTCAATCCTCAATGTTCAATCCTCAATACACAATCCTCAACCTACAACCCTCAATCCTCAATCCTCAATACTCAACCATCAATCCTCAATTCTCAATACTCAATAGAATATCCTGAATTCTCAGGATTCAATACTCAAACCTCAACACTCAACCCTCAATACTCAATCCTCAATCGTCAATCCTCAATCTTCAATCCTCAATACTCAATCTTCAATCCTCCATCCTCAATCCTCAATCCTCAATCCTCAACCCTCAATCGTCAGGCTTCAATCCTCAATACCCAATCCTCAGTCTTCAATCTTCAATCCTCAATCCTCAATCCTCAACCCTCAATTCTCAATGTTCAATCCTCAATACACAATCCTCAACCTTCTATCCTCAATCCTCAATCCTCAATTCTCAAACCTCAATCCTCAACCCTCAGCCCTCAGCCTCAATACTCAATCCTCAATCTTCAACCCTCAATCCTCAATCCTCAAGCCTCAATCCTCAATCCTCAATCCTCAGTCCTCAAACCTCAATCCTGAGTCCTCAATCCTGAATCCTCAATCTTCAGACTTCAGACTTCAACAATCAGATGTCAATCCTCAAACCTCAATAGAATATCATCAATTCACAGTCTTCAATACCCAATACTCAATCTGCAATCTTCAAATATCTGTTCACAAACATCAATTCTGATCACTCAACCCTCAACGTTCAGTACCCAATCCTCAATCCTCAATCCTCAATCCTCAATCCTCAATGTTCAACCCTCAACACCCAATCCTCAATCTTCAATCCTCAATCCTCAATCCTGAGACCTCAATCCTCAATCTTCAATCCTCAATACTCAATCTTCAATCGTCAATCCTCAATCCTCAATCCTCAATCCTCATTCATCAATCCTCAACACCCAATCCTCAATCTTCAATCCTCAATCCTCAATCCTCAATTCTCAATCCTCTATCCTCAATCCTCAGACCTCAAACATCAATACTCAACCCTCAGTCCTCGTCCTTAATCCACAACCCTCAATCCTCGATCCTGAATCTTCAATCATCAATATTCAATCTTGAATTCTGAATCCTCAATCCTCAATACTCAATCCTCAATCCCCAAACCTCAGTCCTCAATACTCAACCATCAATCCTCAATTCTCAATACTCAATAGAGTATCCTGAATTCTCAGGATGCAATACTCAAACCTCGACACTCAACCCTCAATCCTCAATCCTCAATCTTCAATCATCAATACTCAATCTTCAATCCTCCATCCTCAATCCTCAATCCTCAATCCTCGATCCTCAATCGTCAGGCTTCAATCCTCAATACTCAATCTTCAATACTCAATCCTCAATCCTCATTCCTCAATCCTCATTCCTCAATCCTCAATACCCAATCCTCAATCTTCAATCTTCAACCCTCAATCCTCAATTCTCAATCCTCAATCCTCAGTCCTCAGACCTCAAACCTCAATCCTCAACCCTCAGCCCTCATCCTCAATCCTCAATCATCAATCTTCAATCCTAAATCCTCAATCTTCAATCCTCAATCCTCAATCCTCATGCCTCAATCCTCAATCCTCAATCCTCGGTCATCAAACCACAATCCTGAATACTCAATCCTGAATCCTCAATCTTCAGACCTCAGACCTGAACAATCAGATGTCAATCCTCAATCCTCAATAGAATATCATCAATTCACAGTTTTCAATACTCAATACTCAATCTGCAATCTTCAAATTTCTATCCACAAACATAAATTCTCATCACTCAACCCTCAACGTTCAGTCCCCAAACCTCAGTCTTCAATCGTCAATCCTCAATCCTCAATTCTCAATCCTCAATCTTCAATCCTCAATACTCAATCCTCAATACTCAATCCTCAATCCTGAATCGTCAATCCTCAATCCTCAATTTTCAATCCTCAATGCTCAATCTTCAATCCTCAATCCTCAATCCTCAATCCTCAATCCTCAATCGTCAGTCTTCAATCCTCAATACTCAATCTTCAATCCTCAATCCTCAATCCTCAATCCTCAAACAACATTCTACAATACTCAATATCCAATCCTCAATTTTCAAACCTCAATCCTCGATCCTCAATACTCAACCCTCAATCCTCAGACCTCAGTCCCCAAACCTCAATCCTCAACCCTCAGCCCTCATCCTCAGGCCTCAATCCTAAATTCTCAATTCTCAAACCTCAAGCCTCAATCCTCAACCGTCTGTCCACGTCCTCAATCCTCAACCCTCAATCCTCAATCCTCAATATTCAATCCTCAATACTCAATACTCAATCTTCAATCGTCAATCCTCAATCCTCTATCCTCAATCGTCAGGCTTCAATCCTCAATACCCAATCCTCAGTCTTCAATCTTCAATCCTCGATCCTCAATCCTCAACCCTCAATCCTCAATGTTCAATCCTCAATACACAATCCTCAACCTTCAATCCTCAATCCTCAATCCTCAATACTCAACCATCAATCCTCAATTCTCAATACTCAATAGAATATCCTGAATTCTCAGGATTCAATACTCAAACCTCAACACTCAACCCTCAATCCTCAATCCTCAATCGTCAATCCTCAATCTTCAATCCTCAATACTCAATCTTCAATCCTCCATCCTCAATCCTCAATCCTCAATCCTCAATCCTCAATCGTCAGGCTTCAATACTCAACACCCAATCCTCAGTCTTCAATCTTCAATCCTCAATCCTCAATCCTCAACCCTCAATCCTCAATGTTCAATCCTCAATACACAACCCTCAACCTTCAATCCTCAATCCTCAATCCTCAATTCTCAATCCTCAATCCTCAAACCACATTCTACAATACTCAATACCCAATCCTCAATTTTCAAACCTCAATCCTCGATCCTCAATACTCAATCCTCAATCCTCAATATTCAATCCTCAATCCTCAATCCTCAATCCTCAATCCTCAATCCTCAAACTTCTATCTTCAATACTCAATACTCAATCTTCAATCCTCAATCCTCAATCATCAATCCTCAATCCTCAATCTTCGATCTTCAATCCTCAATACTCAATCTTCAATCGTCAATCCTCAATCCTCAACCCTCAATCGTCAGGCTTCAATCCTCAATACCCAATCCTCAGTCTTCAATCTTCAATCCTCAATCCTCAATCCTCAACCCTCAATTCTCAATGTTCAATCCTCAATACACAATCCTCAACCTTCTATCCTCAATCCTCAATCCTCAATTCTCAAACCTCAATCCTCAATCCTCAGCCCTCAGCCTCAATACTCAATCCTCAATCTTCAACCCTCAATCCTCAATCCTCAAGCCTCAATCCTCAATCCTCAATCCTCAGTCCTCAAACCTCAATCCTGAGTCCTCAATCCTGAATCCTCAATCTTCAGACTTCAGACTTCAACAATCAGATGTCAATCCTCAAACCTCAATAGAATATCATCAATTCACAGTCTTCAATACCCAATACTCAATCTGCAATCTTCAAATATCTATTCACAAACATCAATTCTGATCACTCAACCCTCAACGTTCAGTACCCAATCCTCAATCCTCAATCCTCAATCCTCAATCCTCAATGTTCAACCCTCAACACCCAATCCTCAATCTTCAATCCTCAATCCTCAATCCTGAGACCTCAATCCTCAATCTTCAATCCTCAATACTCAATCTTCAATCGTCAATCCTCAATCCTGAATCCTCAATCCTCATTCATCAATCCTCAACACCCAATCCTCAATCTTCAATCCTCAATCCTCAATCCTCAATTCTCAATCCTCTATCCTCAATCCTCAGACCTCAAACATCAATACTCAACCCTCAGTCCTCGTCCTTAATCCACAACCCTCAATCCTCGATCCTCAATCTTCAATCATCAATATTCAATCTTGAATCCTGAATCCTCAATCCTCAATACTCAATCCTCAATCCCCAAACCTCAATCCTCAATACTCAACCATCAATCCTCAATTCTCAATACTCAATAGAGTATCCTGAATTCTCAGGATTCAATACTCAAACCTCGACACTCAACCCTCAATCCTCAATCCTCAATCTTCAATCATCAATACTCAATCTTCAATCCTCCATCCTCAATCCTCAATCCTCAATCCTCGATCCTCAATCGTCAGGCTTCAATCCTCAATACTCAATCTTGAATACTCAATCCTCAATCCTCATTCCTCAATCCTCATTCCTCAATCCTCAATACCCAATCCTCAATCTTCAATCTTCAACCCTCAATCCTCAATTCTCAATCCTCAATCCTCAGTCCTCAGACCTCAAACCTCAATCCTCAACCCTCAGCCCTCATCCTCAATCCTCAATCATCAATCTTCAATCCTAAATCCTCAATCTTCAATCCTCAATCCTCAATCCTCATGCCTCAATCCTCAATCCTCAATCCTCGGTCATCAAACCACAATCCTGAATACTCAATCCTGAATCCTCAATCTTCAGACCTCAGACCTGAACAATCAGATGTCAATCCTCAATCCTCAATAGAATATCATCAATTCACAGTTTTCAATACTCAATACTCAATCTGCAATCTTCAAATTTCTATCCACAAACATAAATTCTCATCGCTCAACCCTCAACGTTCAGTCCCCAAACCTCAGTCTTCAATCGTCAATCCTCAATCCTCAATTCTCAATCCTCAATCTTCAATCCTCAATACTCAATCCTCAATACTCAATCCTCAATCCTGAATCGTCAATCCTCAATCCTCAATTTTCAATCCTCAATACTCAATCTTCAATCCTCAATCCTCAATCCTCAATCCTCAATCCTCAATCGTCAGTCTTCAATCCTCAATACTCAATCTTCAATCCTGAATCCTCAATCCTCAATCCTCAAACAACATTCTACAATACTCAATATCCAATCATCAATTTTCAAACCTCAATCCTCGATTCTCAATACTCAACCCTCAATCCTCAGACCTCAGTCCCCAAACATCAATCCTCAACCCTCAGCCCTCATCCTCAGGCCTCAATCCTAAATTCTCAATTCTCAAACCTCAAGCCTCAATCCTCAACCGTCTGTCCACGTCCTCAATCCTCAACCCTCAATCCTCAATCCTCAATATTCAATCCTCAATACTCAATACTCAATCTTCAATCGTCAATCCTCAATCCTCTATCCTCAATCGTCAGGCTTCAATCCTCAATACCCAATCCTCAGTCTTCAATCTTCAATCCTCGATCCTCAATCCTCAACCCTCAATCCTCAATGTTCAATCCTCAATACACAATCCTCAACCTTCAATCCTCAATCCTCAATCCTCAATACTCAACCATCAATCCTCAATTCTCAATACTCAATAGAATATCCTGAATTCTCAGGATTCAATACTCAAACCTCAACACTCAACCCTCAATCCTCAATCCTCAATCGTCAATCCTCAATCTTCAATCCTCAATACTCAATCTTCAATCCTCCATCCTCAATCCTCAATCCTCAATCCTCAATCCTCAATCGTCAGGCTTCAATCCTCAACACCCAATCCTCAGTCTTCAATCTTCAATCCTCAATCCTCAATCCTCAACCCTCAATCCTCAATGTTCAATCCTCAATACACAACCCTCAACCTTCAATCCTCAATCCTCAATCCTCAATTCTCAATCCTCAATCCTCAAACCACATTCTACAATACTCAATACCCAATCCTCAATTTTCAAACCTCAATCCCCGATCCTCAATACTCAATCCTCAATCCTCAATATTCAATCCTCAATCCTCAATCCTCAATCCTCAATCCTCAATCCTCAAACTTCTATCTTCAATACTCAATACTCAATCTTCAATCCTCAATCCTCAATCATCAATCCTCAATCCTCAATCTTCGATCTTCAATCCTCAATACTCAATCTTCAATCGTCAATCCTCAATCCTCTATCCTCAATCGTCAGGCTTCAATCCTCAATACCCAATCCTCAATCTTCAATCCTCAATCCTCAATCCTCATGCCTCAATCCTCAATCCTCAATCCTCAGTCATCAAACCACAATCCTGAATACTCAATCCTGAATCCTCAATCTTCAGACCTCAGACCTGAACAGTCAGATGTCAATCCTCAATCCTCAATAGAATATCATCAAATCACAGTTTTCAATACTCAATACTCAATCTGCAATCTTAAAATTTCTATCCACAAACATAAATTCTCATCACTCAACCCTCAACGTTCAGTCCCCAATCCTCAATCTTCAATCCTCAATCCTCAATCCTCAATTCTCAATCCTCAATCTTCAATCCTCAATACTCAATCCTCAATACTCAATCCTCAATCCTGAATCGTCAATCCTCAATCCTCAATTTTCAATCCTCAATACTCAATCTTCAATCCTCAATCCTCAATCCTCAATCCTCAATCCTCAATCGTCAGTCTTCAATCCTCAATACTCAATCTTCAATCCTCAATCCTCAATCCTCAATCCTCAAACCACATTCTACAATACTCAACCATCAATCCTCAATTCTCAATACTCAATAGAATATCCTGAATTCTCAGGATTCAATACTCAAACCTCAACACTCAACCCTCAATCCTCAATCCTCAATCGTCAATCCTCAATCTTCAATCCTCAATACTCAATCTTCAATCCTCCATCCTCAATCCTCAATCCTCAATCCTCAACCCTCAATCGTCAGGCTTCAATCCTCAATACCCAATCCTCAGTCTTCAATCTTCAATCCTCAATCCTCAATCCTCAACCCTCAATCCTCAATGTTCAATCCTCAATACACAATCCTCAACCTTCTATCCTCAATCCTCAATCCTCAATTCTCAAACCTCAATCCTCAACCCTCAGCCCTCAGCCTCAATACTCAATCCTCAATCTTCAACCCTCTATCCTCAATCCTCAAGCCTCAATCCTCAATCCTCAATCCTCAGTCCTCAAACCTCAATCCTGAGTCCTCAATCCTGAATCCTCAATCTTCAGACTTCAGACTTCAACAATCAGATGTCAATCCTCAAACCTCAATAGAATATCATCAATTCACAGTCTTCAATACCCGATACTCAATCCGCAATCTTCAAATATCTATTCACAAACATCAATTCTCATCACTCAACACTCAACACTCAGTCCCCAATCCTCAATCTTCAACCCTCAATCCTCAATACTCAATCCTCAATCCTCAACCTTCAATACTCATTACTCAATCTTCAATCCTCAATCCTCAATCCTCAATCCTCAATCCTCAATCCTCAATCCTCAATCCTAAATCCCCAATCCTCAATCTTCAATCCTCAATAATCAATCTTCAATCCTCGATCCTCAATCCTCTATCCTCAATCTTCAATCCTCAATACTCAATCTTCAATCGTCAATCCTCAATCCTCAATCCTCAATCCTCATTCATCAATCCTCAACACCCAATCCTCAATCTTCAATCCTCAATCCTCAATCCTCAATTCTCCATCCTCTATCCTCAATCCTCAGACCTCAAACATCAATACTCAACCCTCAGTCCTCGTCCTTAATCCACAACCCTCAATCCTCGATCCTCAATCTTCAATCATCAATATTCAATCTTGAATCCTGAATCCTCAATCCTCAATACTCAATCCTCAATCCCCAAACCTCAATCCTCAATACTCAACCATCAATCCTCAATTCTCAGTACTCAATAGAGTATCCTGAATTCTCAGGATTCAATACTCAAACCTCGACACTCAACCCTCAATCCTCAATCCTCAATCTTCAATCCTCAATACTCAATCTTCAATCCTCCATCCTCAATCCTCAATCCTCAATCCTCGATCCTCAATCGTCAGGCTTCAATCCTCAATACTCAATCTTCAATACTCAATCCTCAATCCTCATTCCTCAATCCTCATTCCTCAATCCTCAATACCCAATCCTCAATCTTCAATCTTCAACCCTCAATCCTCAATTCTCAATCCTCAATCCTCAGTCCTCAGACCTCAAACCTCAATCCTCAACCCTCAGCCCTCATCCTCAATCCTCAATCATCAATCTTCAACCCTAAATCCTCAATCTTCAATCCTCAATCCTCAATCCTCATGCCTCAATCCTCAATCCTCAATCCTCAGTCATCAAACAACAATCCTGAATACTCAATCCTGAATCCTCAATCTTCAGACCTCAGACCTGAACAATCAGATGTCAATCCTCAATCCTCAATAGAATATCATCAATTCACAGTTTTCAATACTCAATACTCAATCTGCAATCTTCAAATTTCTATCCACAAACATAAATTCTCATCACTCAACCCTCAACGTTCAGTCCCCAAACCTCAATCTTCAATCCTCAATCCTCAACCCTCAATATTCAATCCTCAATCTTCAATCCTCAATACTCAATCCTCAATACTCAATCCTCAATCCTGAATCGTCAATCCTCAATCCTCAACTTTCAATCCTCAATACTCAATCTTCAATCCTCAATCCTCAATCCTCAATCCTCAATCCTCAATCGTCAGTCTTCAATCCTCAATCCTCAATCCTCAATCCTCAATCCTCATTCATCAATCCTCAACACCCAATCCTCAATCTTCAATCCTCAATCCTCAATCCTCAATTCTCTATCCTCTATCCTCAATCCTCAGACCTCAAACATCAATACTCAACCCTCAGTCCTCGTCCTTAATCCACAACCCTCAATCCTCGATCCTCAATCTTCAATCATCAATATTCAATCTTGAATCCTGAATCCTCAATCCTCAATACTCAATCCTCAATCCCCAATCCTCAATCCTCAATACTCAACCATCAATCCTCAATTCTCAATACTCAATAGAGTATCCTGAATTCTCAGGATTCAATACTCAAACCTCGACACTCAACCCTCAATCCTCAATCCTCAATCTTCAATCCTCAATCCTCAATCCTCAATCCTCAATCGTCAGTCTTGAATCCTCAATACTCAATCTTCAATCCTCAATCCTCAATCCTCAATCCTCAGTCCTCAAACCTCAATCCTGAGTCCTCAATCCTGAATCCTCAATCTTCAGACTTCAGACTTCAACAATCAGATGTCAATCCTCAAACCTCAATAGAATATCATCAATTCACAGTCTTCAATACCCGATACTCAATCCGCAATCTTCAAATATCTATTCACAAACATCAATTCTCATCACTCAACACTCAACACTCAGTCCCCAATCCTCAATCTTCAACCCTCAATCCTCAATACTCAATCCTCAATCCTCAATCTTCAATACTCAATACTCAATCTTCAATCCTCAATACTCAATCCTCAATCCTCAATCCTCAATCCTCAATCTTCAATCCTCAATAATCAATCTTCAATCATCGATCCTCAATCCTCTATCCTCAATGCTCAATCCTCAATCCATAATGCTCAACCCTCAATCTTCAATCCTCAATACTCAATCTGCAATACTCAATCCTCATTCCTCAATCCTCATTCTTCAATCCTGAATACCCAATCCTCAATCTTCAATCCTCAATCCTCAATCCTCAACCCTCAATCCTCATTCTTCAATCCTCAACACCCAATCCTCAATCTTCAATCCTCAATCCTCAATCCTGAGACCTCAATCCTCAATCTTCAATCCTCAATACTCAATCTTCAATCGTCAATCCTCAATCCTCAATCCTCAATCCTCATTCATCAATCCTCAACACCCAATCCTCAATCTTCAATCCTCAATCCTCAATCCTCAATTCTCAATCCTCTATCCTCAATCCTCAGACCTCAAACATCAATACTCAACCCTCAGTCCTCGTCCTTAATCCACAACCCTCAATCCTCGATCCTCAATCTTCAATCATCAATATTCAATCTTGAATCCTGAATCCTCAATCCTCAATACTCAATCCTCAATCCCCAATCCTCAATCCTCAATACTCAACCATCAATCCTCAATTCTCAATACTCAATAGAGTATCCTGAATTCTCAGGATTCAATACTCAAACCTCGACACTCAACCCTCAATCCTCAATCCTCAATCTTCAATCCTCAATACTCAATCTTCAATCCTCCATCCTCAATCCTCAATCCTCAATCCTCGATCCTCAATCGTCAGGCTTCAATCCTCAATACTCAATCTTCAATACTCAATCCTCAATCCTCATTCCTCGATCCTCATTCCTCAATCCTCAATACCCAATCCTCAATCTTCAATCTTCGACCCTCAATCCTCAATTCTCAATCCTCAATCCTCAGTCCTCAGACATCAAACCTCAATCCTCAACCCTCAGCCCTCATCCTCAATCCTCAATCATCAATCTTCAATCCTAAATCCTCAATCTTCAATCCTCAATCCTCAATCCTCATGCCTCAATCCTCAATCCTCAATCCTCAGTCATCAAACCACAATCCTGAATACTCAATCCTGAATCCTCAATCTTCAGACCTCAGACCTGAACAATCAGATGTCAATCCTCAATCCTCAATAGAATATCATCAATTCACAGTTTTCAATACTCAATACTCAATCTGCAATCTTCAAATTTCTATCCACAAACATAAATTCTCATCACTCAACCCTCAACGTTCAGTCCCCAATCCTCAATCTTCAATCCTCAATCCTCAATCCTCAATCCTCAATCCTCAATCTTCAATCCTCAATACTCAATCCTCAATACTCAATCCTCAATCCTGAATCGTCAGTCCTCAATCCTCAATTTTCAATCCTCAATACTCAATCTTCAATCCTCAATCCTCAATCCTCAATCCTCAATCCTCAATCGTCAGTCTTGAATCCTCAATACTCAATCTTCAATCGTCAATCCTCAATCCTCAATCCTCAAACCACATTCTACAATACTCAATACCCAATCCTCAATTTTCAAACCTCAATCCTCAATCCTCAATCCTCAATCCTCAATCCTCAAACCTCTATCTTCAATACTCAAGACTCAATCTTCAATCCTCAATCCTCAATCCTCAATCCTCAATCCTCAATCCTCAATCTTCAATCCTCAATACTCAATCTTCAATCGTCAATCCTCGATCCTCTATCCTCAATCGTCAGGCTTCAATCCTCAATACCCAATCCTCAGTCTTCAATCTTCAATCCTCGATCCTCAATCCTCAACCCTCAATCCTCAATGTTCAATCCTCAATACACAATCCTCAACCTTCAATCCTCAATCCTCAATCCTTAATTCTCAACCCTCAATCCTCAATCCTCAAGCCTCAATCCTCAATCCTCAATCCTCAGTCCTCAAACCTCAATCCTGAGTCCTCAATCCTGAATCCTCAATCTTCAGGCTTCAGACTTTAACAATCAGATGTCAATCCTCAAACCTCAATAGAATATCATCAATTCACAGTTTTCAATACCCAATACTCAATCAGCAATTTTCAAATCTCTATTCACAAGCATCAATTCTCATCACTCAACCCTCATAACTCAGTCCCCAATGTTCAATCCTCAATCCTCAGTTCTCAATCTTCGATGCTCAATACTGTATCTTCAATCCTCAATCCTCAATCCTCAATCCTCAGTCCTCAAACCTCAACCATCAATCCTCAATCTTCAATACTCAATCCTCTATCCTCAATCCCCAATCCTCAATACTCAAGCATCAATCCTCAATTCTCAATACTCAATCCTCAATACTCAACCATCAATCCTCAATTCTCAATACTCAATAGAATATCCTGAATCCTCATGTTTCAATACTCAATCCACAATATTCAATAATCAAATCCCAATCCTCAAACATAAATTCTCAACACTCAATCCTCAACACTCAGTCCTCCCTCTTCAATCCTCCATCCTCAACCCTCAATCCTCAAGCGTCAATCCTCAATCCTCAATCCTCAACCGTCAATCCTCAGTCCCCAAACCTCACTCCCGAATCCTCAATCCTCAGTCCTCAATCTTCAATCCTCAACACTCAATCTTCAATCCTCAGTCCTCAATACTCAATCGTCAATCCTCAATCCTCAATCCTCAATCTTCAATCCTCAATACTCAATCTTCAATCCTCAATCCTCAATCCTCAATGCTCGATCCTCAATTCTCAGTCCTCAAACCTCAATCCTGAATCCTCAATGCTCAATCCTCAGCCCTCAATCCTCAATCTTCAATTCTCAATCCTCAATCCTCAATCCTCAATCCTCAATCCTCAGTCCTCAAACGCCAATCCTGAATCCTCAATCCTGAATCCTCAATCTTCAGCCTTCAGTCCTCAACAATCAGTTGTCAATCTTCAGTCCTCAATAGAATATCATCAACTCACAGTTTTCAATACTCAATACTCAATCTGCAATCTTCAAATCTCTATCCACAAACATCAATACTCATCACTCAACCCTCAACACTCAGCCTTCAATACTCAATCCTCAATCCTCAATTCTCAATCCTCATTGTTCAATCCTCAATACCCAATCCTCAATCTTCAATCCTCAATACTCAATCCTCAATCCTCAATCCTCAATGTTCAATCCGCAATACCCAATCCTCAATCTTCAATCCTCAATCCTCAATCCTCAATCCTCAATCCTCAATCCTCAATCTTCAATCCTCAATACTCAATCTTAAATCCTCAATCCTCAATCCTCAATCCTCAATCCTCATTCTTCACTCCTCAACACCCAATCCTCAATCTTCAATCCTCAATCCACAATACTCAATTCTCAATCCTCAATCCTCAATCCACAGACCTCAAACTTCAATACTCAACCCTCAGTCCTCGTCCTCAATCCACAACCCTCAATCCTCGATCCTCAATCTTCAATCATCAATATTCAATCTTCAATCCTCAATCCACAATCCTCAATACACAATCCTCAATCCTCAATGTTCAATCCTCAATACACAATCCTCAACCTTCAATCCTCAATCCTCAATCCTTAATTCTCAACCCTCAATCCTCAATCCTCAAGCCTCAATCCTCAATCCTCAATCCTCAGTCCTCAAACCTCAATCCTGAGTCCTCAATCCTGAATCCTCAATCTTCAGGCTTCAGACTTTAACAATCAGATGTCAATCCTCAATCCTCAATAGAATATCATCAATTCACAGTTTTCAATACTCAATACTCAATCTGCAATCTTCAAATTTCTATCCACAAACATAAATTCTCATCACTCAACCCTCAACGTTCAGTCCCCAAACCTCAGTCTTCAATCGTCAATCCTCAATCCTCAATTCTCAATCCTCAATCTTCAATCCTCAATACTCAATCCTCAATACTCAATCCTCAATCCTGAATCGTCAATCCTCAATCCTCAATTTTCAATCCTCAATACTCAATCTTCAATCCTCAATCCTCAATCCTCAATCCTCAATCCTCAATCGTCAGTCTTCAATCCTCAATACTCAATCTTCAATCCTGAATCCTCAATCCTCAATCCTCAAACAACATTCTACAATACTCAATATCCAATCCTCAATTTTCAAACCTCAATCCTCGATTCTCAATACTCAACCCTCAATCCTCAGACCTCAGTCCCCAAACCTCAATCCTCAACCCTCAGCCCTCATCCTCAGGCCTCAATCCTAAATTCTCAATTCTCAAACCTCAAGCCTCAATCCTCAACCGTCTGTCCACGTCCTCAATCCTCAACCCTCAATCCTCAATCCTCAATATTCAATCCTCAATACTCAATACTCAATCTTCAATCGTCAATCCTCAATCCTCTATCCTCAATCGTCAGGCTTCAATCCTCAATACCCAATCCTCAGTCTTCAATCTTCAATCCTCGATCCTCAATCCTCAACCCTCAATCCTCAATGTTCAATCCTCAATACACAATCCTCAACCTTCAATCCTCAATCCTCAATCCTCAATACTCAACCATCAATCCTCAATTCTCAATACTCAATAGAATATCCTGAATTCTCAGGATTCAATACTCAAACCTCAACACTCAACCCTCAATCCTCAATCCTCAATCGTCAATCCTCAATCTTCAATCCTCAATACTCAGTCTTCAATCCTCCATCCTCAATCCTCAATCCTCAATCCTCAATCCTCAATCGTCAGGCTTCAATCCTCAACACCCAATCCTCAGTCTTCAATCTTCAATCCTCAATCCTCAATCCTCAACCCTCAATCCTCAATGTTCAATCCTCAATACACAACCCTCAACCTTCAATCCTCAATCCTCAATCCTCAATTCTCAATCCTCAATCCTCAAACCACATTCTACAATACTCAATACCCAATCCTCAATTTTCAAACCTCAATCCCCGATCCTCAATACTCAATCCTCAATCCTCAATATTCAATCCTCAATCCTCAATCCTCAATCCTCAATCCTCAATCCTCAAACTTCTATCTTCAATACTCAATACTCAATCTTCAATCCTCAATCCTCAATCATCAATCCTCAATCCTCAATCTTCGATCTTCAATCCTCAATACTCAATCTTCAATCGTCAATCCTCAATCCTCTATCCTCAATCGTCAGGCTTCAATCCTCAATACCCAATCCTCAAACTTCAATCCTCAATCCTCAATCCTCATGCCTCAATCCTCAATCCTCAATCCTCAGTCATCAAACCACAATCCTGAATACTCAATCCTGAATCCTCAATCTTCAGACCTCAGACCTGAACAGTCAGATGTCAATCCTCAATCCTCAATAGAATATCATCAATTCACAGTTTTCAATACTCAATACTCAATCTGCAATCTTAAAATTTCTATCCACAAACATAAATTCTCATCACTCAACCCTCAACGTTCAGTCCCCAATCCTCAATCTTCAATCCTCAATCCTCAATCCTCAATTCTCAATCCTCAATCTTCAATCCTCAATACTCAATCCTCAATACTCAATCCTCAATCCTGAATCGTCAATCCTCAATCCTCAATTTTCAATCCTCAATACTCAATCTTCAATCCTCAATCCTCAATCCTCAATCCTCAATCCTCAATCGTCAGTCTTCAATCCTCAATACTCAATCTTCAATCCTCAATCCTCAATCCTCAATCCTCAAACCACATTCTACAATACTCAACCATCAATCCTCAATTCTCAATACTCAATAGAATATCCTGAATTCTCAGGATTCAATACTCAAACCTCAACACTCAACCCTCAATCCTCAATCCTCAATCGCCAATCCTCAATCTTCAATCCTCAATACTCAATCTTCAATCCTCCATCCTCAATCCTCAATCCTCAATCCTCAACCCTCAATCGTCAGGCTTCAATCCTCAATACCCAATCCTCAGTCTTCAATCTTCAATCCTCAATCCTCAATCCTCAACCCTCAATCCTCAATGTTCAATCCTCAATACACAATCCTCAACCTTCTATCCTCAATCCTCAATCCTCAATTCTCAAACCTCAATCCTCAACCCTCAGCCCTCAGCCTCAATACTCAATCCTCAATCTTCAACCCTCAATCCTCAATCCTCAAGCCTCAATCCTCAATCCTCAATCCTCAGTACTCAAACCTCAATCCTGAGTCCTCAATCCTGAATCCTCAATCTTCAGACTTCAGACTTCAACAATCAGATGTCAATCCTCAAACCTCAATAGAATATCATCAATTCACAGTCTTCAATACCCGATACTCAATCCGCAATCTTCAAATATCTATTCACAAACATCAATTCTCATCACTCAACACTCAACACTCAGTCCCCAATCCTCAATCTTCAACCCTCAATCCTCAATACTCAATCCTCAATCCTCAACCTTCAATACTCATTACTCAATCTTCAATCCTCAATCCTCAATCCTCAATCCTCAATCCTCAATCCTCAATCTTCAATCCTCAATAATCAATCTTCAATCATCGATCCTCAATCCTCTATCCTCAATCCTGTGTCCTCAATCCTGAATCCTCAATCTTCAGACCTCAGACCTCAAAAATCAGATGTCAATCCTGAGTCCTTAATAGAATATCATCAATTCACAGTCTTCAATACCCAATACTCAATCCGCAATCTTCAAATATCTATTCACAAACATCAATTCTCATCACTCAACACTCAACACTCAGTCCCCAATCCTCAACCTTCAATCCTCAATCCTCAATACTCAATCCTCAATCCTCAATCTTCAATGCTCAATACTCAATCTTCAATCCTCAATCCTCAATCCTCAATCCTCAATCCCCAATCCTCAATCTTCAATCCTCAATAATCAATCTTCAATCCTCGATCCTCAATCCTCTATCCTCAATCTTCAATCCTCAATACTCAATCTTCAATCGTCAATCCTCAATCCTCAATCCTCAATCCTCATTCATCAATCCTCAACACCCAATCCTCAATCTTCAATCCTCAATCCTCAATCCTCAATTCTCCATCCTCTATCCTCAATCCTCAGACCTCAAACATCAATACTCAACCCTCAGTCCTCGTCCTTAATCCACAACCCTCAATCCTCGATCCTCAATCTTCAATCATCAATATTCAATCTTGAATCCTGAATCCTCAATCCTCAATACTCAATCCTCAATCCCCAAACCTCAATCCTCAATACTCAACCATCAATCCTCAATTCTCAGTACTCAATAGAGTATCCTGAATTCTCAGGATTCAATACTCAAACCTCGACACTCAACCCTCAATCCTCAATCCTCAATCTTCAATCCTCAATACTCAATCTTCAATCCTCCATCCTCAATCCTCAATCCTCAATCCTCGATCCTCAATCGTCAGGCTTCAATCCTCAATACTCAATCTTCAATACTCAATCCTCAATCCTCATTCCTCAATCCTCATTCCTCAATCCTCAATACCCAATCCTCAATCTTCAATCTTCAACCCTCAATCCTCAATTCTCAATCCTCAATCCTCAGTCCTCAGACCTCAAACCTCAATCCTCAACCCTCAGCCCTCATCCTCAATCCTCAATCATCAATCTTCAACCCTAAATCCTCAATCTTCAATCCTCAATCCTCAATCCTCATGCCTCAATCCTCAATCCTCAATCCTCAGTCATCAAACAACAATCCTGAATACTCAATCCTGAATCCTCAATCTTCAGACCTCAGACCTGAACAATCAGATGTCAATCCTCAATCCTCAATAGAATATCATCAATTCACAGTTTTCAATACTCAATACTCAATCTGCAATCTTCAAATTTCTATCCACAAACATAAATTCTCATCACTCAACCCTCAACGTTCAGTCCCCAAACCTCAATCTTCAATCCTCAATCCTCAACCCTCAATATTCAATCCTCAATCTTCAATCCTCAATACTCAATCCTCAATACTCAATCCTCAATCCTGAATCGTCAATCCTCAATCCTCAACTTTCAATCCTCAATACTCAATCTTCAATCCTCAATCCTCAATCCTCAATCCTCAATCCTCAATCGTCAGTCTTCAATCCTCAATCCTCAATCCTCAATCCTCAATCCTCATTCATCAATCCTCAACACCCAATCCTCAATCTTCAATCCTCAATCCTCAATCCTCAATTCTCTATCCTCTATCCTCAATCCTCAGACCTCAAACATCAATACTCAACCCTCAGTCCTCGTCCTTAATCCACAACCCTCAATCCTCGATCCTCAATCTTCAATCATCAATATTCAATCTTGAATCCTGAATCCTCAATCCTCAATACTCAATCCTCAATCCCCAATCCTCAATCCTCAATACTCAACCATCAATCCTCAATTCTCAATACTCAATAGAGTATCCTGAATTCTCAGGATTCAATACTCAAACCTCGACACTCAACCCTCAATCCTCAATCCTCAATCTTCAATCCTCAATCCTCAATCCTCAATCCTCAATCGTCAGTCTTGAATCCTCAATACTCAATCTTCAATCCTCAATCCTCAATCCTCAATCCTCAGTCCTCAAACCTCAATCCTGAGTCCTCAATCCTGAATCCTCAATCTTCAGACTTCAGACTTCAACAATCAGATGTCAATCCTCAAACCTCAATAGAATATCATCAATTCACAGTCTTCAATACCCGATACTCAATCCGCAATCTTCAAATATCTATTCACAAACATCAATTCTCATCACTCAACACTCAACACTCAGTCCCCAATCCTCAATCTTCAACCCTCAATCCTCAATACTCAATCCTCAATCCTCAATCTTCAATACTCAATACTCAATCTTCAATCCTCAATACTCAATCCTCAATCCTCAATCCTCAATCCTCAATCTTCAATCCTCAATAATCAATCTTCAATCATCGATCCTCAATCCTCTATCCTCAATGCTCAATCCTCAATCCATAATGCTCAACCCTCACTCTTCAATCCTCAATACTCAATCTGCAATACTCAATCCTCATTCCTCAATCCTCATTCTTCAATCCTGAATACCCAATCCTCAATCTTCAATCCTCAATCCTCAATCCTCAACCCTCAATCCTCATTCTTCAATCCTCAACACCCAATCCTCAATCTTCAATCCTCAATCCTCAATCCTGAGACCTCAATCCTCAATCTTCAATCCTCAATACTCAATCTTCAATCGTCAATCCTCAATCCTCAATCCTCAATCCTCATTCATCAATCCTCAACACCCAATCCTCAATCTTCAATCCTCAATCCTCAATCCTCAATTCTCAATCCTCTATCCTCAATCCTCAGACCTCAAACATCAATACTCAACCCTCAGTCCTCGTCCTTAATCCACAACCCTCAATCCTCGATCCTCAATCTTCAATCATCAATATTCAATCTTGAATCCTGAATCCTCAATCCTCAATACTCAATCCTCAATCCCCAATCCTCAATCCTCAATACTCAACCATCAATCCTCAATTCTCAATACTCAATAGAGTATCCTGAATTCTCAGGATTCAATACTCAAACCTCGACACTCAACCCTCAATCCTCAATCCTCAATCTTCAATCCTCAATACTCAATCTTCAATCCTCCATCCTCAATCCTCAATCCTCAATCCTCGATCCTCAATCGTCAGGCTTCAATCCTCAATACTCAATCTTCAATACTCAATCCTCAATCCTCATTCCTCGATCCTCATTCCTCAATCCTCAATACCCAATCCTCAATCTTCAATCTTCGACCCTCAATCCTCAATTCTCAATCCTCAATCCTCAGTCCTCAGACCTCAAACCTCAATCCTCAACCCTCAGCCCTCATCCTCAATCCTCAATCATCAATCTTCAATCCTAAATCCTCAATCTTCAATCCTCAATCCTCAATCCTCATGCCTCAATCCTCAATCCTCAATCCTCAGTCATCAAACCACAATCCTGAATACTCAATCCTGAATCCTCAATCTTCAGACCTCAGACCTGAACAATCAGATGTCAATCCTCAATCCTCAATAGAATATCATCAATTCACAGTTTTCAATACTCAATACTCAATCTGCAATCTTCAAATTTCTATCCACAAACATAAATTCTCATCACTCAACCCTCAACGTTCAGTCCCCAATCCTCAATCTTCAATCCTCAATCCTCAATCCTCAATCCTCAATCCTCAATCTTCAATCCTCAATACTCAATCCTCAATACTCAATCCTCAATCCTGAATCGTCAGTCCTCAATCCTCAATTTTCAATCCTCAATACTCAATCTTCAATCCTCAATCCTCAATCCTCAATCCTCAATCCTCAATCGTCAGTCTTGAATCCTCAATACTCAATCTTCAATCGTCAATCCTCAATCCTCAATCCTCAAACCACATTCTACAATACTCAATACCCAATCCTCAATTTTCAAACCTCAATCCTCGATCGTCAATACTCAATCCTCAATCCTCAGACCTCAGTCCTCAAACCTCAATCCTCAACCCTCAGCCCTCATCCTCAGGCCTCAATCCTAAATCCTCAATTCTCAAACCTCAAACCTCAAACCTCAATCCTCAACCGTCAGTCCACGTCCTCAATCCACAACCCTCAATCCTCAATCCTCAATATTCAATCCTCAATACTCAATATTCAATCCTCAATCCTCAATCCTCAATCCTCAATCCTCAATCCTCAATCCTCAATCCTCAAACCTCTATCTTCAATACTCAAGACTCAATCTTCAATCCTCAATCCTCAATCCTCAATCCTCAATCCTCAATCCTCAATCTTCAATCCTCAATACTCAATCTTCAATCGTCAATCCTCGATCCTCTATCCTCAATCGTCAGGCTTCAATCCTCAATACCCAATCCTCAGTCTTCAATCTTCAATCCTCGATCCTCAATCCTCAACCCTCAATCCTCAATGTTCAATCCTCAATACACAATCCTCAACCTTCAATCCTCAATCCTCAATCCTTAATTCTCAACCCTCAATCCTCAATCCTCAAGCCTCAATCCTCAATCCTCAATCCTCAGTCCTCAAACCTCAATCCTGAGTCCTCAATCCTGAATCCTCAATCTTCAGGCTTCAGACTTTAACAATCAGATGTCAATCCTCAAACCTCAATAGAATATCATCAATTCACAGTTTTCAATACCCAATACTCAATCAGCAATTTTCAAATCTCTATTCACAAGCATCAATTCTCATCACTCAACCCTCATAACTCAGTCCCCAATGTTCAATCCTCAATCCTCAGTTCTCAATCTTCGATGCTCAATACTGTATCTTCAATCCTCAATCCTCAATCCTCAATCCTCAGTCCTCAAACCTCAACCATCAATCCTCAATCTTCAATACTCAATCCTCTATCCTCAATCCCCAATCCTCAATACTCAAGCATCAATCCTCAATTCTCAATACTCAATCCTCAATACTCAACCATCAATCCTCAATTCTCAATACTCAATAGAATATCCTGAATCCTCATGTTTCAATACTCAATCCACAATATTCAATAATCAAATCCCAATCCTCAAACATAAATTCTCAACACTCAATCCTCAACACTCAGTCCTCCCTCTTCAATCCTCCATCCTCAACCCTCAATCCTCAAGCGTCAATCCTCAATCCTCAATCCTCAACCGTCAATCCTCAGTCCCCAAACCTCACTCCCGAATCCTCAATCCTCAGTCCTCAATCTTCAATCCTCAACACTCAATCTTCAATCCTCAGTCCTCAATACTCAATCCTCAATCCTCAATCCTCAATCCTCAATCTTCAATCCGCAATACTCAATCTTCAATCCTCAATCCTCAATCCTCAATGCTCGATCCTCAATTCTCAGTCCTCAAACCTCAATCCTG